>NC_091163.1:19854451-19931951 GCF_040958095.1 Procambarus clarkii
ATGAACAGTTTCCTGACAATTCAATTTTATTTCTACTTGGAAATACAGAGCTTTCTCCTTGTCCTTTTTGTCCTCTTCTCATTGTCATGTTCTACTTCTTCTCATTGTCATGCTCTACTTCTCTTAAGTTGGTTCTCAAGTGACCTTCAAACATTAAAAACTCACCTAATTGTGCTTGGGGGGTTTGTGCTTCGGTTCTTTGGTCCCGCGTCGCAATTGTCAATTAACCGGTGTACAGATTCCTGAGATTATTGGGCGCTATCATATTTACATTTGAAACTGTGTATGGAGTCAGCCTCCACCACATCACTGCCTAATGCATTACATTTATTAACTACACTGACATTGAACAAGTTATTTCTAATGTCTCTGTGGTTCATTTGGGTACTAAGTTTCAACTGTGTCCCCTTGTTCGTGTAACACCCGTGTGTGTATTCACCGAGTTGTGCTTGCAGGGGTTGAGCTGAGCTCTTTCGGTCCGTCTTTCAACTGTCAATCAATCAACTGTTACTTAATACTACTACTAACTATTTTTTTTAACTGATTTGGTCCTTAGTGAGGTCGATACCAGCAACGTTTAAGAGGCCATCTCTGGGTCGTGGAAATCACTCTCTTAAATCTATGGATAAACTGTCACGTTATATCTAGACCGCGTGAGATGGCCCGGACAGTGGAGTTGGAGATCCTATTGGACGACATATTCGACCTCGAGAAGCAAAAGAAGATTACCACGAAAGAAACCTTGCAAGCAGAATTTGTTGCAGAATGAGAAAAGATTTGAGGTAAATACAGAAGCACCATACTGTCACCCGAGCTCAAAGCGGCAGCTAAGAGCGTTTGCGAGAACAAGGAGATAGTCGTCAGGAGAGGTGACAAGTCGCCAATATACGTTATTCTTAAAAAAGACGAATAACTGGCAAAAATGAACCTCATACTCTCTTACCAAACTATATTCCAAAGGGTAACGAAAGACACTTCAGCCGAATTGAAAACGAAGGAAAACAAATTGATCGAAACTGTGAATGCCGAGAAATCCGGACACCATCTGCCAAAGGTTATTGGGGAATACAAACCTGTGTATGCATTTGGAAATGTCAAGACCCACAAGCCTGGAAACCCACTTCGGCCAATCATCAACCTAGATACCTACACCCACATACAGACTAGCTAAGCGATTCAATGGCTTGCTGACTCCTTATGTATCTTGTGCTTTCATCTTGAAGTCTCCAAAGGAATTTGTTGACTTACTACGGGGAGCACGGGCCACGGGGATAAGAGTCTTGTTGGATGTAGAATCGCTGTTTACTAACATACCTGTGGATGAAAACATCGGGATGATAGCTGGCTCTCGTGATATATGCCCGCTGGTGGCAGCTTTAATGTTAACAAGTCTCCCGTTTTATCTGCCAGCTGGTGGCAGCTTTAACCAAGTCTCCTGTGTTATCTGCCCGCTGGTGGCAGCTTTAACCAAGTCTCCCGTGTTATCTGGCCGATGGTGGCAGCTTTAACCACGTCTCCCGTGTTATCTGCCCGCTGGTGGCTGCTTTAACTAAGTCTCCCGTGTTATCTGCCCGATGGTGGCAGCTTTAACCACGTCTCCCGTGTTATCTGCCCGCTGGTGGCAGCTTTAACCAGGTCTCGTGTTATCTGTCCGCTGGTGGCAGCTTTAACCAAGTGTCGCGTGTTATCTGCCCGATCTTGGTAGCTTTACCCAACTTCCCGTGCTATCTGGCCGCTGGTGGCAGCTTTAACCAAGTCTCCCGTATTATCTGGCTGCTGGGGGCAGCTTTAATGAAGTCTCCCGTGTTATCTGCCCGATGGTGGCAGCTTTAACCAAGTCTCCCGTATTGTCTGGCCGCTGGTGGCATCTTTAACCAAGTCTCCCGTGTTATCTACCCGTTGGTGGCAGCTTTAACCAAGTCTCCTGTGTTATATGCCCATTGGTGGTAGCTTTAACCAAGTCTACTGTGTTATCTACCAGCTGGTGGCAGCTTTAACCAAGTCTGTTGTGTTGTCTGCCCCCTGGTGGCAGCTTTATCCAAGTTTCCCGTGTTATCTGATGGTGGCCGCCACATTAGTTCAATCTTCTGCATTAATTTGTTTTCCGTGTTGTCGATCTCCCGTGTTGGGAGTTGAGGCAAACATGGGAAAGATAACAAGTTTAAGACCAGTTAAGCAGCAGTAGGTTCGTCTCGACTTAGAGGAGTGTGGTTTACTGACTGTGCTGTGCACTGTGGCTGACTGACTGTGCTGTGTACTGTGGCTGACTGACTGTTCTGTGTACTGTGGCTGACTGACTGTACTGTGGCTCACTGACTTTGCTTGCAGTCGTGTGTGGATAGACTGGAGGACTTCAGTATCAGTCGTAAGTTAAGATTTTGTTGACGTCCTGTAACGTCCGACCGTCTTGACACCCGGGATTTGAGAAGGCCTCGTCAGAGAAGCCAAGTTAGTGGGCGTTTTACCGGGATTTTAGCCCTCTCGGGTCGATGCTTTAAGCCTTAAGAACCTAATCATCACTCGACATCTCAAGAGTTCTTCGAGTCAGGATAACAAGACGGCCACCAGTGGAAGTGGAACTAACTTCTCGGTAGAAGTTTGTCAACCATGAGAGGGAAGGAAATGACCTTTCCAACCACACACACAGCTCTCCCTTACCCCTTCCCTCTCCTCCTTAGGCTCTTTTCCCCTTCCCCCTTGGACTCTTCCCCGATTCCTTATTTTTTTGCTCGAGAGAGAGAGTGAGAGAGAGAGAGAGAGAGAGAGAGAGAGAGAGAGAGAGAGAGAGAGAGAGAGAGAGAGAGAGAGAGAGAGAGAGAGAGAGAGAGAGAGAGAGAGAGAGAGAGAGAGAGAGAAAGAGAGAGAGAGAGAGAGAGAGAGAGAGAGAGAGAGAGAGAGAGAGAGAGAGAGAGAGAGAGAGAGAGAGAGAGAGAGAGAGAGAGAGAGAGAGAGAGAGAGAGAGAGAGAGAGAGAGAAAGAGAGAGAGAGAGAGAGGGAGAGAGAGAGAGAGAGAGAGAGAGAGAGAGAGAGAGAGAGAGAGAGAGAGAGAGAGAGAGAGGATGACGCCACTCTACTAAAACAAGGACATAAAGAACATGGGGAATTACAGGTTGTCTCTCTCTCTCTCTCTCTCTCTCCCACATTACCTCACTACATATTACATAACTTCACACATAACTTCTACATATTACCACATATGTTAAAATTGTCAAATGTGATTGCGAGAATAATGGGCTAGTCTCTTCCCGTTTAGACTAAGCAGCTTGTCTCAGTCACCATAAAATATATTTTACATAAACTTTCTTGACTTTGCACAGATAAAGATGACACAAAAGTTATTCCCAAGAATTAGAAAACTTTATAAAGTGGGATTAAAAGAAAAATTGGAGGATTTAGAATGGCAAAGAAAACGGGTTACATGTTTGAAATCTACAATGTTATGACAAATAACATTGTCATTAATTAAGATTTCTGCTTCCTCGCGAGTACTAAAGTTCATTCAGCCAATTAGATTAAAACGCACACAAGAACTCAAAAACCAAATTCCAGATGACTTGCCATTGAAAACCTTCTCAAATGACGTTTTCAAACCTCGCGAAGGGAGCTGGTCTGAAATTGAGACCAATATACCTGAATTTCAGACCAGTACCGTGTCTCATTCGGTCTACAATATGAGGGACGGAGTCAGGTACCAATAACCTAATCTGGCAAGAGAGACTTCACAGGAAGTCAGTCAAGCTGAAACTCGTTTTTTAAGGTGAACTTTTTACTTACTTGTGAAATAATGTCAAGTGCGTCATTCGGCCAGGAAGTTATTTCGTAAATTAACCAAAAATATATTCAATGTTATTTTGACCTTATGATCATATTTATTTCATCGCCTGCGAATGCTCCTAGTTTCTGAGAGCATGCTCTGATATATGCTCCCATAGAAATATTGCAATATATATATATATATATATATATATATATATATATATATATATATATATATATATATATATATATATATATATATATATTAGTATATTTTGGTAGCAGTCTTTCCTGTAAACATATATTATTAAATATGACCGAAAAAGTAAGATTAATAATTCTAACACGAATTTTCTCAATCTTTCGTACATTTCTTTTCACTGTTGGTGGTAATTCAAAAATCAATTCTCCAAAATTCATTTATATTTCTAGACTGACGCGACACTTGAGCGCGTTTCGTAAAAGTTATTAAGGAACAAATAATCTCTTCCCACAACCAAACCATCGCTAGAGAAATCCTAGTAAACAACACAGAAATCATCGATAGATACAGCGATAGCAGGCGGCTTGACGTTTGCGAGGCACTACACATCAAGAAGTCAACACCAGCAATCAACAGCCAATTAATGCACAACTATATTCTACCCACCTCAAGACTCCGCTCCAATATAGAAGCATCAAGAAATATGGACCAATAGGCTTTCTACAATCACTTCTATTCAATACCCATTGTTTCGTGTTCTGTCTTGTGTTGGTGAAATTAATACCTTATTAAATACCACCTCACCCCATCCACCTCACTCAAATGTAGATATAAACAAATCGGAGATGTGTAAGTTCTATTCAGTTGTGTATGTTTAAACTAAAGTCTTTGAAAATGTAATAAGTTTTACGAAACGCGCTCAAGTGTCGCGTCAGACTAGAAATAAAAATGAATTTTGGAGAATTTATTTTGAATTACCACCAACAGTGAAAAGAAATGTACGAAAGATTGAGAAAATTCGTGTTAGAATTATTAATCTTACTTTTTCGGTCATATTTAATAATATATGTCTACAGGAAAGACTGCTACCAAAATATACTAATATATGTATATATATATATATATATATATATATATATATATATATATATATATATATATACATATATATATATATATATATATATATATATATATATATATATATATATATATATATTTATATATATATATATATATATGTCGTACCTAGTAGCCAGAACTCACTTCTCAGCCTACTATGCAAGGCCCGATTTGCCTAATAAGCCAAGTTTTCCTGAATTAATATATTTTCTCTAATTTTTTTCTTATGAAATGATAAAGCTACCCATTTCATTATGTATGAGGTCAATTTTTTTTATTGGAGGTAAAATTAACGTAGATATATGACCGAACCTAATCAACCCTACCTAACCTAACCAAACCTATCTTTATAGGTTAGGTTAGGTTAGGTAGCCGAAAAAGTTAGGTTAGGTTAGGTTAGGTAGGTTAGGTAGTCGAAAAGCAATTAATTCATGAAAACTTGGTTTATTAGGCAAATCAGGCCTTGCATAGTAGGCTGAGAAGTGCGTTCTGGCTGCTAGGTACGACATATATATATATATATATATATATATATATATATATATATATATATATATATATATATATATATATATGTCGTACCTAGTAGCCAGAACGCACTTCTCAGCCTACTATGCAAGGCCCGATTTGCCTAATAAGCCAAGTTTTCATGAATTTATTGTTTTTCGACTACCTAACCTACCTAACCTAACCTAACCTAACTTTTTCGGCTACCTAACCAAACCTAACCTATAAAGATAAGTTAGGTTAGGTTAGGTAGGGTTGGTTAGGTTCGGTCATATATCTACGTTAATTTTAACTCCAATAAAAAAAAATTGACCTCATACATAATGAAATGGGTAGCTTTATCATTTCATAAGAAAAAAATTAGAAAAAATATATTAATTCAGGAAAACTTGGCTTATTAGGCAAATCGGGCCTCGAATAGTAGGCCAAAAAGTGAGTTCTGGCTACTAGGTACGACATATATATATATATATATATATATATATATATATATATATATATATATATGTATATATATATATATATATATATATATATATATATATATATATGTCGTACCTAGTAGCCAGAACGCACTTCTCAGCCTACTATGCAAGGCCCGATTTGCCTAATAAGCCAAGTTTTCATGAATTAATTGTTTTTCGACTACCTAACCTACCTAACCTAACCTAACCTAACTTTTTCGGCTACCCTACGTAACCTAACCTATAAAGATTGGTTAGGTTAGGTTAGGTAGGGTTGGTTAGGTTCGGTCATATATCTACGTTAATTTTAACTCCAATAAAAAAAATATGACCTCATACATAATGAAATGGGTAGCTTTATCATTTCATAAGAAAAAAAATTAGAGAAAATATATTAATTCAGGAAAACTTGGCTTATTAGGCAAATCGGGCCTTGCATAGTAGGCCGAGAAGTGCGTTCTGGCTACTAGGTACGACATATATATATATATATATATATATATATATATATATATATATATATATATATATATATATATATATATATATATATATATATATATATATGTATATATATATATATATTTATATATATATATACACATATAACTGAATTAACTGAATGGTAACCGAGGATGACGGTAACCGAGGCTACCCTTGGGTCTCTGGTGACGTCAATGAGCCTGGAGCTAAATTCCTTGAGAAATCCCAGCTTCTGTCTGGTCATGATGGTCGAATGGATAAGGTGCCCTGTACACCGGTTGCATAGTGCTCCTGGCAGTATGGGTTCGAGTCACTTCTGGGATGTGAGTTTTGAGTTGCATGTATGCCTAGAGACCATTCAGGCTTGTTCGCAATTATATATATATATATATATATATATATATATATATATATATATATATATATATATATATATATATATATATATATTTATATATTGTTACGATAATCTCCTTCAAGAGAGATTTGTCCTGCTCTTTCCTATCGTCATGTTACTTCAGCACATCTACAACATCTAGATACTACAAGCAAGTGTAGTACGTATTGAGTAAAATACGTTTCTGCCAGTCGCATACGTATCAGACACTCGCTCTCCACCTCCCCCCTCCACCGTCTTCGATCACCAAACCACCACTTCCAGCCAGCACGCTTCTGATTGGTGAATCAACGTCTGCACCTCTGCACTTCAGCGCCATCTACATAGCTGATGTCTGAGCATGCACAAGCCATTGGATTTGAAATATCCTGTGCTCTCAAGCTGACACAACCCTCTGGTACACGCGCTGATTATTAGTGGATGTTCTCAGCCAGCGCTCTACTCTTAGCACCTGTTAATTCATTTCTTGTCTTTATTCATTGTAGAGTAACGTCACAACTGTTTTATTTTATGGTATTTTTTGACTTTATAATCTTGTTTGCACTGTACATAACCAAGGGATTATCTTTGTTTATATTTGTTTTCCAGTTAAATTAAAGTTTCATTGTTCATACTATTTGATTTGCGTGTTTTCCCTTACTTTACCAAAGAAGGCAACAGCCAAGCAGTCAACTTTTTTTTTGTAAATGTGATTAGCATTGACACCAGCCATTAGGAGGACTGCCGAACACCTACATCTCTTTTTTTCCATCACATTTAATGGGGGCCATTCCTAGGAGCCTCACTCAGGTATTAGTACTAGAACATCAATTTGTGGTAAGTGTACTTGGCTTTGATACTGTTGCTTTTCAATATTTTCATAATTTTTAATATTTATATGGTGCTGTGTATTTTGTGCATTCTGAGGGTAACATATTGTGAGTGTTGGATAACTGTGGATTACGTGGTGACTGGTGGACTCAAACATTCTCTTAATTGGTCATCCATCCTTCAATGTTATTACTCGTGTATTCCACCTTTTTCGTCCCTAGGATATTTCTCGAATTCAGACAGATACCCTGTCCCTATTTATATGTACCCTATTTTGGTACCCTGGTACTTAGGTTTGTCTTCGGGCTACGCACCATATCTTCTGCCATTCGACCAAAGGAGGATACAGAGAGCCATAGTTCCTCTAGCACGGACTAAGTTGCTGACTTGGGACCTCAACAGCAGTTCTCGTCACCAGTTGACACTCGCACCCCTATACGTCGGTCAGAGATGATGATATTTACTCAGGTAAGGAATTAGCTTTCTTTTTTCAGAGCACAAAGAACGCTAATTCTGTAAGTATCATATAATTAAGAAGGAAACCCCTTGCTTCTGTCCTATAGAGACCCTGGCAAGGTATCCCTACATTCTTGGACTACCCTTTCATTTTTGAAACAATTCAAAGTTTCAGTTTTTTTAGAAACTATCGGTTTTATTTATTTAGTAGGATTTTCTTGCCCTTATTCTCTTATATTGAGTACCGGGTACAAGATTTCCTGCGATTTTGATTGACTAATCTTTTACCATCTAATATTAACGTTAATTATTAACGATTAAATTTCCACAGGATAGTTACCAGTTGCCACGTCATCCTGTTACTGGCACTTATAATATCACAGATATATTCGTTGTTCATTTATTTGCTATCTCAAAATGTTTCGTCTCTCAGCATTTCGTAGTGACTCAGCAAGTGAAGTAGGGAACTTAATTCGTGCCAGAAGGACCGAATTATAAACTCTTGCACACGAGTATCAACTAGATGTTCCCCCTGGAGCCAACAAAAGTGACTTGCACAATATTATCTTGGACCACCTCTTAGATGAAGGAATTATAGACTCTGATTATCACAATAACTATTCTATTGCAAATCGGCATACTCTGGCAGCTATGAAGTTAAAGCTCGAATTAGCGAAAATAGAGCGTGAACAGCAAAAAGAAGCTCTACAACAACAAAAAAGAAGCTCTCCAGATGAAAGAACGCGAGGCTGCCCTAAAGAAAGAAGAACAGGAACGTGAGGCTGCCCTACACCGTGAGCGGGAGAGGGAACAGCTAGAAGCAAGAAAAAGTCACCTGGAGATGCAACGTGAGCACGATAAGAAGCAAGCTGAGAGTGTTCTAGCATATAGTCGACAAGAACTCACCTTGGAAACTACACACCACACTCAGCGCCAACAAGCTACAGCGAATCTCCCAGTAAGCTTCAATGTCTCCCATGCCAGTAAGTTAATGCCACCATTCGTTGAGACAGAGATAGATGTTTTTTTACTACTTTTGAGGCCCTAGCTAAAAAACTTCGCTGGTCTGAAGATCAATGGTCTACCATTATCAGAGTGCATCTCACAGGTAGAGATTACTGCGATTACTCTCAGTACCTTAGCGTCTGAGAAAGACTACCAGACCCAGAAGCAAGCAGTTTTAGACGCCTACCTTCTCTCCACCGAAAGCTAGAGACGAAAATTCCGTGATTATCTAAAGGCATGTACCACCACCTTTTTAGAATTTGCCAATACTAAGAAAAGAGATTTCATGAAATGGCTGGAAGCAGCACATGTCTCTATATTTTCAGATCTCGTCAACCTCATTCTAGTTGAGGAATTCCTTAGACGTGCTCCCCCTTAAATCCGTTTATATTTAGCAGACAAAGAAGAAACCGACTACATAAGATATGCGAAGTCGGGTGACACCTACTGCCTTATACACCGGCTAACACCTGACCCACCTTCCAGTAAGAAGTCTTAGTCTAGTTATGACAAAGTGAGTACCGATCAGGCGAGCTCTCAATTGTATTGTAAGTAATGCAAGCTCTATGGACATACCATAGATATATGTGGGAAAGCCCAAAGCAAAAGCTATAGTGAAACTCCTAAACCCAAACCGACTCCTCCTAAGTCCGGTAAGCCTGTGATGAATGTTGGTGTTCCTGTTAATGATCTTTCTCTCTTCAGCAAACACCTGTACCCTGGAACTGTCTCTGCCAACAGTACAGATTCGGAGGGACGTTTCAAATTGACGATCTTGAGGGACACAGCGGCTCTTCAGTCAATAATATTAGAACAATATTATTGTTCAATAATATTAGTAGCCAGAACGCACTTGTCAGCCTACTATGCAAGGCCCGATTTGCCTAATAGGCCAAGTTTTCATGAATTAATTGTTTTTTGACTACCTAACCTACCTAGCCTAACCTAACTTAACTTTTTCGGCTACCTAACCTAACCTAACCTATAAAGATAGGTTACGTTAGGTTAGGTAGGGTTGGTTAGGTTCGGTCATATATCTACGTTAATTTTAACTCCAATAAAAAAAAATTGAGCTCATACATAATGGAATGGGTAGCTTTATCATTTTATAAC
Source organism: Procambarus clarkii (assembly GCF_040958095.1). Taxonomy (NCBI): domain Eukaryota; kingdom Metazoa; phylum Arthropoda; class Malacostraca; order Decapoda; family Cambaridae; genus Procambarus; species Procambarus clarkii. The sequence goes on from NC_091163.1 coordinate 19,864,548, forward strand.
AAACAAATTAGAGAAAATATATTATTTCAGGAAAACTTGGCTTATTAGGGAAATCGGGCCTTGCATAGCAGGCCGAGTACATAAAAAAAAAAAAATATATATATATATATATATATATATATATATATATATATATATATATATATATATATATATATATATATATATATATATATATATATATATATATATATGTATGTATATATATATATATATTGCGATATTTCTATAGGATCATATATCAGAGCATGCTCTCAGAAACTAGGAGCATTCACAGGCGATTAAATAGATATAATCGATAGGTCAAAATAACAGAAATATATTTTCGCTTAATTTACGAAATAACTTCCCGGCCGAATGAAGCACTTGACATTATTTCACAAATATGTAAAAAGTTCTCCCTGAAAACAGAGATTCAGCTTGACTGGTTTCCTGTGAAGTCTCTCTTGCCCATAATTGCCAGATTAGGTTATTGGTACCTGACTCCTTCCCTCATACTGTAGACCGAATAAGACACGGTACTGGTCTGAAATTGAGGCATATTGGTCTCGATTTCAGACCAGCTCCCTTCGCGAGGTGTGAATACGTCATCTGAGAAGGTTTTCAATGGCAAGTCATCTGGAATTTGGTTTTTGAGTTCTGGTTTTGAGTTTTAATATATATATATATATATATATATATATATATATATATATATATATATATATATATATATATATATATATATATATATATATATATATATATATATATATATATACATATATATATTGTACCTAGTAGCCAGAACGTCGTACTCGGCCTACTATGCAAGGCTCGATTTGCCTAATAAGCCAAGTTTTCCTTAATTAATATTTTTTCTCTAATTTTTTTCTTATGAAATGATAACGCTACCCATTTCATTATGTATGAGGTTAATTTTTTTTATTGGAGTTAAAATTAACGTAGATATATGACCGAACCTAACCAACCCTACCTAACCTAACCTAACTTATCTTTGTAGGTTAGGTTAGGTTAGGTAGCCGAAAAAGTTAGGTTAGGTTAGGTTAGGTAGGTTAGGTAGTCAAAAAACAATTAATTCATGAAAACTTGGTTTATTATGCAAATCTGGCGTTGCATAGTAGGCTGAGAAGTGCGTTCTGGCTACTAGGTACGACATTATATATATATATATATATATATATATATATATATATATATATATATATATATATATATATATATATATATATATATATAAATGGAAGGAAGTACCACCTCTGGCTGGAAGAAGGAGGACCCATAGCCTTGGAGGAAACCACACATAACGCATTGGAGGATATGTTTAGGTCCCCTTGAATACAGTTTTTGTGTGCTTTTCTCCTACTACCCCTACTATTATGTATTTGTAGATTACAAGATATACATTGGTTATTACAAATAGAGCTCAAAGGTTATGGATCTCTTGAAACTCCTCCGCTTCCGGACAGAAACCGAGGACGTAGAAGGCATTTCCCCTCTGCATCGCCACACTGAGGCGCTGAAACAGAAAACTGGCAGCCCTTGGGTCTCTGGTGAAGTCAATGAGCCTGGAGACCAATTCCTTGAGAAATCCCAAGGTACTCTTACCCCAGGAGCCATATGTCTCAGACGCTATGGGAACAAAGAGGTATTGACCCTCCAGTCGCCTGTACTTGAGTGATTTTGCTGTTTCCCTGTGGCTGCCCGCCCCACCTGCTTGATCAGCACCAAAGTGTACATAGGTGTCAGCCAGGATAGATACACAAGAATATATATATAATTTAGTTAAATTTTCATATAAATATGTTAAAAGATAATGTTCTTTGAGGATATATTTTGTAATGAATACAAAACAATTTCCATGTGCCCGTTAGTGAAGCCTAGCTATGATATTTGCCTAACTCATACAAAAATACCTGTATTCCGTCAGGCTTATGTACATCTGTGTTTAATTAATATAATTGAACAAGGAAAATCCAACTCCGACCCTCATCGAAAAAAAAATAATTGTTATTATTTGTGGTGTGTTTTCCTTAAACATTTTTGTGTTGTGATATTTATCAGGTCAGATATACTTTGTTGGAAAATATTTCTCCTATCGTATTATTAATATTATATTCCTATACCTATTAATGATATTTTGTCCTATACTGCAATTTACATTACGTTTGCTTGTTAAGGGATATGCTATGCAATTAAAAAAAACAACTGTTGGCCTATTTGGTTGAATGTTGTTTGCTTCTTCATGCGACGGTCTCGCTTAATGCAGGTCGGCGTTCAATCCCCGACCATCCACCAAGTATTTGGGAACCATTCCTCCCCCCCCCCCTGTCCTAATCCCTAATTCTTATCCTGACCCCCGTCCAAGTGCCATATAATCACAATGGTTTGGCGCTTTCCCTGACAATTTCCTCCCTCGTCTATTTCCTGTGAGTACATCATTCCTGAATTACACTCCGTTTTTGTGCATTTTTGTTTTAATCATCCTTTCTTCTTATCATTATCCCCTGTGGGTTTATTGTTGGTCCAAATGTGAACTGGTGCCTTCGCCAGCTGTCACCCGGCCACGTTAACCAAACTATGGTTGGTCAGAACACCTGGTTACATATTACCAGTGAGAACATACTCACATGTGTTGTGAGTATGTTGAGAATGAGAGCATTCATTGTTGAGTAGAAACTGGTTTTACTAAGTTCCTCGTCCGCTCGACTCCAGCTGAAGTTCTGTGATTGATCACAGAATAGCTATCAAGAGCTATTCTGTGATAGAATAGGTCTTCTATCCCTTCTATTACAACATTCCACACCTCAGAAAACGGAGGAAGCAGTCCTGGAAGATGTTATTGATACAAACCTAAACCCCTATGACGAGTAACCAGACGATCGAGTTAAGATTATACTAAAACAGCTTCCTGTCCATAGAGAAGGTCAACAACATCACATGTCAAAAGAAGCTAACTACCTCAAGTAATTGAATGTTAAGACAAACTACTCTTCAACGCTGGAGGAGCAAAAACCTGGTACAAAAGAAAGAATGGGAATCAAATTGCATCAGGGAAGAGCCCAGGGGGAAGGGAAGAAGCTTAGGGGAACGGGGAAGAGCCTAAAGGATCGGGGAAGAGCCCAAGGGGGAAGGGGAAGAGAGTTAGGAGGAGAGGAAGGGGGTAAGGGAGAGCTGTGTGTGTGGTTGGAAAGGTCATTTCCTTCCCTCTCATGGTTGACAAACTTCTACCGAGAAGTTAGTTCCACTTCCACTGGTGGCCGTCTTGTTATCCTGACTCGAAGAACTCTTGAGATGTTGAGTGAGGATTAGGTTCTTAAGGCTTAAAGCATCGACCCGAGAGGGCTAAAATCCCGGTAAAACGCCCACTATCTTGACTTCTCTGACGAGGGATTCTGAAATCCCCGGCGTCAAGAAGGTCTGACGCTAAAGGACTTCAACAAATCTTAACTGACAACTGATATTGAAGTCCTCCAGTCTATCCACACACTACTGCAAGCACAGTCAGTGAGTCACAGTACAGTCACTCAGCCACAGTACAGTCAGCTAGCCACAGTACACAGCACAGTAAGTCAGCCACAGTGCAGAGGACAGTAAGTCAGCCACAGTGCACAGCACAGTCAGTAAGCCACACTCCTCTAAGTCGAGACGAATCTACTGCTTGTTAACTGATCTTGAACTTGTTATCTTTCCCATGTTTGCCTCAACTCCCAACACGGGAGATCGACAACACGGAAAACCAATTAATGCAGAAGATTGAACTAATTTGGCGGCCACCATCACATAACACGGGAAAATTGGATAAAGCTGCCACCAGCGGGCAGACAACACGGGAAGTTTGGTTAAAGCTGCCATCATCGGGCAGATAACACGGGAGACGTGGTTAAAGCTGCCACCAGCGGGCAGATAACACGGGAGACTTGGTTAAAGCTGCCACCAGCGGACAGATAACACGAGAGGTTTGGTTAAACCTGCCACCATCGGGCAGATAACACGGGAGACGTGGTTAAAGTTGCCAACATCGGGGAGATAACACGGGAGACTTGGTTAAAGCTGCCACCAGCGGGCAGATAACACGGGATGTTTAGTTAAAGCTGCCACCATCGGGCAAATAACACGGGAGACTTGGTTAAAGTTGCCACCAGCGTGCAGATAACACGGGAGACTTTGTTTAAAACTGCCACCAGCTGGCAGATAGCACGGGAAACGTGGTTAAAGCTGCCACCATCGGCCAGATAACACGGGAGACTTGGTTAAAGCTGCCACCAGCGGAAGGATAACTCGGGAAGTTTGGTTAAAGCAGCCACCAGCGGGCAGATAACACGGGAGACTTGTTTAAAGCTGCCACCAGCGGGCATATATCACGAGAGCCCGCTATCATCCCGATTGTTTCATCCACAGGTATGTTGCTAAACAGAGATTCTACATCCAACAAGGCTCTTATCCCCGTGGCCCGTGTTCCCCGTAGTAAGTCAACAAATTTTTTTGGAGACTTCAAGTTGAAAGCACAAGATACATAAGGAGTCAGCAAGCCATTGCGTCGCTTAGCTAGCCTGTATGTGGGTGTAGGTATCTGGCTGATGATTGGCCGAAGTGGGCTTCCAGGCTTGTGGGTCTTGACATTTCCAAATGCATACACAGGTTTGTATTCCCCAATAATCTTTGGCAGATGGTGTTCGGATTTCTTGACGTTCACAGTTTCGATCAATTTGTTTTCCTTCGTTTTCAATTCGGCTGTAGTGTCCTTCGTTACCCTTTGGAAAATAGTTTGGTCAGAGAGTATGAGGTTCATTTTTGCCACTTATTCGTCTTTTTTAGGAATAACGTATATTGGCGACTTGTCACCTCTCCTCTTGACTATCTCCTTGTTCTCGCGAAGGCTCTTAGCTGCCGCTTTGAGCTCGGTGGACAGTATGGTGCTTCTGTAGTTACCTTGAATCTTTCCTCATTCTGCAATAAATTCTCCTTGCAAGGTGTCTTTCGTGGTAACCTTCTTTTGCTTCTCGAGGTCGAATATGTCGTCCAATAGGATCTCCAACTCCACTGTCCGGGCCATCTCACTCGGTCTGGACATAACGTGACAGTTTATACCCAGATTTAAGAGAGTGATTTCCACGACCCAGAGATGGCCTCTTAAACGTTGCTGGAATCAACCTCACTAAGGACGAACTCAGTTAAAAAAATTATTATTAGTAGTAGTTAGTAACAGTTGATTGATTGACAGTTGAAAGACGGACCGAAAGAGCTCAGCTCAACCCCTGCAAGCACAACTCGGTGAATACACACACGGGTGTTACACGAACAAGGGGACACAGTTGAAACTTAGTACCCAAATGAACCACAGAGACATTAGAAATAACTTGTTCAATGTCAGTGTAGTTAATAAATGCAATGCATTAGGCAGTGATGTGGTGGAGGCTGACTCCATACACAGTTTCAAATGTAAATATGATAGCGCCCAATAATCTCAGGAATCTGTACACCGGGTAATTGACAATTGCGACGCGGGACCAAAGAACCTAAGCGCAAACCCCTCAAGCACAATTAGGTGAGTTTTTAATGTTTAAAGGTCACTTGAGAACCAACTTAAGAGGAAGTAGAGCATGACAATGAGAAGAAGACAAAAAGGACAAGGAGAAAGCTCTGTATTTCCAAGTAGAAATAAAAGAGAATTGTCAGGAAAATGTTCATTTTTATTGAAGGATGAAGAAACAATAAAGCTGCCAGCGTGAAACAAAAAGAGTCCAGCTGTGTGGGAGACTATTTTTTTTAGCAAGGGCTCACAGTGAGCTTAGACTCTGATGATGATATTTCAACAAACTTCATTGTAAAGGAAGTTCTACTTAGTTATTAACTGCACCATTTAAAAATGCTACCTCGCAGAATAATATGAGATTAGCTACAATAAGAGGGAATAGCCAAGATATAAAGGCCTTACATTAATGTATCGCTTCAACAGAAACAATAGTTACCCATCAAAAATTGCTCCACATAGCAAAACATGGAGGTATAAATTGTTTGAACCAGGAAAACTAATGTTATTATCAAATAATATTAAAAGGGGAGTGAGAAGAGTATACTAAAATGAGGAGATATCAGATGAAAATATAATACTGCGGATTTGTTAGACATTAAATATTGAAAAAAAGAAATTTGTGAAGCTTGAATTAATTTGTTGTTCTAGACCATGAACACTAGAAAAGGTGAGATCTGCTTGTAGCTGCAGGTCAATGGTTGAAAGCTGAAAGTTCTTACCGTGAACTTTAAAGTTTGACTAAAAAGATAGTAACATTGAATTAAAAACAGTAACATAATCGCAAAATTTTTAGTAATTAGGGAAATTTGGAGAGTGAATGACACGCCAAACAAATTACGCAACAGATACAAATCTTGACCTAAACAAAAACATAAAAGTTTGGCGATTGGTGATGCAAAAGGCGAGTGATTGAAGTATTATTATGGCAGACAAATGGTCGGTGCCAAAAATCACAAAAAAAAACAATAATCTTCATTAAAAGTATTCAGAAGAAAGCTCAAAAGGATATTTACAAGTCTATTTTATGAAGAGAGTTAACGATCACAACATTGAGGTCATGGGGTTGACCTCGTTTACATCCTACTAACTGTGCTACAATAAGGGAGGGGGGGTAATAATCCTATTCACAGACAGTTATTGGCTGTTTGTCTCAGGCTTGTGCAGAATTGGGCGGAGGAGAAAAACCTTTGTCTTCATGGCCCAATAACTTTCCCCAGAACAAGATTGTTTTTTCTGGAACCAGTTTCCGGCCATTCTAAAATCCTGCGGTCAATACAGGTCAAACAACTTAGGTGACGAATACTTAACAAAACTTGCTAGTAAGTTGGTGTATCTGGGTGCATCTGTAGGTACTAATGTAGATACATGACCGAAACTAACCAACCCAACCTATCTTAACCTAACCTAAACTACCACAACTAAGTCAATAAATTATGTTCTTAATATAATATAATAATAATAATTCAAATAAACTAAATGGAAACAATTTATTGAAAATAAAGAAAATCACTCGGCCAATTAGGGAAAACAGGTCTTGCATAGTAGGCCGAGAACTGCATTCTGCCTACTAGTTACGACATATATATATATATATATATATATATATATATATATATATATATATATATATATATATATATATATATATATATATATATATATATATATATATAGAAGGGGTACCACCTCTGGTGCAAGTGTAGGGACCCATAGCCTCGGAGAAGAAAATAAAGAGTACTCAGAGAAGACCTTGTGGATCCTCACTGAACACTTTGATATTTTCTTCTCCTACCACCCCTATTCTTTTGGTATGTGTGTATATTTATCTAACTTTATTTGAAAATGTCATTACACAAAAAAAGTTACAATATTGATTACATGCAGGGTGCAAGGCTGCTTGTCACAAGTTGTACAGCTCTTCCAGCTCCTCAGATGGCGGGCAGGAACCATGGATGCAGTGAGCATTTCCTCTCTGGATTGCCACACTAAGGCGCTGAAAAAGAAAACTGGCAGCTCTAGGGTCTCTAGTTGTTTCGATTAGCTTAGACCCCAACTCCTTCAAAAAGCTAGCAGCACTTTTACCCCAGGCACCATGTGTCTCTGAGGCAATGGGGACAAAATTTTAGTGGTGCTCAAGGTCTCTGTATTTACGTGACTTATATATATATATATATATTTATATATGTATATATATATATATATATATATATATATATATATATATATATATATATATATATATATATATATATATATATATATATAATCATCGGTATAGCATCTCTAGTGTGAAAAGTTCTTGTTATCCAATCTGTCATTTTTCTTGCAGTTGTGACGGCTACTTTATTGTGTTCTTTAAAGGTAAGGTCTTCCGACATGAGTACACCCAGATCCTTTACATTGCCTTTTCGTTCTATGTTATGATTTGCCTGAGTTTTGTACGTGGTTTCTGTTCTTATATTTTAAATTTTTCCGTAGCGCATGAGATGGAACTTATCCTTGTTAAACACCATATTAATTTCTGTAGCCCATAGAAAGACCTGATCTACATCTGATTGGAGGTTTGCCGTGTCCTCTATGTTGCCAACTCTCATGAAAATCCTAGTGTCATCTGCAAAGGATGAAACAGTGCTATAGGTTGTGTTCTTGTCTATGTCCGATATGAGGATGAGAAAAAGTACTGGAGCAAGCACAGTACCCTGGGGGACTGAGCTCTTCATGGTTAATGGGCTGGATTTTATTTTGTTGACTATTACACATTGGATTCTGTTAGTCAGGAAATTGTAGATCCATCTGCCTATTTTCCCGGTAATTCCTTTTGAACGCATTTTATGTGCAATAACACCATGGTCACATTTATCAAAAGCTTTTGCGAAATCTGTGTAAATTACATCAGCGTTTTAGTGTGAAAAGTTCTTGTTATCCAATCTGTCATTTTTCTTGCAGTTGTGACGGCTACTTTATTGTGTTCTTTAAAGGTAAGGTCTTCCGACATGAGTACACCCAGATCCTTTACATTGCCTTTTCGTTCTATGTTATGATTTGCCTGAGTTTTGTACGTGGTTTCTGTTCTTATATTTTAAATTTTTCCGTAGCGCATGAGATGGAACTTATCCTTGTTAAACACCATATTAATTTCTGTAGCCCATAGAAAGACCTGATCTACATCTGATTGGAGGTTTGCCGTGTCCTCTATGTTGCCAACTCTCATGAAAATCCTAGTGTCATCTGCAAAGGATGAAACAGTGCTATAGGTTGTGTTCTTGTCTATGTCCGATATGAGGATGAGAAAAAGTACTGGAGCAAGCACAGTACCCTGGGGGACTGAGCTCTTCACGGTTAATGGGCTGGATTTTATTTTGTTGACTATTACACATTGGGTTCTGTTAGTCAGGAAATTGTAGATCCATCTGCCTATTTTCCCGGTAATTCCTTTTGAACGCATTTTATGTGCAATAACACCATGGTCACATTTATCAAAAGCTTTTGCGAAATCTGTGTAAATTACATCAGCGTTTTGTTGGTCTTCCATAGCATCTAATGCCATATCATAGTGGTCCAGCAACTGCGATAGGCAAGAGCGCCCTGTTCTGAAACCATGTTGTCCGGGGTTATGGAGATGCTGTGATTCCATGTATTTTGTGATCCTACTTCGTACCACTCTCTCTAAATTTTTTATGATGTGCGATGTTAGTGCTATCGGTCTGTAATTTTTTGCCTCTGCCTTATTTCCTCCTTTATGGAGTGGTGCTATCTCTGCTGTTTTTAGTATGTCAGGGATAACGCCAGTATCTAGGCTTTGTGTCCACAGAATGTGAAGGGCCTGCGATAGTGATTTTTAAAAGTTCTTGATGAATATGGAGTTCCAAGAATCCGGGCCGGGTGCAGAGTGCATAGGCATACTGTTTATGGCTTCTTCAAAATCTAGTGGGGATAGGGCGACGTCTGATATATGATTTGATGTTGGTATCATATCCATGAAAAATTCATTTGGGTTATCAATCTTTAGTGCATTTAATGGCTCGCTGAAAACAGAGTCGTACTGCTTCATCAGTAACTCGCTCATTTCTTTGTTGTCATCGGTGAAAGTTCCATCTTCCTTTCGCAGGGGCCCCGATACTAGATGTGGTTTTTATCTGGATTTTGCATAGCAGAAAAAATATTTAGGATTTCTTTCTATTTCACTGATGGCCTTTTGCTCTCTTTGCCTCTCCTGGGTTTTGTATGATTCTTGTACCTTGAGTTCAATTGTTTGTATTTCTCTACCTAACCTTCGCCGTTCTTGAGATAGGGTGCGACTCTCAAGTTGTTCCGTGATTCGTTTTCTTCGCCTATATAGGGAACGCCGTTCCCGTTCCAATCTGCATCTCTTTCTCTTTTTTCTTAGGGGTATGCGGTTTGAACATATTTCTAGTGCTACTGAGCTTATTTTTTCTAGGCACTGGTTCAGGTTTGCATTTTCTAGCTGTTCTTCCCAGTTTATTTCTGTGAAGTCCTGGTTTATTTGCTCCCAGTTTATCTGTTTATTATTGAAGTTAAATTTGCTGAAATCTCCTCCACCGGGAATCTGGACTGGTTTTGATGGCCCATTCCCCATGGTTGTCAGAACTTCAATTAAGTTGTGATCTGAGTAACAGGTACTAGTTATGGCAGCTACTGGAAGGTAGTTGTACTTTCTGGGTTCAAGGCCCACTGGTGGGTGTTGTCCAAAGATATATATGTCCAAAGATGTATATATATATATATATATATATATATATATATATATATATATATATATATATATATATATATATATATATATATATATATATATATATATATATATATATGTCGTACCTAGTAGCCAGAACACATTTCTCTGCCTACTATGCAAGGCCCGATTTGCCTAATAAGCCAAGTTTTCATGAATTAATTATTTGTTGACTATCTAACCTACCTAACCTAACCTAACCTAACTTTTTCGGCTACCTAACCTAACCTAACTTATAGATTTAGGTTAGGTTAGGTTAGGTAGGGTTGGTTAGGTTCGGTCATATATCTACGTTAATTTTAACTCCAATTAAGAAAAATGGACCTCATACGTAATGAAATGGGTAGTTTTATCATTTCATAAGAACAAAATTAGAGAAAATATATTAATTCAGGAAAACTTGGCTTATTAGGCAAATCGGGCCTTGCATAATAGGCTGAGACGTGCGTTCTGGCTACTAGGTACGACATATATATATATATATATATATATATATATATATATATATATATATATATATATATATATATATATATATATATATATATATATATATATATATATATATATATATATATATATATATATATATATATACATCAAGAAGTCAACACCAGCAATCAACAGCCAATTATTGCACAACTATATTCTACCCACCTAAAGACTCCGCTCCAATATAGAAGCATCAAGAAATATGGACCAATAGGCTTTCTACAAACACTTCTATTCAATATCCATTGTTTCGTGTTCTGTCTTGTGTTGATGAAATTAATACCCTATTAATACTCTCTTGTTCTGTCTTGTGTTGCTGAAATTAATACCCTATTAATGCCACATCTTGTTCTGTCTTGTGTTAATGCCACATCACCCCTTCCACCTCACTCAAATGTAGATACAAAATCGGAGATGCGTAAGTTCTATTCAGTTGTGTATTTGTGAACTAAAGTCTTTGAAAATGTAATAAGTTTTACGAAACGCGCTCGTGTCGCGTCAGACTAGAAATAAAAATGAATTTTGGGGAATTGATTTTTGATTTACCTCCAACAGTGAAAAGAAATGTACGAAAGATTGAGAAAATTCGTGTTAGAATTATTAATCTTACTTTTTCGGTCATATTTAATAATATATGTCTACAGGAAAGACTGCTACCAAAATATACTAATATATATATATATATATATATATATATATATATATATATATATATATATATATATATATATATATATATATATATATATATATATATATATATATATATATATATATATATATATATATATAATAGCCAGAACGCACTTCTCAGCCTACTATTCAAGGCCCGATTTGCCTAATAAGCCAAGTTTTCATGAATTAATGTTTTTTCGTCTACCTAACCTACCTAACCTAACCTAACCTAGCTTTTTTTGGCTACCTAACCTAACCTTACCTATAAATATAGGTTAGGTTAGGTTAGGTAGGGTTGGTTAGGTTCGGTCATATATCTACGTTAATTTTAACTCCAATAAAAAAAATTTGACCTCATACATAGAGAAAAGGGTTGCTTTATCATTTCATAAGAAAAAAATTATAGTAAATATATTAATTCAGGAAAACTTGGCTTATTAGGCAAATCGGGCCTTGAATAGTAGGTTGAGAAGTGAGTTCTGGCTACTAGGTACGACATATATATATATATATATATATATATATATATATATATATATATATATATATATATATATATATATATATATATATATATATATTAGTATATTTTGGTAGCAGTCTTTCCTGTAGACATATATTATTAAATATGACTGAAAAAGTAAGATTAATAATTAAAACACGAATTTTCTCGATCTTTCTTATGTTTCTTTTCACTGCTGATTGTAATTGAAAAATCAATTCTCCAAAATTCATTTTTATTTCTAGTCTGACGCGACACTAGTGCGTGTTTCGTAAAACTTATTACATTTTCAAAGACTTTAGTTTACACACACATACAAATATAACTGAATAGAGCTTAAACATCTTCGATTTTTTATACCTGCATTTGGGTGAGGTGATATGTTACAACAGTTTTGGATGAGGTGAAAACAAACTTTCAACACAAGACAGAACACAAAATAATAGGTATTAAAGGTAAGAATGGCAGTAATTGCAGAGGGCCTATTGGCCCATATTTCTTGATGCTTCTATACTGGAGCGGAGTCTTGAAGTGGGTAAAATATAGTTGTGCATTAATTGGCTGTTGATTGCTGGTGTTGACTTCTTGATGTGTAGTGCCTCTCAGATGTCAAGCCGCCTGCTATCGCTGTATCTATCGATGATTTCTGTGTTGTTTGCTAAGATTTCTCTGGTGATGGTTTGTTTGTGGGAAGAGATTATATGTTCCTTAATGGAGCCCTGTTGCTTATGCATCGTTAAACGCCTGGAAAGAGATGTTGTTGTCTTGCCTATATACTGGTTTTTTTGAGGCTTACAGTCCTCATATATATACAGGTTGTTACAGGTTCGTGCCAATAGGCTCTGAGACTCTGGGCGCCTCGGGTAAATGTGCACTTAAGTTCCTGAAGGAGCTGGGCGAGGAACTCATTGGGAAGACTAGAGACCCAAGAGCGGCCAGTTTTATGTTCCAGCGCCTCAGTGTCGCTGTTCAGAGGGGAAATGCGTGCTGTATCTTGGGTACGCACCTGACCCCCGAGGAGCTGGACGAGGTCTTCGAACACTGATTGGTATATTGTTATATAAGTGTATGTTTTCTGTAAACTGTAGTATTGCAATAAAATCAAATAAAAAAAAATAATAGGGGTGGTAGGAGAGGAAAAGATTAAAGTATTCAGTGAGACTCCACAAGGTCTTCTCTGAACACTATTTATTTTCTTCTTCGAGGATGTGGGTCCCTTTAATTAAACCAGTGGTGGTACCCCTAAATATATATATATATATATATATATATATATATATATATATATATATATATATATATATATATATATATATATATATATATATATATATATATATATATATATATATATATATGTCGTACCTAGTAGCCAGAACTCACTTCTCAGCCTACTATGCAAGGCCCGATTTGCCTATTAAGCCAAGTTTTCATGAATTAATGTTTTTTCGACTACCTAACCTACCTAACCTAACCTAACCTAACTTTTTCGGCTACCTAACCTAACCTCACCTATAAAGATAGGTTAGGTTAGGTTAGGTAGGGTTGGTTAGGTTCGGTCATATATCTACGTTAATTTTAACTCCAGTAAAACAAAATTGACCTCATACATAATGAAATGGGTAGCTTTATCATTTCATAAGAGAAAAATTAGAGAAAATATATTAATTATGTAAAACTTGGCTTATTAGGCAAATCGGGCCTTGCATAGTAGGCTGAAAAGTGCGTTCTGGCTACTAGGTACGACATATATATATATATATATATATATATAAATATATATATATATATATATATATATATATATATATATATATATATATATATATATATATATATATATATATTTATATATATATATATATTTATATACATATGGAACAATTAAATGTTTCATTTGTTTTAGAAACTCAGTTTCACTTATTTAGTAGGATTTTCTTGCCCTTTTTCTCTTACATTGAGTACCGGGTACAAGATTTCCTGCGATTTTGATTGACTAATCATTTACCATCCTAAAATTAACGTTAATTGTTAGAGATTAAAATTCCACAGGATAGTTGCCACGTTATCCTGTTTCTGACATTTACCATATCACAACTATATTCGTTGTACATTTATTTGCTATCTTTCACCATGTTTCGTCTCCAAACTTTTCGTAACGATCCAGCAGGTGAAATAGGGACTTTATGTCGTGCCAAGAGGATTGAATTACAAACTCTTACACACGAGTATCAACTAGATGTTCCCCATGGAGCCAACAAAAATGAATTGCATAACTTAATTATGGATCACCTCTTAGATGACGGGACAATTGACTCTGAAACTCACGAAACTCATTCTATTGTAGATAAACATGATTTGGCAACCATGAAACTCAAACTCGAACTCGCAAAGCACGAGAGGGAGCAACAAAAAGAAGCCCTCCAACAACAAAAGGAAGTTCTGCAAATGAGGAAAGAAGAAGCTGCAATGAGGAAAGAAGAACAAGAACGAGAGGCGGCCCTAAAAGAACGAGAGGTGGCCCTCAAGGAACGTGAGACTGCAATACCCCGTGAGCGAGTACAGCATGAAGCCAAACAACGCCACCTGGAGATACAACGCGAGCATGACAAACAGCAAGCGGATATGGTTATAGAATGTCGTCAACGAGAACTCACGTTGGAGACTTCACACCACACTCGGCGCCAACAAGCTACCGCCAGTCTTCCAGTAAGTTTCAATGTCTCTCATGCAAGTAAGTTAATGCCACAATTCGTTGAGACAGAGATTGATGTCTTTTTTACTACCTTTGAGACCCTAGCTAATAAACTTAGCTGGCCTGCTGATAAAAGGTCTACCCTTCTCAGAGTGCATCTTACAGGTAGAGCTGCAGTTACTCTCAGTACCTTAGCGTCTGAGAATGACTACCAAACCCTGAAGCAAGCAGTGTTGGACGCCTACCTTCTCTCCACCGAAAGCTACAGACAAAAATTCTGTGATCATCTGAAGGCAAGTACCACCACCTTTCTAGAATTTGCCAATACAAAGAAAAGATATTTCATGAAATGGCTGGAAGCAGCACATGTCTCTACATTTGCAGAACTCGTCAACCTCATGCTAGTTGAGGAATTCTTGAGACGTGTTCCCCCTTCCGTCCGTTTATATCTAGCAGATAAAGAAGAAACCGACTACATCAAATGTGCGAAGTCGGCTGACACCTACAGCCTCATCCACCGGCTGACACCATCACCACCTCCCAGTTAGAAGTCTTGGTACAAATCCACAAGGGCCGTGACGAGGATTCGAACCTGCGTCCAGGAACATCCCAGACACTGCCTTAATCGACTGAGCTACGACAGGGTTAAAAGGGTTGAAACCGAAGTTCTACTGAACTTACTGGATCCCGTAGCCTCTCCGAGGCACAAATCTACGGGATCCAGTAAGTTCAGTAGAACTTCGGTTTCAACCCTTTTAACCCTGTCGTAGCTCAGTCGATTAAGGCAGTGTCTGCGATGTTCCTGTAAGCAGGTTCGAATCCTCGTCACGGCCTTTGTGGATTGGTTCATTTGATGCATCACGTTAGTGTGATCTCTGTGTGTGATGAAGTCTTGGTACAGTTACGATAAAGTGAGTACAGATGAAGCGAGCTCACAATTGTATTGTAAGTATTGCAAACTCTATGGACATACCGTAGATAGATGTGTGAAGGTTCAATACAAGAGCAATGAATCTACTAAACCCAAACAGACTCCTCCTAAGTCCGGTAAGCTTGTGATGAATGTTGGTGTTCATGTTAATGATCTTTCTCTCCTCAGTAAACACCTGTATCCTGGAACTGTCTCTACCAACGGTACAGATTCGGAGGGACGTTTCAAATTGAAGATCTTGAGGGACACAGCGGCTCTTCAGTCCATTCTATTGAAATCAGCTGTGCCTAACATCACCTACACCGGGGAAACAGTCCTTATCACTGACCTTACTGTTACCACTGCGTATCCACTCGCCAGAGTCCACCTGGATTGTCCCTTCGTGACCGGTGAAGTCCAAGTCGCCGTCAGGGAAAAGCCTTTTCCCATGCCTGGAGTGCAACTTCTCCTGGGCAACGACTTGGCAGAAGATCTGCAACCGTCCAACCTGATCATCATGGACAAACCCCAGGTGTGTACCTCTGTAACGGATAATCCCATCTTTGAATATGTTCCAGCAGAGGTTCAAGAAAGTAATAAAGTTTCTCCTCCGGTTTTGGTGACCACCCGTGCACAAGCTGCACGCCCGCAACCAGCTGACTCTACTGCTACCGCTGTCCCTCAAGACCCTCAGAATCTACCCCCGAATCTTATCAGTTTGGAGTTCCGTAAGTTACAGAGGGAAGATCAATCATTAACACCATTATTCTTCCAGGCTGAGACTCAACCTGACAGTATCCCTGGGTTCTTCCAAGAGAATGAGTTGCTCTACCGCAGATACAGACCCAGCAAGCTGAAGGAGGATGACGATTGGGCCAATGTCGAACAACTAGTGATTCCCACCAGCCTACGGCCCGATATTCTACACTTGGCCCACGGAGCTCTTTCTCACTATGGTTTTAACAAAACCTATCACGGAATCAGACAAGACTACTACTGGCCAGGTATGGTAAAAGACGTTAAAAAGTACGTACAACAGTGTCATACATGTCAGATGGCAGGGAAACCTAACATCTTTATTCCCCAGGCTCCACTAAAACCCATCCAGGTGCCTGCGGAACCTTTCCACAGACTCATCATAGACTGTGTTGGTCCTTTACCCCGGACCAGTTCTGGCAACGCCTATATATTAACTATCATGTGTCCTACCACCAGATTCCCCATAGCAGTTCCAGTAAAGAACATTACGGCTCCTACTGTGGTGAAACACCTATTGAAGATCTTCACCCAGAATGGATTTCCAAGAGAGGTTCAAAGTGACTGTGGCACCAACTTCACCAGTGATCTCTTCAAGAAGACACTGGAGGAGTTCAACATCACACAGGTACTGTCCAGCCCCTATCATCCTGCTTCACAGGGTTCTCTTGAACGTAGTCATCAGACTATTAAAGCACTCCTAAAGAAATTCTGCAATGACACCTTGAAGGACTGGGATAAACAACTAGATCTCATTATGTGCATTTTCATAAGTCTCCCCAATGAGTCTCTAGGAGTATCTCCTCATGAGATGCTCTACGGACGTAAGTGCCGTACTCCTCTCAAAGCTTTCAAGGACTCTCTACGTAATGCCACCTTCAGTGTCCCTCAGAATGTGCCCCAGTTTCTTCAAAACTTAAAACACATTCTAGAGCGAGTACGTAAATTTGCTAATGACAATCTATTGAAAGCCCATGAGAGGATTAAGACTCATTTTGACCAAAGCAGCAAATTAAGGATATTTAAACCAGGAGACTTCGTGTTGGCATATTTTCCTATCCCAGGTTCTCCATTGCAAAACAAGTTTTCAGGACCCTACAGTTTTCTCAAGGAGTACAGAAACAACCACAACTACGTTCTTGAGACTCCAGATAGGCGGCGGAAGACCCAGTTGTGCCAAGTCAACCTCCTGAAGCAGTATCAAGGTACTCCCCACACTGTGTTGGTATCAGTCTCCACATTTAAAGGTCCATACCTCCACAGTGAAACCTTCCCTGCTTCTCCCGAAAGCACTAACACTGAGTCGGTGCTTTCCAAATCGGAAATCCTACCTGATCTTCATCCCAATTTACAGGACTAAAATAGTGCTCCTTTGCCATGTTCTAATCCTATTCTCGCCTCGCCAGATATCACAAAGCCTTTCATCCTCCATGTCGACGCCAGATGACTGCCGAACATCTACACTCCAACACTTTCCCGTCACAATATATATATATATATATATATATATATATATATATATATATATATATATATATATATATATATATATATATATATATATATATATATATATATATATATATATATATATATATATATATATTCTAAAGTTGACTGTGCAATATTACTATTATGAGATTTAACCCACTTGGTGAGGGTGGTTAAATGTATTGGAAGCCAGGAGTTGGGGCCATCACTTGATATAGACGGCTGGTGAAGCCAGGGTATGGTATTTGACTACAACCACGTTGTAGTAGCTCGGAGTGTCTAATGTTACTATTCTTATTTCCTTTCTGTAGTTCTGTATATATGTTCTTTGTTAAGTAAACGTGTATAGTTAGGTGTTTTCCCTTGTCCTGGTGAGGCTTCCCATCAGAAAAGAGAGAGAGAGAGAGAGAGAGTGTGAGAGAGAGAGAGAGAGAGAGAGAGAGAGAGAGAGAGAGAGAGAGAGAGAGAGAGAGAGAGAGAGAGAGAGAGAGAGAGAGAGAGAGAGAGAGAGAGAGAGAGAGAGAGAGAGAGAGAGAGAGAGAGAGAGAGAGGCTGCCAGAAAGAAAAGGATGATAGGAACATGGGAAATGGTCACTATTATGGATGCTCTCAAAAGCTCTTCACACCAGGTCTCATACAAATGAAAGAAAAACACGAGGACCGAAGCAGGAAATGGCGTGAGTCAACAAGAGCGTCTCGCCGGATTTCAGGAAATGGAAAGGAAAATAAACCATGAAAAGTTCCGAAAGATGGCCTCAGGTACTTGTAAGGACATTACCACCTCAACGGTCATGTCGACTGTCAACATCCCTTAAAAGGTACACACTCTTTGACAAAAAGTCAAAAGGGGTTTTAAGATCGGGAAGAGGAATTGGAACATATTGGGGGGGAGAAGAGGTGAAACCCCCCCATTGCCGTGCGTGAAGTGGGGGATTTCATTTGAACCTATCGTGCAGTACATTGAGTACTCCACGATAGGTTCAAATTCTTTCTTTCTCTCTATGTCCTATGGTAGTAACATACCACTCATGTATCATCTTGAAAAGTTTGGCGAAGATAATTCCAAGCCCCTGGCTGCCAGCTTTGGGAAGACAGACACATATTCCTTTCTAAAGATATAAATATTTATTAAGTGTTTTCTCTCTCCTTTTCACATTCATACACCTCCACTGTCCTCATTCCCCATTCTTGTTCCACTCTTCCAATTCATTATTATTGTACTCGTTCCTACCCATTTACCTTACCTGGCGATGCAACAGGTCACCGTAACATCGGCTGTGTACTTCTCCAGCCTCGCAGCACAAAGATAATCTCTTTACAAGCGACATCCCTGCCTTTCCTGGCCCAATCGACCGTTAAATTGTCGTCGTTGTGCTCCGCAGGGCTGCGTTAGGCGTCATTAACGATGACCCTTTCTCCTCTCGTGCATGTGATACTCTGGCAATATCGCACACACGACCATTCGTTGGGTAATGTTGCTTGCTGAGTCTCGTGGCCTAATGGTTATAGGAGTAACGTGTGATGAGAATGTGTTCTTTTGTGAAACTTTTGTATGATATTGCTTACGTGTGGTGTTGGGGGTGTTATAGTTTGGGGTGTGGGGCTAACATAGGTTCTGGAAGTCATGTCATAGCCAGAAGTAGAAATGATATTATAAACTCATAAAAATGTAAATATTTATGAGCAAATTTTGTATGTAAAAGATTATGCAATATGATGGAATATTTCTGCGTTAAAGCCATAAATCTTAGCGATAGACGTGCACTTTCGCACACTCAGAAAAGCATGACTAGCGTTCACACACACACACACACACACACACACACACACACACACACACACACACACACACACACACACACACACACACACACACACACACACACACACACACACACAAACACACACACACACACACACACACACACACACACACACACACACACACACACACACACACACACACACACACACACACACACACACACACACACACACACACACACATACACACACACAAACACACACAGGATCTGGTAGCCTGGTGTATAACACGCAGGACTCGTAATTATGTGGCGCAGGTTCGATTCCCGCACCAGGCAGAAACAAATGGGCAAAGTTTCTTTCACCCTGAATGCCCCTGTTACCTAGCAGTAAATAGGTACCTGTGAGTTAGTCAGCGGCCACGGGCTGCTTCCTAGTGTGTGTGTGTGGTGTGTGGAGAGAAGAAAAAAAATAGCTAGTAAACAGTTTATTGACAGTTGAGAGGCGGGCCGAAAGGGCAAAGCTCAACCCCGCAAACACAACTAGGTGAATATACACACACACACACACACACGCACACACACACACAAACACACATACACACACACACACACACACACACACACACACACACACACACACACACACACACACAAACACACACACACACACACGCACACGCATACACACACGCACACGCATACACACACACACACACACACACACACACACACACACACACACACACACACACACACACACACACACACACACACACACACACACAGACACACACACACCGCTTGGGTCCATTCTCACGCTGCAATCTTACCTCAGAGATGCAAGCACTTGAAAAGAACAAGTTGAGTAATAACGAAGCGACAGCGCTCAGCAGGTGAGATTGTATAGAAGGTACAAGAGATGTAAGAGGAACAATGAGAACGAAATAAGAAAAAAAACAATAATCTAAGGCGTTTGTTCGGGAATACCCTGAGCACAGGATTGAACCCTCGTCTCAGACACTCAGGGTGTTCCGAAGCCGCCTGGAGCCCTGAGGAAATGAAAGAAACAGGAACCGTAAAATATCCCCCCGAAACCCGGTCCCACAGAACACCGCAATCACATCACCCAACCAATCAACTAAGTCCTGTACCCTCTCACAAAAATAAAACACGTGTCATTGCTTCTCAACCAATCCACAAGGCGCACACGTCGCGGAAGAACGCAAACCAAGCATACACAAACGATCATTCGATGGCAAGGACTCGTGCAGCATACGAAAGAGAAACTCCATCTGCTACAGAGCAAATGCCGCCCACCCAAGACCGACCAAATTCCCCCCAATCCCAGCACAGAAACCAACCCTCAACCTGATGGTTCACACGACGAAGGAGAGCCCCATAAACCTCCCGACAAGACAGGGACAAAAACACAGGAACACGACAGAGCTCCCGCAGAATCCGAACCACCCCCGAATACACAGCAGGCATACAACGGGCGACCTCACACCCAGCCCCTAACTCAAGCAAATAGCTAAACCAAACTGAGCAGAAATTAACCCCAAGCGTATTGAGACCTCCACCCACCCCCAAATACTGACGCAATGACACCGAAAACAAAGCCAATGCCTTGGTAAAAACATCAGGGATGCTAACACCCCTCTCCTCTACCCGCAAAACCATGAAGGAGTGACAAACCGGAAAATACTTCCCACACCACACATACTGATAGACTCTACACTCCAACCTATGAGCACGCCGCCGATCCAGAGGGAACCACCGAGCCAAAAACCACACCCTCGATAAAACTTTACTAGTAACAACAATCGCCCGCTGATAAACCGTCAACGGACGCGAGGATAACAAACCAACCACCAAATCAACCGACTGAGACACCGCATTCCAATTCCACTCCAAGGTTTGGTCATACAAGCTAAACCAAATAACTTTGAGAACCCGAAGCGACCTGACCACCGGAACCCACAACGCCGCTCACACTGAACGGGAGGCCCTGCTCTCCAGCCCCATCAGACAGGACTTGTTATGATCTCAGCCTGCAGGAGAAACGAGTCTCCCTTCTTGAGAGTTATTCAGCAAGCCTGACCTAACTAGGTCTAGCAAATATAGAGGTGATAACCCATATGTAAAATGGCTGGTTGGATATGTATAACAGTTTGAGATTATGGGCAATGAAGAAGAAAACAGATAAATGACTGGCGAGGAGATGTGGACATTTTGCTGGAGGCGTGAGGCTCGCTTCCGGAGGACCTTGACCTCACTTGAGTGCCAGACATCGCAGGGGGAAGCCGCGCTCCGTTTGAGCTCCCGCCAGAAGGGAACCCCTAGTGATATATCTCGAAGAGAAGAGAAGTGTGTAGACGTGCCAGCTGTGGAACCGAGCTGGGAACGTTTTGGTCTCAATTCCTGGTCGACGAGCAGAGTTCAATAAGCTGCTCAGAGGCATTTTCGTGGGCTGTGTGGAGCGCCCTGACCAGACGCCATCAGAGGGAAAGCGCCCTCGATCAATTAATCTGTGGTAAGCACGATATACGCCAGTTCATAGTGATTGCTTGTAGTTGGTCGTGTGCCCAGCGACAGTAGCGATGTTTATTTTATAAGTTAGACATGTTTTAATAAGGCAGAAAGCCTGAAATAAGAGAGTGGAGAGGGAGGAACACGGAGCGATGTCCGCCCCCTCTGAGCGCTGGCGGACGACTGAGGGAGCCTGGCTCCTGATGGAGGAAGACCCTCCCAGCGAGTGAGGACTGCCGCCAGGCGAGGTGGAGTATGGACCCGCCCAAAGCGGGGGAGTCCACTCTCACTGTATGTAGAGGACAGATAGAGGTTTGAGGCAAGCATATTGTGTGGTTATTTTTGTTTATGTGTTAAAGGGGAACAATTTTATTGGAGTGTCGATGGGTTGCAGGTTTGTTCTTTGGGGAAGAAGTTGCTGAGAACTTCGAAGCCAGCAGATGAAGTAGCTGATGAGACTCCAAGGTAGTGGAGGAGAGGACCTCGAGCTGTGAGGAGAAGCAGCAGTGAAGAGGAGTGTCACGTGCTTCTGTAGAGGTGGAGAAGCACCATAGTTGCTCGGGGAAACTTCATGGTGTAGCAGCCAAGAGAGCTGTGGAGGACCCTAGCAGAAGGGTGAAGCACCGTAGTTGCTCAAGGAAACTTCATGATAGCAGCCTGGAGGAGCTGCAGAGGATCCTGGTAGTGAAGCCCGGAAGAACCTAAAGATATTAGGGTAGTGAACTTCCAGAGGTGGAAGGGGAAGTTCTGGTGGATTACTTATAGGGAGTTGATAGTGTTTGGTTGTCAGTAGCGTGCAAGACGCAGTGAGAGGTGAGTGATTGTTGGTATTCTGATGTCAAGGAGTGTTTTACACTGAAGTTTAGAGTACAGTCGTAGGCTGGATTACCTACAGATGTATGCGTTCCAGGACTGACAGTGATCGATTGATCATTGTTGTGTATCAATGAACATTTATACTGATATGTTATTGCACTCAAATGCTGATTTTCTTGGTACACATTTATAGATATATATATATATTATCTTGCTGATGGTGCAACAGTGTATGTAGGCTTGATCAACTTGAGGAGGTTAATAGTATCAGGTGGTGAACCAGGAGATAGGATACCACTTGATAAGCTGATAATAGAGTTCTGATGGTGTTGGAGTGCAACCTGATTGTGATATTATAGAGTATAGGATTCATTATTATTATATGTGTGTATGTATCGTGTATGTGCTTTGTCCAGTAAATGTGTCACAATTTGCTGGTGTTTGCCCTTGTCCTAGTGAGGCTTCCCAGGAGGTAGTAAAGAAGGAGAGAGAAAGAGAGAAAGAACCAAGAACCACTGCTGTGGACAGGGTAGGAGGTAATACTAGTAAGTCATAGGGGATTGAGGAGGTCGCATCTCATAAGGAGAGAGTGGGGAGTCACAGCAGCTCGAGTGGGTGTGTGCACGTGACAACGAGGCTAAGTGTTGGAGCCGCATCCCCTAAACGTGTGACGTTGAGCCCCTCTCCAAGAGCCAGAAGCGCCAAGGGTGATCTCCTAGTATAAGCACTCTGCCGAGTTGTGGGTTGGGTTGTCCATAGAGAAGGATCAACGACGACAACACCAACCAACCCACAGTCTATAATAAATTGGGGGCCTGTGTCCGGGAGAGTGAACTGACACACCCACACCCTGTCCAAGAGTGGATTTGTACACCCTTGCTGAAATAGATAAACTGTGTGACCGCAGGTGTATATTCTCTCTCTTGGGAAGACTCACAGGACAAAGATGGATAAGGTGCAAGCATTTGTGGAGTCAGGCAAGCCTGAGGACTTGGAAGGTTGCACGAGGGATCAATTGAAACAAATAGCAGAAAAATGTGGCATCAGGTTGAAAGCATCTAAAGTAGCTGGGACGAAGGATGAGATCCTGAGGCAGTTAAGAGCCAAAAGTGAAGCGGCAGAACAAGGAGCCCAGAAAGGAGCTGAAAGTGGAAAGGAGGATGATGGGCAGGATGAAGTGAGATCCCAGGGATCGAGTAGGAGCAGCAAGAGTAGCCGCAGTAGTAGGAGTAGCCGAAATAGGAGCTTGGAAAGGTTCCAGTTAGAGCTCCAGATGCAGCGTGAGGAGAGACAGTTCCAGCTGGAAAAGATGAAATTAGAACTCCAGATGAAAAATGAAGCCGAGAAGGAAAAAGAAAAAACCAGGCTGGAAGTAGAAAAAGAGAAAACCAGACTGGAAGTAGAAAAAGAGAAAACCAGAATAAGGGAACTGGAGTTGGAACAGGAGAAAGAAAAAGCCCAAGTCGAAAAAGAAAAAGAGAGAACAAAACAAATGCAGATAGAAGCGAATAGAACCTTGGCTGAGCAAAGGATTGAACATGGGTTGCCAGAGAGCACCACCCAGGTATCACACCCACCAGATGTTAGGGTTAGGGAGAAGGACATTCCCTTGTTTGTTCCCGAAGAGGCAGAGAGCTTCTTCGAGCATTTTGAAAAAGTAGCCAGTATCAAGGAGTGGCCACAGGAGGAATGGGCCCAGCTGGTCCAGTTAAGATTGACTGGTGCAGCCAGGGAGGCTTACACCCAATTGTCACTGGAAGAGTGCCAGGATTACGCCACAGTAAAGAGCAGCATATTGCGCTCGTTTCAGTTAACCTCAGAAGCTTATAGGAAGCGCTTCAGAGAGATGGTGAAGGTTGGAGCGTGTACTTTTGCTGAGACAGCAAGGGATCTGGAAAGACGATTCCAGAAGTGGATTGAGGCTGCTGGAGTTGGATCCTATGCTGACCTGAAGCAACTGATGGTCATGGAGAAGTTCTTGGAGATGATGCATCCCGAAACAAAGTTCAAGATCCAAGAGGCAGGGATAAAGGAGGTGAAAGATGCCGCAGATAGGGCGGATATGACTACTGAAGCATATAAGGGCTTAAGGGAGAACAGAGTGAGAAGCGAGGCTAGACGCAGCAATGGCAGATCCAATGGAGTCTGGGGAGGAAGAAATTATGAGAGACCCAGAAGAGTCTGGGGTGAGAAAAATTTTGATAAATGGGCAGATAAAAGTAAGTACCCTAGAACTCAGAAGAGTAGGTCGCGCACTTCATCTGAAAGTGAGGATGGAGGGGCCAAACGAGAAACTTATCGTTATCCAGGAAATCAAGAGTCCAGTAAAGCTCCACAGAGTACGAGTAGTACGTCTGGCCCGAGGAACTCCAATACGAGTGGGCAGAGTCAGAGCTACTCTGGTACATATAGAAGGGACTTTTCCCAGATGAAATGTTACCAATGTAACGGATTGGGTCACGTGATGCGAGATTGTCGGCAGGGCAAGAGAGTTGTGACCCTGGCCATGTGTGACCCCTGAGGTAAATATACTAATGTGTTCCGAGACAAACCACAGAGAGCGAACTTAGTGAACGAGAGGTATAGACCGTTCATGAGCAAAGGTTGGATCAGTGTAGGAGGCCAACCTGAGGTAGAAGTTGGTATCTTAAGAGATACCGGAGCTAATCAGAGCTTGATTACGAGAAGCCTGATTGGGAATGATCGACGGTTAGCTGGCAGTGGGAAGATGAAAGTATATGGGTTATTGTCGGAGAGTGACATGCCCGTATGTGCTGTCCAGCTAAGGTCGGAATATGTGTCGGCAGAGGTGATGTTGGGAGTGTGCCCCGACATACCTGTTCCAGGAGTCCAAGTGATCCTGGGGAATGACTTGTGCGGGACAAAGGTGTTGCCAAGAGTCATAGCGGAGACTGTGCCAGAGGAGTGCCCAGAAGGCCACTGCACGGGTGGGACACCTGAGAGTGAACCTGACTGACATCCGAGGGGATGAATCAGGAGACCGCCAAGCCATTGAGTACCCTGTCTCGGTAGTGATGAAGACAGAGGTGGCCGACAAGGAAGACGCTGGAGGAGATGAGACAGTGTCAATTAAACCGGTAGAAGATATTGATGTAGATATAGCATGGCTGTTTGATGAAGGTCCAGCCCAGGAGAATGAAGTCTCGGTGAGGTCGAAAGTGAAGATGGCCCAGCCGAAGAAGAATACTGTGAAGAGAGCGGACCTGAGTAGAGCCCAGACTGCTGAAATTAAGAGTCGGAAGGTGAATGCAACTGTGCTGAGTAGGAATGAGGAAAGATGTGGACATACCGAGGACGAGAATAGAGCGTCAGGTCCACGAGCACAGAGGCATCTGGATAGTAGAGTTAAGTTGTTTGAGGTGTCAGGAGTTGACATGTTTCACAGAAAACGTGAAGAAAAGATAGTGAAGAAGAGTAGTAACCGAGAAAGTGAAAGGAGAAGAGACAGTATGTGTGGAGAGATGTTTGCGAGCACTTTGGGAGAGGCAAAGCGACATGTTTGGTCGAGTGCTGTTGGATGTAATACAGTGCCCGAAGAAACTTTTAGGGAACGAAGAAGAGTTGAAGGAGAAGAAAGGGAGTTGTATAGAGGTGAGAGGTGTGAGAAGAGGATGATGATGCAAGCATGGATGAATAGAAGAAAGCCGAGGACTCGGTGGGAGTCGAACAGGATGAGGTCTCGGATGAATGAGGAGACGAAGGGGAGGAGCGTCGGTGAGGACGAGGGAGTGAAGTATGATGACAGGAGACGAAAGTATAATGGCAGTAGATGAAAGTGTGAAGACGACAGAGGAGGTACAGACAGTAGATGTCTGACTCTGGACGTGAAGAGAAGAAGACGAGGAAATGGAGGGTGGAGACAGTAAGTAGAGTGGACCGATGGAGTGCAGGCGTCCAAGGAGGACAGCCTAGCCAAGAGGTGCCAGATAAGTCAGATCGTTTATGAGAAGATCATGTTCCTGGAGAGTTGTGAGCCGGATGTTGCAAGGAGCAACGAACTAATTGTAGACTCCTAAGGGGGTACGTAAGCAGATCAACTGTTCGAATCAATCGGTTGAAGAAAGAGACAGTCTAGTGGCGGATGTATTATCCCGAGCTTTGCCACTGGAATAACTCTCAAAAATAAGGGGAGGGGAGTGTTATGATCTCAGCCTGCAGGAGAAACGAGTCTCCCTTCTTGAGAGTTATTCAGCAAGCCTGACGTAACTAGGTCTAGCAAATATAGAGGTGATAACCCATATGTAAAATGGCTGGTTGGATATGTATAACAGTTTGAGATTATGGGCAATGAAGAAGAAAACAGATAAATGACTGGCGAGGAGATGTGGACATTTTGCTGGAGGCGTGAGGCTCGCTTCCGGAGGACCTTGACCTCACTTGAGTGCCAGACATCGCAGGGGGAAGCCGCGCTCCGTTTGAGCTCCCGCCAGAAGGGAACCCCTAGTGATATATCTCGAAGAGAAGAGAAGTGTGTAGACGTGCCAGCTGTGGAACCGAGCTGGGAACGTTTTGGTCTCAAGTCCTGGTCGACGAGCAGAGTTCAATAAGCTGCTCAGAGGCATTTTCGTGGGCTGTGTGGAGCGCCCTGACCAGACGCCGTCAGAGGGAAAGCGCCCTCGATCAATTAATCTGTGGTAAGCACGATATACGCCAGTTCATAGTGATTGCTTGTAGTTGGTCGTGTGCCCAGCGACAGTAGCGATGTTTATTTTATAAGTTAGACATGTTTTAATAAGGCAGAAAGCCTGAAATAAGAGAGTGGAGAGGGAGGAACACGGAGCGACGTCCGCCCCCTCTGAGCGCTGGCGGACGACTGAGGGAGCCTGGCTCCTGATGGAGGAAGACCCTCCCAGCGAGTGAGGACCGCCGCCAGGCGAGGTGGAGTATGGACCCGCCCAAAGCGGGGGAGTCCACTCTCACTGTATGTAGAGGACAGATAGAGGTTTGAGGCAAGCATATTGTGTGGTTATTTTTGTTTATGTGTTAAAGGGGAACAATTTTATTGGAGTGTCGATGGGTTGCAGGTTTGTTCTTTGGGGAAGAAGTTGCTGAGAACTTCGAAGCCAGCAGATGAAGCAGCTGATGAGACTCCAAGGTAGTGGAGGAGAGGACCTCGAGCTGTGAGGAGAAGCAGCAGTGAAGAGGAGTGTCACGTGCTTCTGTAGAGGTGGAGAAGCACCATAGTTGCTCGGGGAAACTTCATGGTGTAGCAGCCAAGAGAGCTGTGGAGGACCCTAGCAGAAGGGTGAAGCACCGTAGGTGCTCAAGGAAACTTCATGATAGCAGCCTGGAGGAGCTGCAGAGGATCCTGGTAGTGAAGCCCGGAAGAACCTAAAGATATTAGGGTAGTGAACTTCCAGAGGTGGAAGGGGAAGTTCTGGTGGATTACTTATAGGGAGTTGATAGTGTTTGGTTGTCAGTAGCGTGCAAGACGCAGTGAGAGGTGAGTGACTGTTGGTATTCTGATGTTAAGGAGTGTTTTACACTGAAGTTTAGAGTACAGTCGTAGGCTGGATTACCTACAGATGTATGCGTTCCAGGACTGACAGTGATCGATTGATCATTGTTGTGTATCAATGAACATTTATACTGATATGTTATTGCACTCAAATGCTGATTTTCTTGGTACACATTTATAGATATATATATATATATTATCTTGCTGATGGTGCAACAGTGTATGTAGGCTTGATCAACTTGAGGAGGTTAATAGTATCAGGTGGTGAACCAGGAGATAGGATACCACTTGATAAGCTGATAATAGAGTTCTGATGGTGTTGGAGTGCAACCTGATTGTGATATTATAGAGTATAGGATTCATTATTATTATATGTGTGTATGTATCGTGTATGTGCTTTGTCCAGTAAATGTGTCACAATTTGCTGGTGTTTGCCCTTGTCCTAGTGAGGCTTCCCAGGAGGTAGTAAAGAAGGAGAGAGAAAGAGAGAAAGAACCAAGAACCACTGCTGTGGACAGGGTAGGAGGTAATACTAGTAAGTCATAGGGGATTGAGGAGGTCGCATCTCATAAGGAGAGAGTGGGGAGTCACAGCGGCTCGAGTGGGTGTGTGCACGTGACAACGAGGCTAAGTGTTGGAGCCGCATCCCCTAAACGTGTGACGTTGAGCCCCTCTCCAAGAGCCAGAAGCGCCAAGGGTGATCTCCTAGTATAAGCACTCTGCCGAGTTGTGGGTTGGGTTGTCCATAGAGAAGGATCAACGACGACAACACCAACCAACCCACAGTCTATAATAATCCCTATTAACAAGGGCCCTAGTGGCCAGCTCAAAACGCCGAACAAGGTCCTGAGCCGCAACCACAGAGCCATCGGTCGCCACAAACAGAACAGTATCATCAGCATACCCACCGTTCGGTAAACAGAGACCAGCGGGCAGCCTCGGAGGAACCACCATAGCACAGGACTGAACCGCCCGAAACAAAGGCTCCTGAAAAAGAACAAAAATGAGCATAGATAAGGGACACCCCTGCCTCACAGATCAGCGAACGACAAAAGGGGCACTAAAAAAAACATTAATGTACACACGACTATGACAGCGGGCATACAACATACGAACCCAAGAAAGAAACAATGGAGAAAACCCGAACCTCTCCATAGCCTGCAACACAAAGTCTATCAACACACGGTCGAATGCCTTCAACCAATCTAAGCTGAGCATTGCCGCAGGCAGGCGAAGCTCAGAGGCACACAGGATCACATCCCGTAGAAGAGCATTGCAATGAAGCAAAGACCTACCCGGAATGCCACAAAATTGCTCAAACGAAACCACAGAACCAATAACATCCCGACACCGACCCGCCAGCAACTTCGAAACAACCTTGTAATCAACATTTAACAGGGTGATCGGTCTCCAGTTTGATAGAAAACGCAAATCACCTCGCTTCGGAAGCAACCTCACAACCCCATCATAATGGGACGCGGGTAAACAACAGGTCTGGAAACAAAACCGCACCACCTCCAAAAAAGCCTCACCATGCACATCCCAAAACGTCACATAAAATTCCACAGGGAGCCCATCCGAGCCAGGCACCCTGCCGGATCGGAAAGACCGCACCACACCCCAAAGCTCAGCCGACGACACGTCCCTCACCAAAGCGGAACAACCCGCAGCCGACAAACCAGGCGAGCAGTGAGAAAGCGGCCAGATTCTCATCCACCCCTACCTTCTCATACAGCGCTCCCAACTCCTCCTGCACGTACAATCCATGTTAGTACCCCTTCCATGTTAGACAAAACAGATCCGTCCGGACGCCGGAGACCGGTAAAAAGAACCGAGTCCCGAAGAGCCTTCTCGGCAAAAGAAAAGGAGAAAGCCGTTTACCAAAGTCACGCTCGTCAACACGAGCCCGCACCCGAGCCCCCCCTCTGCCAACTCCTCCCGCAAACCACAAATGCGTTTCTTACACATAGAAATAGCAGCAAAAAAAAATCAACCCCATCAAGCAACATATACAATAGAGTCAACCGCGCCTAAAGAAAGCGCAACAAACCAAAACGCCCCGCTGTCTCCCGCTTCGCAACCACAACAAAAAAAGACTTGAATTCCACCTTGCACCACTCCCACCAGTCTAACACAGACAAAAACTCACACTTGCGAGCAACAAGCCCCACCCACCACTCATGAAAAACCTCACGCACCCAAGGACAATGCAGCAACCGACAATTCAACTTCCACCAACTTCTCCTCACACGAACCTGACTACGAACAGCAACACACACCACAACCAAACAATGATCAGAAAAAGCAATAGAAACCGTACGAAATGCAAAACCAGAGCCCTCGCGCCCATGAACATAAAAACGATCCAGCCTGGAACACGCCCCTCGCCTACCTTACCTTGAGGTTACCTTAAGGTGCTTCCGGGGCTTAGCGTCCCCGCGGCCCGGTCGTCGACCAGGCCTCCTGGTTGCCGGACTTATTAACCAGGCTGTTGGACGCGGCTGCTCGCAGCCTGACGTATGAGTCACAGCCTGGTTGATCAGGTATCCTTTGTAGGTGCTTATCCAGTTCTCTCTTGAACGCTGTGAGGGGTCGGCCAGTTGTGCCCCTTATGTGTAGTCGCCCAACACAGTTGAAGTCCAAATCACCTCCAAATATGAAAGCAGCATCACGAAACCCACAACTCATACCTGTCAGAGATCTTCTCAAGGCCATAAACAGTGTGCAGGTTAGTAGGGTGTTTTACGATGTAGCCCGTCCCCTCCATTTTAAGTGGAGTGGTTTCGGACACGTTGAAAGTTGTAATAAGGTTTCGGGAACGTTTTGGGCAACATTGGGTGACTTGAGGGGGGGGCGTGTTGCCCGCATACGATAAATATGGGATAAGTAGTGTTCGAGTGAGGTGTGTATTGTTGTGTAAAGGTCGTGAGAACGTAGTATTTTTTTTTAGGTGAAATGTAACGTTTTCTGTTGAAATTGTTGAATAGATACATTTTCTGTTGAAATGAGAGGATGAGATTGGTAGGTGGAGAAGTGGGAGAAGAGTGAAGTCTGAAGATGCAGGTGAGTGGGTGAAAGGGTCATAAAGATTGTAAGCTCCGCCCCCAAACTTTTTCACTGAGAGAGAGATAGTGTTTAGGAGTAGACGTGATTCTGAGAGTGGTAAGAAGAAGAAAGATAGGAGGAGAACAATATAGAATACAATAAGCATAAGGATTAAATAGGGAAAGAGTAAAGGAAGCAGCAGAAAGAGGAGGTGGTTTAACTGAACTTGAAGGAAGAGCAACAGCAAGAGGAGGAGCTGCACCAGCAGCAGGAGTGGGAGCAGGAGGAGGAGGAGCAGGGGAGAGTAAGGAAGCAGCTGCAGGAGGAGGAGGAGGCGCAGCAGGAGATGCAGGAGGAGGAGGAGGCATGGGGAGATTGATGTATAATAAAACACACAAACACACAACCTGAAGGAATAGGTCTAGCAATGGATAAGAAAAAATTTAACAGTAAAATGATGTAAACTTACGTAAGCTTAGCGGAGCCGTAAGGTGTTACCCGCACGAAGGTTAAACAAATACTGATCAAACTGACGAGTACCGGAGGTGATACCCAAAGATGATGATTGATAAAGATTAAGCCACCCAAGAGGTGGCACGGGCATGAATAGCCCGTAAGTGGTACAATTTTTTTTTCTCAGTATTCTGAGGTTGCATTTAACCAGCAAGCTGTTATCGTGGGGGAGGATACTGCTTCACAGTCTTTATGAGGGTGTCCAGCTGCTGGACACCTTTGTTGACCAGGAGAGTGGCTGTGTTGATGGCTTCAGGGTGGCCAATGCATGATTCAGGAACTCTTAAAGCTCTTCTAAGGTCATTGGTTGCTTCACATTCCAGAAGATAGTGAAGTAATGGCTTTTCTGTGACAGTTTGGCAGAAGATGCACTCTCTCTGTCGGGGTTCACCAATCTCCCAGTTGCATCTGTAACCTAGATGTAGTCTATATAGCCTAACTGCTATTTCCCTGTGGATTCCTTTGATACCCAAAACCGCAAAATGACGGTTACCTGTTGTCTCAGTCACGCGCGCGCACTCGGTGGAGTCTCAGCGACGCGCTCTCGCTCAGCGGAGGACAGAGCATCTTACTTGGAGGGGGAGAATATATGTACGACATATATAATGATATATATGTCGTACCTAGTAGCCAGAACGCACTTCTCGGCCTACTGTGCAAGGCCCGATTTGCCTAATAAGCCGAGTGATTTTCATTTTTTTTCAATCAATTGTTTCCTAATTAGTTTATTTGAATTGTTATTCCCACACCCAGTTGATGCCTCCACACCCAGCCGCGGCCTCCACACCCAGCTGATGCCTCCACACCCAGGTGATGCCTCCACACCCAGTTGATGCCTCCACACCCAGTTGATGCCTCCACACCCAGCCGCGGCCTCCACATCCAGCTGATGCCTCCACACCCAGTTGATGCCGCTGCACCCAGTTGCTGGCTCCACACCCAGTTGATGCCTCTACACCTAGTTGCTGGCTTCACACTCAGTTGCTGGCTCCACACCCAGGTGCTTTTTCCACACCCAGTTGATGCTTCCACACCCAGTTGCTGGCAGTTGCTTGGTCAAGACCCAGTGTGTTTGCCCCCCTCTATAGAACAATGCACAGTTTAACTCTCCCAACCGAGTTGAAATGGAAGGTGTCCCAGTGGTCGGGCAGGACTCCACAAGCCTTGAGGTGCCAACAACTACTCCTAAAAGAGGTTTTTGCCGAGTATCTTCAGGTTATCTTGAGACGATTTCTGGGCTTTAGTGTCCTCGCGGCCCGGTCCTCGACCAGGCCTCCACCCCCAGGAAGCAGCCCGTGACAGCTGACTAACACCCAGGTACCTATTTACTGCTAGGTAACAGTATGCAACAAAAACACCACCATAAATTCCAACGGTGGTGTCATCCGCTTTCACACCGTTAACGAGGTAAGATGCAGTGGTTCCCACCAGGTTCCAAAGGGAAGCAATAGCCAGCTGCCATTGACAGTTAGGGAAGAGACTCCCATTAACCTAATCTCATCTGAAAACCTCACCCAAGCGATCATAGCGACGTCTGCTAGAACATTACCAGACATCCCAAAAGCAGCCCGCCCAAATGCAGCAGCCAAACTTTGTAATCTTCTAAAAAGAGTCAATGATGCCCCGGAAAACATTCAAACATGGCAAAATGTCCTTCTGTTTCGTAAAGTATGCCTCACTGTCCCTACAAGTAGGGACAAATCAGTTGCTTCCTTGGTCCTGAGGGCGATAAATGAATACCCAAGGGAGGACAACCTAGTTCGCCTGCCTCTCAAGCAAAACGCATCCACCGCAGAAATGGTAACAACAACATACCGGACACGTAAAAACTCAGAGCACAAATCACCAAGAAAATTGAAGAGGGAAATACCGCAAGTGCTATTAGAGTCCTCACCAGTGACGAGAAAATTGCTCCTTGAAACTCAGCCTCAGCACGGGCCCTGCAAAGCAAGCACCCACTCAGAGCGCCTCAAGGCGAAAACATCGTTCCGTCATCAGCCGACACCATTTCAGACCCATTAACCATTGGTGAATCTGAGGTCTACAAAGCAGCCCTTTCTTTTCCACCTGGGTCAGCAGGCGGCTTTACAGGGTTAAAACCTCAACACATCAAGCAAATGTTAAATCCTGCGGTTGGTGATGCTGCACAAGATCTTCTTATGGAACTCACAAGGTTCATCAACATGTGCCTGGCGGGTGATATACCTGAGGTCATCAGGCCTCTCTTTTTTGGTGCCTCCCTCTGTGCTCTCAAAATGAAGGACGCAGGAATCAGGCCAATCGCTGTTGGCAACACTCTCCGACGCCTGATTGCCAAGGCTGCTACGAGGGTAGTCAGCCAGCAAGCGGCTGAATTGCTGAAACCAATCCAGCTAGGATTTGGAATCCCCCAAGGCTGTCAAGCGGCTGCCCATGCAGCACGAGCATACATCACCAACGTTTCTGATGAAAAGGGCCTGCTCAAACTGGACTTTAAGAATGCCTTCAACATGGTCAGAAGAGATGCAGTACTTTGTGCCGTACATCGGCATTTCCGGCCCCTCTACCCGTTCATACTATCGTGCTACAGTGGTGAGTCAAAACTGCTCTTTGGTGAACATGAAATCAGATCATGTGAAGGTGTTCAGCAAGGTGATCCTCTTGCTCCCCTTCTTTTCTGCTTAGTCTTAAAAGATATCACCGAAAGCTTGTCCAGCGAGTTCAACATCTGGTTTTTGGATGATGGCACTATAGCTGGCACCGTAGACCATCTCTTGGCAGATATCAGGAAAATAAGGGAGCAAGAAGTAAGCCTGGGTCTCGTCCTGAACCCTTCCAAGTGTGAAGTAGTTTCTTCCAACCCAGACATCGTAGCTAGAATAAGGTCTGCCTTGCCTGGAGCCCATGTCATTAGGGCCGAGAACAGCACCCTCCTTGGAGCCCCCCTCGGGTCTAACGCCATTGAGGAGATCCTTGACAAGAAAATCGCAGACCTTAGGAGGATGGAAGACAGAATAGGTGACATTGATGCCCACGATGCTTTTTATCTCCTCACCAAATGCATATCCCTTCTGAGGCTAACCTACTTTCTAAGGTGCGCCCCATCTTACGACAGCCGAAAGCTTGAAAAGTATGACCTCTTACTGAAGACCATGCTGGAAAAAGTTGTTAACCTCTCCCTCAACGAATGCTAGTGGAAACAAGCCACTCTTCCTGTCAGGCTCGGTGGCCTGGGTGTCTGCACCGGTACCCAAATTGCTGTCCCAGCCTTCCTGTCTTCCTCCTCAGCATCAGATGACCTGCTTAAGGAAATTCTACCTGACACCCTGAGAGATGTAGCGTGGATACAGGACCCCCACTACACGGAATGCGACACGAAATGGAGTGCCATGGCAGACCCAGAACTCAGACCAGCCATGCCGAAAGCCAAGAAACAATCCAGCTGGGACAGCCCCATTGTAGACAAAGAAGCCACAGCTTTGTGGCTTCTTTGTGGCTTCTTCTTCTTCTTCAACAACCCCCAGTGATCGTGCACGCCTCACAGCTGTGCAGGCTCCCCATGCAGGGGACTTCTTTTTGGCAGTCCCTATGTCTGGGACATGCACACGTCTTGATCCGCAGGAGCTCATTATTGCAGTCGCTCTCCGTCTTGCTGCCCCTATCCACACTGTTCATAGGTGTATTTGAGAAGAGGTAGATGCTGACGAATACGGATTGCATGGCCTGTACTGTGGAAAATCTGGTGGTTGGCACACTAGACACGACGAAGTCAATGACATCATTAAAAGAAGCCTTGCTTCTGCTCAGTGTCCAGCAGAGAGAGAGCCCCGCAACCTATTGAACCGTGACTCTGTTAGCTTTGCCGGCCGACCAGAAGGAATCACACTGCGTCCGTGGAAGGGTGGCAGACTGTTGGCATGGAACTATACTTGTGTATCCACCCTGGCAACCACTTACATCAACCTCTCTGCCAGCACAGCAGGAGCCGCGGCGACACGCAGAGAAAGAGAGAAGTCAGCCAAGTACAGGCAATTAGATCATCGGTACAACTTCGTTCCAATAGGGTCTGAGACCCTAGGCCCATGGGGAGAGAGTGCAAGAAGGTTTCTTAAGGATCTTGGTTCCAAGCTCATTGACACCACAAGAGACCCTAGAGCGGCAAGTTTTCTCTTTCAGCGCCTCAGTGTCGCAATCCAGAGGGGGAATGCTCGCTGCATCCTCGGTTCCTGCCCGGCATCGGAGGAGTTTGAGGAAATCTACAGCCTTTAGGAAGCAAAGTTTTTTTTGTGCCTTCTTAATGTTAATTTTTTAATAAAATCAGATATGTAACTTTATAACCTTGCATAATAAAGTGTACACAATAAAAAAAGGGGGGTGGTAGGAGAAGAAACACTCTTACGTATTCAGAGTTAAATGGCAAGTTTTTCCCTGAATGCTCTGTGTTCCCTTTTCTGAGGCTGTGGGTCCCTAGAATTACACCAGAGGTGGTACCCCCCATCTATATATATATATATATATATATATATATATATATATATATATATATATATATATATATATATATATATATATATGTGTGTTTCATTGAATATGACCGCATATTCTGTATTTATTATGTTCTGGTTTAGGGCTTCTATCCCTCTAACTATTTTCTTAGCATCAGGGCTTAATTGAAATAGGAGTTCTCCAAAACTCATTTTCGTACTTTTAAGGTGAAGAAAAGAAGTGATTTACTATAGAGTGTATTACACTTATTTATACAATTTGCACAACGTTTCGAACCTCCATGGAACCTTCTTGAAGCATGTACAAAGGAAGCCCCTTTCATCAGTCCACAAGGAGACATGTATTTACAAATAGACGGAGTAGCAATGGGCTCCCCCTTAGGAGTTTTATTTGCTAATTTTTATATGGGAACCATCGAAGACAGGGTCTTCAGTAGCAGACAAAAACCAACTGTATACTGCCGTTATGTAGATGACATATTCGTAATAGTAAAAGACTCAGATGAACTAATTGACCTAAAAAGACATCTAAAGAGAGAGAGTCAGTACTCCGATTTACACATGAAAATAGTGAAAATAACAGTCTGCCATTCCTGGATGTACTAATAACAAAAACAGGAACCTTTTTAAACACCAACGTGTATACCAAGCCCACCAACATAGGATTATGCCTGAACGGTAGAAGTGAGTGCCCCCAAAGATACAAAGCCAGTGTTCTCAATGCTTATATTCGTCGAACGCTTACCCACTGCTCTGAATGGAGCAACGTGAGTAGAGAGTTTGAAAGAGTAACTCAGGTATTGGTGAACAACGGATATAGCAACGCGGAAATAAACGCTGCTATAAGAAGACACTTGGACCGTTGGTATAATCCAGAACCTAGAACAGGAACCACAACACCTCCAATAAAATTATATTGCAAATCAACCATGCACAGTGAACATATAAAAGAGGAAAGAATAATGAAAGATATAATCCGTAAAAGAGTAAAAAGCACTACTCCTAACCAAAAGATAAACCTGATAATATTCTACAAAACCAAGAAGACTTCCGAACTCCTTATCAAAAACAGCCCGAAGCCGACGGAGAACCCTCTACAGCAGTCAAGCGTTGTATACATGTACACATGCCCCCACGAAGGATGTAACCTTCAATGTAAGTACATAGGTATGACGTCGACCAAGCTGACGAGGCGTTTGACATGCCATCTTCAATCCGGTGCCCCTAGGAATCACATGAGACAAGCCCATGACATCACTCTAACAAGAGAAATGTTGAACAAGAATACCTGCATAATAGACAAAACCCAAGATGCAAGAAGATTACAAATTCTTGAGGCAATTCACATAAGAATAGAACAACCTATCATGAACACCCAAATCACGGAACTATTTACTCTACCCACCATGAGAGTAAGGACAAGACCAGAACATAACGATGCCAACACAGAAGACAATGTCCAACATAACAGGCCAATTACACTGGATTAATCTTTGTGTTTAGATAGGAGCTGCCTCGTATGGGCCAATAAGCCTTCTGCAGTTACCTCTATGTTTCACCTCACATTTATCCCTTATGTATCCCCCCATGTTTTCACCTTTATTGTATTATCACCTGACCTAGTGCGGGTATAAAATCTACCAGCATTGTAAGATCTGTTCACTTGAGAATGAACCATGGAGGTTCGAAACGTTGTGCAAATTGTATAAATAAGTGAAATACACTCTATAGTAAATCACTTCTTTTCTTCACCTTAAAAGTACGAAAATGAGTTTTGGAGAACTCCTATTTCAACTAAGCCCTGATGCTAAGAAAATAGTTAGAGGGATAGAAGCCCTAAACCAGAAAATAATAAATATAGAATATGCGGTCATATTCAATGAAACATGTTTGAAAGAAAACCTGCTGCCAGTATACACCAGTATATATATATATATATATATATATATATATATATATATATATATATATATATATATATATATATATATATATATATATATATATATATATATATATATATATATATATATATATATATATATATATATATATATATATATATATATATATATATATATATATATATTAGTATATTTTGGTAGCAGTCTTTCCTGTAGACATATATTATTAAATATGACCGAAAAAGTAAGATTAATATTTCTAACACGAATTTTCTCAATCTTTCGTACATTACGCTTCACTGTTGGAGGTAAATAAAAAAATCACTTCTCCAAAATTCATTTTTATTTCTAGTCTGACGCGACACGGGCGCGTTTCGTAAAACTTATTACATTTTCAAAGACTTCACAAATACACAACTGATTAGAACTTACGTATCTCTGATTTTATATCTACATTTGAGTGAGGTGGGAGGGGTGATGTGGCATTAACACAAGACAGAACAAGAGGTGATATTAATAGGGTATTAAAAGTATCAACACAAGACAGAACAGAAACAATGGGTATTGAATAGAAGTGTTTGTAGAAAGCCTATTGGTCCATATTTCTTGATGCTTCTATATTGGAGCGGAGTCTTGAGGTGGGTAGAATATAGTTGTGCAATAATTGGCTGTTGATTGCTGGTGCTGACTTCTTGATGTGTAGTGCCTCGCAAACGTCAAGCCGCCTGCTTTCGCTGTATCTATCGATGATTTCTGTGTTGTTTACTAGGATTTCTCTGGCGATGGTTTGGTTATGGGAAGAGATTATATGTTCCTTAATGGAGCCCTGTTGCTTATGCATCGTTAAACGCCTAGAAAGAGATGTTGTTGTCTTGCC
Organism: Procambarus clarkii; assembly: GCF_040958095.1. Lineage (NCBI taxonomy): Eukaryota > Metazoa > Arthropoda > Malacostraca > Decapoda > Cambaridae > Procambarus > Procambarus clarkii. The sequence goes on from NC_091163.1 coordinate 19,903,771, forward strand.
TATATACTGGGTTTTTTGGAGCTTACAGTCCCCAAGTGGGCATTTGAAGGCATAGACGACGTTAGTCTCTTTTAAAGCGTTCTGTTTTGTGTCTGGAGAGTTTCTCATGAGTAGGCTGGCCGTTTTTCTGGTTTTATAGTAAATCGTCAGTTGTATCCTCTGATTTTTGTCTGTAGGGATAACGTTTCTATTAACAATATCTTTCAGGACCCTTTCCTCCGTTTTATGAGCTGTGGAAAAGAAGTTCCTGTAAAATAGTCTAATAGGGGGTATAGGTGTTGTGTTAGTTGTCTCTTCAGAGGTTGCATGGCTTTTCACTTTCCTTCTTATGATGTCTTCGATGAAACCATTGGAGAAGCCGTTATTGACTAGGACCTGCCTTACCCTACAGAGTTCTTCGTCGACTTGCTTCCATTCTGAGCTGTGGCTGAGAGCACGGTCGACGTATGCGTTAACAACACTCCTCTTGTACCTGTCAGGGCAGTCGCTGTTGGCATTTAGGCACATTCCTATGTTTGTTTCCTTAGTGTAGACTGCAGTGTGGAAACCTCCGCCCTTTTCCATGACTGTTACATCTAGAAAAGGCAGCTTCCCATCCTTTTCTGTCTCGTAAGTGAAACGCAGCACGGAACTCTGCTCAAATGCCTCCTTCAGCTCCTGCAGAGGTCTGACATCAGGTACCTGTGTAAAAATGTCGTCAACATACCTGCAGTATATGGCCGGTTTCAAGTTTCAAGTGAACTTGAAACCGGCCATATACTGCAGGTATGTTGACGACATTTTTACACAGGTACCTGATGTCAGACATCTGCAGGAGCTGAAGGAGGCATTTGAGCAGAGTTCCGTGCTGCGTTTCACTTACGAGACAGAAAAGGATGGGAAGCTGCCTTTTCTAGATGTAACAGTCATGGAAAAGGGCGGAGGTTTCCACACTGCAGTCTACACTAAGGAAACAAACATAGGAATGTGCCTAAATGCCAACAGCGACTGCCATGACAGGTACAAGAGGAGTGTTGTTAACGCATACGTCGACCGTGCTCTCAGCCACAGCTCAGAATGGAAGCAAGTCGACGAAGAACTCTGTAGGGTAAGGCAGGTCCTAGTCAATAACGGCTTCTCCAATGGTTTCATCGAAGACATCATAAGAAGGAAAGTGAAAAGCCATGCAACCTCTGAAGAGACAACTAACACAACACCTATACCCCCTATTAGACTATTTTACAGGAACTTCTTTTCCACAGCTCATAAAACGGAGGAAAGGGTCCTGAAAGATATTGTTAATAGAAACGTTATCCCTACAGACAAAAATCAGAGGATACAAATGACGATTTACTATAAAACCAGAAAAACGGCCAGCCTACTCATGAGAAACTCTCCAGACACAAAACAGAACGCTTTAAAAGAGACTAACGTCGTCTATGCCTTCAAATGCCCACTTGGGGACTGTAAGCTCCAAAAAACCCAGTATATAGGCAAGACAACAACATCTCTTTCTAGGCGTTTAACGATGCATAAGCAACAGGGCTCCATTAAGGAACATATAATCTCTTCCCATAACCAAACCATCGCCAGAGAAATCCTAGTAAACAACACAGAAATCATTGATAGATACAGCGATAGCAGGCGGCTTGACGTTTGCGAGGCACTACACATCAAGAAGTCAACACCAGCAATCAACAGCCAATTATTGCACAACTATATTCTACCCACCTCAAGACTCCACTCCAATATAGAAGCATCAAGAAATATGGACCAATAGGCTTTCTACAAACACTTCTATTCAATACCCATTGTTTCTGTTCTGTCTTGTGTTGATACTTTTAATACCCTATTAATATCACCTCTTGTTCTGTCTTGTGTTAATGCCACATCACCCCTCCCACCTCACTCAAATGTAGATATAAAATCAGAGATACGTAAGTTCTAATCAGTTGTGTATTTGTGAAGTCTTTGAAAATGTAATAAGTTTTACGAAACGCGCCTGTGTCGCGTCAGACTAGAAATAAAAATGAATTTTGGAGAAGTGATTTTTTATTTACCTCCAACAGTGAAGCGTAATGTACGAAAGATTGAGAAAATTCGTGTTAGAAATATTAATCTTACTTTTTCGGTCATATTTAATAATATATATATATATATATATACATATATATATATATATATATATATATATATATATATATATATATATATATATATATATATATATATATATATATATGTCGTACCAAGTAGCAAGAACTCACTTCTCAGACTAGTATGTAAGGCCCGATTTGCCTAGTAAGCCAAGTTTTCATGAATTAATTGTTTTTCGACTACCTAACCTACCTAACCTAACCAAACATAACTTTTTCGGCTACCTAACCTAACCTAACCTATAAAGATAGGTTAGGTAGGGTTGGTTAGGTTCGGTTATATATCTACGTTATTTTTAACTCCAATAAAAGAAAATTGACCTCATACATGATGAAATGGGTAGCTTTATCATTTCATAAGAAAAAAATTAGAGAAAATATATTAATTCAGGAAAACTTGGCTTATTAGGTAAATTGGGCCTTGCATAGTAGGCCGAGAAGTGCGTTCTGGCTACTAGGTACGACATATATATATATATATATATATATATATATATATATATGTCGTACCTAGTAGCCAGAACGCACTTCTATGCCTACTATGCAAGGCCCGATTTGCCTAATAAGCCAAGTTTTCCTGAATTAATATATTTTCTCTAATTTTTTTCTTACGAAATGATAAAGCTACCCATTTCATTATGTATGAGGTTAATTTTTTTTTATTGGAGTTAAAATTAACGTAGATATATGACCGAACCTAACCAACCCTACCTAACCTAACCTAACCTATCTTTATAGCTTAGGTTAAGTTAGGTAACCAAAAAAGTTAGGTTAGGTTAGGTTAGGTAGGTTAGGTAGTCTAAAAACAACTAATTCATGAAAACTTGGCTTATTAGACAAATCGGGCCTTGCATAGTAGGCAGAGAAGTGCGTTCTGGCTATTAGGTACGACATATATATATATATATATATATATATATATATATATATATATATATATATATATATATATATATATATATATATATATATATATATATATATATATATATATATATATATATGTCGTACCTAGTAGCCAGAACGCACTTCTCAGCCTACTATGCAAGGCCGAATTTGCCTAATAAGCCAAGTTTTCCTGAATTAATATATTTTCTCCAATTTTTTTCTTATGAAATAATAAAGCTACCCATTTCATTATGTATGAGGTCAATTTTTTTTTATTGGAGTTAAAATTAACGTAGATATATGACCGAACCTAACCAACCCTACCTAACCTAACCTAACCTATCTTTATAGGTTAGGTTAGGTTAGGTAGCCGAAAAAGTTAGGTTAGGTTAGGTTAGGTAGGTTAGGTAGTCGAAAAGCAATTAATTCATGAAAACTTGGCTTATTAGGCAAATCGGGCCTTGCATAGTAGGCTCAGAAGTGAGTTCTGGCTACTAGGTACGACATATATATATATATATATATATATATATATATATATATATATATATGTCGTACCTAATAGCCAGAACGCACTTCTCAGCCTACTATTCAAGGGCCGATTTGCCTAATAAGCCAAGTTTTCATGAATTAATATTTTTTCGTCTACCTAACCTACCTAACCTAACCTAACCTACCTTTTTTTGGCTACCTAACCTAACCTTACCTATAAATATAGGTTAGGTTAGGTTAGGTAGGGTTGGTTAGGTTCGGTCATATATCTACGTTAATTTTAACTCCAATAAAAAAAAATTGACCTCATACATAGAGAAAAGGGTTGCTTTATCATTTCATAAGAAAAAAATTATAGTAAATATATTAATTCAGGAAAACTTGGCTTATTAGGCAAATCGGGCCTTGAATAGTAGGCTGAGAAGTGAGTTCTGGCTACTAGGTACGACATATATAAATATATATATATATATATATATATATATATATATATATATATATATATATATATATATATATATATATAATGTGTGTTTGTGTGTCGTACCTAGTAGTCAGAATGCACTTCTCGGCCTACTATGCAAGGCCCGATTTGCCTAACAGACCGAGTGATTTTCTTTATTTTCAATAAATTGTTTCTAATTAGTTTATTTAAATTATTAATATTATATTGTATAAAGAACATAAATTATTGACTTAGTTATGTTAGTTTAGGTATTTAACACATATGCACAACAATGGAGGTCGCATCCCCACGCACCACATCTTTTGTCATTCCTGTTTGATTTCACTCTCTCCTCATCGTATGTAAGCCCACGAGGGAAGATGTAAAGTACATTAAACTCTTAAATTTTATCCTCCAGAGAGGAAGATTACTTTCCACAACTACGGTCGTGGGTATAGACCTAGCCACCTTTGTTTTTACGATTTTGAGCGTCTGCTGGATCTCTCTAACCCTAAAGAGATGATAGAATCTCGTCATAACGCAGTAGCTTATGCCTATATCATCATTGACAGACAGATGAATATTGTCGAGACAGATATCTATTTAGGTAAAGACGCTGTTAATCACTTTGTAAACACACTAGAATCCTCTTGGGCTCGGATTAAGAGAGGGTTAGTATCCTATGAACTTGACATATCCCCCCTCAACAACAAGCTTTATTTGAAACAAAGTCTTTCTGTGAGCTCTGCGATGAACCTTTTAACGGTGAAGATGTGATCAAAGTGCGGCATCACGATCATACAATAAGACGACACAATTATAAAGCTGCTTACTACGATAGATGTAATTTCCAATGTATAAATTCTCTTAAGTTCCTTTACACTTTTTCACACAACACCGGCTATGATTTAGGGGTTATCCTAAATGAGATGAAACTGCGACCGGGGATTGAAATAGATATATTAGCCAGGGATGAATTTAAATTTATGAAAGTGGATGTGAACAACTTGCGATTTTTGGACAGTTTAGCCCTTCTCAACGGGTCACTAGAGAGAATAGCTAAGGTTCACATCGACAGTGGGAAACCATGTCCTTCACATTAGTTATGTTACAGGGAGTGAATAAAGATGCCATCCCTAAACTGTTAAAGGGGCAACAGTCTTTCTCCTATGATTACTTGTCATCTATGAGTGTGTTGAATGAACCACGTCTTCCTTCTCGAGACAAGTTTTACAACACATTGAAGGATGAAGAGTTGTCAGAAAACGGTTACAAGTAGACGATAGAAATTTTCGATCTGGCTCAATGTCGCAACATTGGAGACCCTCCTTCTTTACCTCAAAGTAGATACAGGGTTGTTGGCTGACGTGTTCACTGTCTGGCGAGATAGCATGCTTTCTCTCTACAAATTGGACATTTCACACTACATTTCTCTACCATCCTTCGCTTGTGATGCATTCTTGCTTAAATCTAAAGTTGAACTCGATGTAGTGTCCGACATGTTGTTATACGATTTACTACGACGTAATCTCCGAGGTGGCTTCACCAGTGTGACTAGACAGCTCACGAGTGTAGAGAACCATCACACAGGTTTAGATCTGTGGGAGGATAGTAGCTACATCATTTACCTGGACTTTAACAGCCTTTACGCAGCGTGTATGACTGAACCTCTTCCCCGAGGCGGAATCCGGAAGCTGACTCAGAATGAGTGCGCGGTACTGATAGAGCAGGGCATGGAGAATATCCCCTGCAGTGGAGACACTGGTTACTGGGTGTTGTGTGATACATTACAGGTTAGTCCAGAGGTGGCCAGATACACTGATGAGCTTCCCTTAGTTCTCTCCCATGCGGATATTACAGAGGAACATATTTCACCATAGAGTAAGAATATTCTTAGTGATGAAAGGCGTGGGATGCCTAAAAAAACACTAAATTAATCGCTTCTCATCTCCATCAGAAAGATTACCTAGTCAGTCTTGATTTGTTACAGTTGCTCATGCGCATCGGTTTAGAAGTGGCTAAAGTTTACGACATCTACGAATTTCAGCAGGAGACCTATCTTAAAGATTTCATTGAAACCAATGTTCAAGAACGCGCCACCACCAAATGCGCGATTAAAAAAAAGCTTTCAAACTCGTATCAAATTATATTTATGGGAAGAGCCTCACCGATGTTACTAAATATGGGAATAAACACTACTTAGTTAGCGATCGTGCTGCTTTCCTAAAACACGCTCGCAATCCTTTCTTCAAGCGAGCTCTGTTGCTGAGTAAGAATCGTGTTATCTGCACTATCAAGCAGAAGTCTCTCCAAGTTAGCACTCTTACGTATCTAGGCAATCACATACTCCAAATTGCTAAGAGACGACTCTATGAGTTCTGGTATGATGTGGTTAAACCCACGTATGGGTTTAACCCATACGTAGGTTTATATATAATACTTTTCCCCACGTATGGGGAAAAAGCGAGTCTATTATATACCGACACCGACTCTTTCATCATAAAACTAGACTGTCAGGATGTGTTTGAAGAGTTGAATATGTCTCCTCTCTTCGACTCTATGAATTTTAGTAATTTTAATATCAACCACTCCTCCTACTCTACAGCTCGTGAAGGTGAGCTTGGTTTGGTCAAGTCAGAAATAGGGTCTAAGATCATTAATGAATTAATCGTTCTAAGACCTAAAACATACTCTTTCACCACTCATGATGGAGAGCACACGTGCAAATGCAAGGGAGTCCCCTACCATCTCCAATAGAAACGTTCACACGAAGCCTTTCAACACACGCTTGAAAAAACACTTCAATCCGCTTTGTGAGTAGATCCATACGCAATGTGGGAGGAAAGATGTGTACATGCCGAACTTCATGCCGAGGTCTATCTGCTTTCGACGATAAACGTTACATTCTAAGCCCCACTCAGTCACTGGCCTACGGTCATCATAACATCCCAGCTAATGTTGCCGTTGGCAATGGAGGTGGTGATGATGATGATTAGGATGATGATGATGATGATGAGAATGAAGAAGAAGAAGAAGAAGAAGAGATTAGGGAGGTAGCGGGGATGGAAGGTGCTACCGCGCTCCCTCAGCCAAGACTTTACCCTATATTTATCCCCTGGAGAAAACGTGATGTTACAGCTACATCGCTCTTCAATCCTCGATAGATATAACCTTTACAATTAGTCTGAGAATGATTGTGTGGGTAAGGGATTAAGACCCCGGGCCTGCCGCTTGCGGCGGCAGGGGCGCGGAGTTACCGATTTAGTGGCAAGCCGCTGCCGTGTGCCTGGGGGCAGCGGGCGCGGCGGGAGCGGCGTGCGCGGCGGGCGCGGCGGGCGGGCGGGCGGGCGCGGTGCAGGCAGGTGGGTCTGGATTACGGTTGTGGAGGTGATGATGATGATGCTGAAACAATTAAGGTTGAGGATGTATTTATTAAGTTTTAATAGCGCAACCAAGGGGAACTGTATAGTAGAAGAGTAATGTTATCTGTGAGAACTAGGGTAGAGGAAGCATTTATGTTTTGTTACCTCAGCCGAGTGGAACTGTATAGTACATGAGTATTGTTATCTGTAAGAACTATAGCTATTATGTAAATATTATGTAAATATTATGTAAATAAAAATGTATTAGTAGTAGTAATTAAGGTGTATAAATACTCCCCCCTTTCTACAGTTATAGCAGTCTTTGGCGAACATCGAACATGGACGCTTCCTACGATATAATCCGTGAAGAGCAGCTTGATATATTTAGTCAGCCAGCTCGGATTATTTTAGCAGGGAATTCAAACAGCGGAAAGTCTTTCTTATGTACTAAACTCATAAGGAAGTACCATGACAAGTTCTCCGCTATAATTATATGCGGTGGTTGATATACTGAATTAACGAAGGGTCCCCACACTAAAAGGAAGCTGGTCGAGCATTCAACCATTATTGATCCGGTGGAAGAGCGGGATGATAAGGACTCTCACATCTTGGTAGTCTATGACGATCTTTTTACAGAGGCTGCTAATTCTAAAATTGTACCAGACATGTTTACTAGACATAGACATCTTAATGTCTCAATCATTTTAATAACACAAAATATATTTTTCCCTTGGAAGTATTCGAGGAATATCAGTTTAAATGCTTCCCATTTTATATTAGTTAAATCAAAAGACCTTTCACAAATTGAAACACTAGGACGACAGATAATTGCGAAAGAGAATTCAATGAAGCTGGTGAGCTTATATAAGAAAGTTATTAGCAAACCCTATGGGTATTTGTTAGAAGATCTGCCCTCGAACACTCCCTCCGCTATAACATTACGCGGTAATATTGTTCACGAACTGCCCTATGAGATAGTCTATCAATGGTGAGCAAGAAAGAAGTATTGGAATGGGTGTATAATGACCCTTCATCCGTTGGTGAGTTGGGAGGCATACAAAGGTTGTATAAGGCTGCTAAATTAATTAACTCGAGTATTACTCTTTCTAATGTAAAGGACTATTTGAAAACCTCTGATGCATACACATTACATTATTCCCACCCCCCCGCAAATTCTCACGTCGTTGTGTATTAAGCCCCAAACCGCGGGTATTTCTAGCCATAGACCTCGCCAAGATGAGCTTGCTGTCCAGACATAATGGTGGTGTTAAATATCTACTAGTGTTTTTGGACATATTTTCCAGACTCGCTTAAGTATTACCATTAACAAGTAAGGATGGAAAAAGCAAGAGTAAAGATTTAGCTGCAATTCTGGAAACGCCTTTTTCACAGGGAATACACAAACTAAATTCCGATCGCGGTGGGGAATTTTATAACACTCAAATGAAGTAAATGAAGTAAATCATCGAAGAACGTTAAGTTAAATAGCGTATTTTCTCAGGAGACTAAGGCCTCCATTGCTGAGAGGTTTATACGAACTTTAAAGGGAAAACTTTACAAGTATATGACCACCCACAATACTTTAAATTATATGCAAGCTTTACCAGAATCTGTAAAAACGTATAATTCTTCTCCTCACAAAGGGTTGAAAGGAAAGACCCCTGTCAAGGTACATGCATTATCAACACCTGCGGAGTACGCCGAGCAATTTAATTTAATGTATAAAACCCCGAGCAAAACAAAGAGAGAAATCATTTCTCGACTGGCTGTCGGCGATACTGTGCGTATTGCACTATAAGACCGCTTTTCCAAGTTTAAGAAGGACTTTAAGCAGCAGAACACCCGAGAGATTTTTACAGTGACACGTATTGATAGGAGACAGCGTATCCCATTATACTTTCTGAAAGATTTGAATGGTGAGGAAATAGAAGGAGACTTCTATAGCGAGGAATTAACTCCTACACAGCTTCCTCCATCCTTCGATATTGAAAGGTCTTGCGCAAACGCAGAGTAAGAGGTAAGATACAGTATAAAGGTAGATACACTGGTTATGATAAGTCATTTGATCAGTGGATTGATGTTGGAAACATTCTCTGTTTATAATGAAGACACCCCTGGTTCATAAATACAAGGAGTTGATCCAGATATTATCAAAGCTCCACTATTCCTCAAGAAAGCAATTAATTGCAAAATTGAAGAAATCTCATATAAATTATTTATCTGAAATTTTTTATAACTTTTTAAAAAATAATTTACCAATCCGATCATTAGCTTGCAAAAAGCCCTCTGTAACAGCTAAGAAACAGATATTAACTAGTAAACGAGGTGGTAGTATTTTATAAATTATTTTGCCTATTGCTGCTAGTTTAATTACGCGGATGTTCTCAAATTGAAAAAAAGGCGAGAGTATTATCTGGTACCTCGTAGAATAATGGAGCTTGTGAATGGGGAACGGACCCACCCCGCACCCCGAGGACATTCCCCCCCCCTTCTACGCCTCCCCCTCCTCCCCCTATCCCTCCTACTCCGGCTCCTCAGCTGAGCGCTAATCCCTCCTTAAAACATTTAATAGATCTGAAATTTAAGGTGAAAGATTACGAGTAAGCAAGATCATTGTTGAATTATTTTGATGAGCAAGGAGAAGTACGATGGGATCTGAATGGAAATTTAATGTCGCCTGTTAGCGGTGTGAATATGCTAAATGACGTCATTCACAAAATGATAACTGAAAAGCTATATTTTCACCGGAGAAATTGCCTCTGGTTAAACTGTTTTTCAATATGACTTCTACACCGCGAGATTTATTCCGCAATGGTGCTGCAGGGAAGCAAGTGTACGACCCTCCAATAACGAAGAGAGTGAAGCTAGCAGTGAAGACTGAACCAGCAGTAGCTCGAAGGATTCCTCTTCCACGTAGTAAGATGAATACAACCTGGCTGCCATTTTAACAAGGTAAGTACATATATAATGTAATGTGAGTGTGTAAGGTATATTACTTGCTCGCAAGACGAGTACGGAGACAGACCTATGGATACCCACGTAATATACGCTACTAGCGCTTCAGAAAGGCATTTATTTCCTAATAATAATCTGGGTTCTTTCCAAAATTGTTTATTTAATCAGTTAGAATTAGATCCGACAAGAGCGTACAAAATGTTTCTGCAAAAATTGCTTCTACCATCATCCCATTATGTCATTAAACATTACGACCCCTGATGCGTATATATGTGTCGGGGTTACATGCGATAATAAGGAGGGACTGAGATATTTTTATTCAAAGTATTTATTAGCTTGAGATATTTTGGCTGGAACTGTAAAAGAAATTAATCACGCCATTAATGTGGAAATTGGCAACCTATTTCCAACTAACACCAAACTTAGTTTTTTAGGAAAGGCGTTTACAGATTTTTTGCCGAAATACGGAACAATCTTTATTAAGTATGATTCGTCATCTAATCGAAACAAGACAAATACGCTGATTGGTGAAGAGAATATAAACACTGAGGAAGGATAAAGAAAAGTATGTCGAGTTCCATTATCATTTGGGGGAGGGCTTGGCAAAGTGTTAGGCATAGTTCCCGATAGTGACTACGATATATTTGTAACGAAAAACTCATCGAGAGTGGTAAATACCTGCCTCTTCGCACCAATGCCAGGAGGAGGAGTTGATATACTCTGCATATATTGCGACAAGATAGCCACTACCAGATATGGTAACCAATCTGTAAATATTTTGGATGTAATCTCCTTATACGGGAGTGATAATGGCAACAATAAGAAACTATATGTACGTCTTAATACTAATATGATAGAGGGTGTTAGTATTACTATTAGAGACCCTGATGGCAACCCAATACATTTTGATGAGCGGGGTCGCACTAATGCAGTCTTACATGTACGACCGGTAGCTGGCGGTATATAATACTCGCTCATGTAGTGCTGGCCTCATTCCACTGAAATACTCAGAGCGATGTGTGTCAACTTTATTCCCCCCTCGGTTGAGGAATTATTCTTACTACTATCCCCATCTAGAGGAGGTGGCGGGGTAGGAGATATCCGGATTTTCAATAGTGGAAGAGGATATACACAGTAGTAGGGATGACGTCTCAAGGAGGAATTTTTGTTTTGGGGGAAATTCCTCTGTGGGAGCCAGGGTTTTCAGGTGAATTTAGAAATTCCCGTGTAGCATGTCAGGGGTTTCAGGTGAATTTGGGACAGTCACAGATTTTGAATTAAGGAATTCTTATGAGGAAAATAATTTCTGAGATTTTAGAAGTTTGTTAAGAGTTCATATGACGAAAATAATGTCATACGAGTTTTGTTAAAGTTCTTATGGGAGATTTTTTTTTCAGAGTTCCTACCGATAATAAAACAGATATTTAGGCTGTATATGTTTAAGTTGGATTCTTACTTAGAAACTAGTATATTGCTATATATCTGAATCATTTCACTGCCCCCTGCCCCACCCCTTCATTTCCTGCTCGTACATCACACCCCTCCCTCCCCCCTTACCTCACAATCTGTGGCCCACCTGTATTTACTTTAGACCGTCAGCCAGACGCGGCCTTCAGGTTACCTCGGTAATCTTATCTTATCTTCTCCATAATAATATCTGGACCGTCCCTCCACTCTCTCTCTCTCTCTCCTTTTCATATTATTATTCTCTCTTCCTATTTTTCTGACATCGTAATGTTTTATTCAGTTTTACATATATAAACAATGTCAGGGACTAGCTCACGTTCCCACCTTAGTTTTACTATTACATCTTCTTTAGTATCCAAATCATTTTCTTCGAGAATTAAAACACAGCTATTTCAAACGCAATAAAATACAATAATTTTGTTATCGAGCTCCAGCTCCTATCCCCCGCCTTAGTCCCCTGTCGTATAATGAATACTAACAGTCCAATCCCTCTAAAATTTTTAAATAATCATATTTCAAACGTAGTTCAATACAATAATTTAGTTATCGAGCTCCAGCTCTTGTCCTCTACCTTAGTTCCCTCGCACATCTTCGTCAAACATAATCAAATTCCCTGAATTTTTATCCCTCTGTATTTCAGACACAGTAAATAAGATCAAGTCAGCTACTGAGCTCCAGCTCTCATCCCCCGCCTTACTTCCCTCTTGGGTCTTCGGTATTATCCTATCAAATTCCCTGAAATTTCTACCCTCTGTATTTCAGACGTAGTTTAGTAAATCCAAACAATTATCAAACTCTAGCTCTTGTCCCCCAGCTTAGTTCATTTGTACAAGATCGTTAGTAACAGATCAATTTCCCCGAAATTTAAAGCAGACATACTTCAAAGTTAGTAAATAAGATCAAGTCAGTTACTGAGCTCCAGCTCTCGTCCTCCACCTTAGTTCCCTCGCACATCTTCGTCAACCTAATCAAATTCCCTGAAATTTTAGCCCTCTGTATTTCAGACACAGTAAATAAGATCAAGTCAGTTACTGAGCTCCAGCTCTCATCCCCCGCCTTACTTCCCTCTCGTGTCTTCGGTATTATCCTATCAAATTCCCTGAAATTTCTACCCTCTGTATTTCAGACGTAGTTTAGTAAATCCAAACAATTATCAAACTCTAGCTCTTGTCCCCCCAGCTTAGTTCATTTGTAGAAGATCGTTAGTAACAGACTAATTTTCCCGAAATTGAAAGCAGACATATTTCGAAGTTAGTAAATAAGATCAAAACAGTTATCGAGCTCCAGCTCTCCTCCCCCAACTTAGTTCTCTCTCGTATATTTGCAAATAACCCATCAATTTCACTTAAATTTTTACCCTCTATATTTCGGACATAGTAAATATGATGTAAAAAATGATAAAACTCTAGCTCTTGTCCTCTGTCCAAGTTCACTCCTGTAAATTCATTACTATCAGTCCAAATCCCCCTGAGATTTAAACACCCAACTACATTTTCAGACATAGTAAATAAAAACCAGTTCAGTTATCAAGTTTCAACTCTTGTCCCCCCAGCTTAGTTCATTTTGTACAAGTTCTTTATTTTCCAACTAAATCACCCTGAGATTTAAGATCACCTTATTTCTAACGTAGTAAAATTAATCTGGACATTAGCCAAGCTCCATTTCCTCAGCCTTAGATCATCAGATATAAATATATTCGATCAAGTCCATCTCCCGCTTAACTCTTATCCGAGTACTCACATAACCCCAACCTGTGTAATTATCTTTCATCCCCTCTCACATTCCTCCGTCTCATCCAAGTCTCATAAATTTAAATGTAGCTGTTAATTTGCGTTCTTTCCCCGTTCATAGCATATTCTCTGTAAGTTCAGATCTGTACTTAGTCTTACATATTCTCTAGTTCTTTCCCATTTTATACAAGACTTAAACAACTATTACTGTGTCCCCTATCTTATTTAAACATGAGTCATATGTAAATATACCCAACTCCTTCCATCCATTACAAGTCCTAGCGTGTTCACCGCCCAACTCACTACGCTATTTCTACTTTACATGTTATAGCATGTTTTCCGCGCATCTTTGTACCAACCCTTACAATCTCTCTCAATCCTTTACACGTCTCAGCATGTTCGCCTCGCATCTCACTACGCTGTCTACTTTACATGTTGTAGCATGTTTTCCGCACATCTTGATACCATCCCTTACAATCTCTCAATCCTTTACACGTCCCAGCATGTTCCCCCACCCAACTTTCAACCCTTTCTTACAATTTTCCTCCATCCCTCCGCTACATGTTCTTACCCGTTCATTACAGTTCACTACATATTCTCTATTCATCTCTGTACTAATTCGCAAAACTAGTTGTTTCTGTCATTTTAGTAAGTAAGTAGATCATCGTTATTAACAACAACAACAACAGTAACATTACTAATTCACAGTGAGTTACTACAGAGCATTTAGTAGTTATCCACTTTTCAAATAAGGTCAATATAAATCATTCTAAGACATCTTCGTACAATTAAAGATACTTGCCTGTGCACAAAGTCATTACTTACAGTAGCATCTTAAGGCATTGTTTTCGTAACTCAGTTTTATTAATCATACACCTTCATTAGTCAAAGGAAAACTTTTCAAGTCATTGTATTCAATATTTCCGTTAAACTTACTACATCATGTCATTATTCGGTTGCATAATTAAGTACTTGTTTCAGTCCTCCAATGTAATAAGCAAATTATTCTATTAAGGATAAAGAAATCTTATTTAGAAGCGACATCGAGTTTATTACAACATTTAACGCATACAGTTATTCATAGTAGTTATACAAGTGTTCAAGAAAATCATATACAGGTATTCAAGAAATCATAAACACTACAGTTTTATATAGAAATAAACATTTGAATTTAGAAAAGACTTATAAGTAAAACATGTATTTGATTTCACACAATGAAACTCACTAGCCAGCAAGTTAAAAAATCCATCACAGGCACAGCAACCCCCTTCCCCTTCTCCAAAATAGATTAGTTTTTGTCCTTTAAATTCCTTTAAAACATAGAATGCATCGCTATAAACATTATCATCACAAATCAATTCAGGCCAGGACATTAGAAGTACTTCTCTGCCATTACAATAAGTCCTAACTGCTTCTACAGCATCCATTTGTTCAACCTCCATCCACTTACTCTCACCCATATTCGAGTAATTATCTGTAGCTCGTACCACATTAGTATGTCTTATCCTAATAAGATTTTCAATAAAGGCCATACCAGAGAAAACACCAAGTACAGGATCCTGTCCTATGAATCTCATCACTGCCTCTATTTCTATCTTTTGGGGAGTATGATATCCTATTTCTGGTCTCATCTTTATTAAATTTAACGGAAAAGATGGAAAGCTCTCCTCCATATGATCAATTAAACTCCAATGTTCATCTTCTTCCGTTTTAGGGTGAATAATACTAAGCTCTTTCACAGTCTTACTATTTACCTGCTGTTGCAGTTCATCCTGGCTCATTATAGTATACACTTCTCGTTCTTCAGAATTCAACTTATTAATAAACCAGTTCGCAGCATTTGGAGAACCAATTTCATCCACAAATTTTCTTATAAAAAATTTATCCTTTAAGTTACATCCTATAGGCACTTCTTCAAATTCGGGAAATATGTATTTAAAACGGGGTCTAGGTCTAAAAGTGCAAATTATTTTATCACCTTTAAATAACAAAGAAATTTTCTTCATCTCGGCCTTACTAGGCATTTTCGTCAACAACAACACTTGACAATTCTCATGTTTCTTGAGTACGTCTGTAACACTCTCTTTTAAGCTAAATAAGACTATGTTACATTTTATCAATGGAAGTTCTTCTTTCAACTTTATAGAATCACGACCGATCAGTATCATTAAAACATTTTCACTTTTGCTAATAAACTTTGCTAGAGCCGGAACAATGTTCTCATGCGTACATTTATCAGTATGGGTCATCACTTTATAAGTCTGTTTTTCCGCCAGGGGCATATTCCTCCACAAAACACTCGAAGCTGGACTTTGCCATATAGTATCTGACACAAGATCAGGCGTACTTCCAAACCCTGGTAGACTCTTCACATCCACCACATTGGGTAAATCTTTAAACAAAAGAAAAATACAATATTTAACCCCGGGACTATTAAATAATTATAATATTTCAAAACTAAAAGATATTCAATAATAAGCAAAAATTATATCACAACAAATATAAACAAGTACTGTAAGTACATCATACAATAAGCACTTACTGTATACAGCAGCCATCGATCCGAGTATGTCTTCTCACTGCAGGACCAAGATGGGGAGTTTATGGTAAGATATATCCCAACCTAGCTTATCACATCGGAGATAGTTACGCTCCGCCCCTCTCTCTTAGCTGTAGTTTCCAAATTAGTTATATGTATTATTTTAGATCTACTAGTTTAACTAAGACATTCTCTTCCGTTTATTAGATCCACCCTCTACTTGTTTCTTCTCTCTCCCAGTCCCCGTAACATCTTCTCCAAGAGGTTTACGAACCATTAATAATTATTTTTTATTATTCTTTAAAACATAAGCTAAATGGGCTAGTCCTGGAAAATAGTGTGTCTCCCATTCTTCATGTTCTTCTTTACTCCATCCTATTCCGTCATTAAACCCAATACCGTATGGAATAATTATACGCTGGATTAAATTATTATTTCTTGCTTGACAACAAATTTGTCTTATTGCAGATTTAAAACTCCAACGTTTAATAATATCTTTCTGTAATCCTAGATCTTCATTAGAGCTACTGTATTGAAGTCCTATAATATGAGGTTTTATTTCTGGTTCTGGAGCTAAAGCAAGTACTATACCACCAGGAGTTATATTATTCTGTACCACTTCACACTCGGAAACTTTACTGTAAGGATATTTTTCCCATAACAGTTGTGCAAATCCGCCAGATAAATTATGAGAATCGTAGACAAGACAGTCTCCAGGTTTTAGAATTTCATCACTAGTAAAATCAGCATCTATAATACACTTATTTAAACGCTTAAGCTTCACTTGCATGTACATAGAACAATCCATCTTGAAGTAAGGCAGAAAAAGTTTCGTACCTCTTCCTATATACCCAGAAAAGTAGAGTTGACATTTAGACATTAAAAAAGGGAGAAAATAAACACACGAGTTTCTATTTTGTTATTTAATGTGTAAAAATGTACAATGTATTTAATTTGTAAAAATGTACAAAGTATAAATTATTTACAGACATTATTATTCCCAATCCATCTTCTCTTCTAAATTTGTAAAACTACTACTAACACACATTGTATCATTAGTATCAACAGACGTAGTAACATTAACAGGTGTTGAATTAATTGTATCAGACAACTTAGTGTTGATAGAAGGTGAAGTAGCATCAGCGGTAGCAGGCGTAGCATCATCTGCAGGTGTCCTAGCAGCATCAGTAGCATTAGTTGTGGGTCCATTTTGAAGAACAGCAATGTATGGAATCTTATTTTCAAAGATGCCGTGGGTGGATGACTGAGGAGGAACGATGTTTTTGGGACGTACTATGAAGAGTACAATACCTCGTCATCGTAGTTTTTGTCCTATTTTCTCAAGTATAGGCAAATATTTACTTTCCCATACTGCGCAGTTGTCCAAATAACTTGACATGCCAAACCCATATGGAATAATAATTCTCTTAACACATCTTTTAAGAATGTAAACAAGGGCGTCCTTCAGAGCATTTTCAAACCAGCGCCATCTCTGATATTCTGTATCTTTTTCAAGTCCATCGTAAAAATGTTCATCTAAACTTCGTACTTCACACGGAGGATTTTCATATGCTGGTAAAGTTGCAGGTCTACTAGCAAACTGAGTCACTAATCCAATAATAAGGGGTAGATGGGGATCTTCATCCATCCGGTTGTTAAATTCAGGTGGTTCTCCAATATGTATACTGCCAGGGTTACTGCGATAAGATACAACAGCCCGGTTTTTGTAAGGAAAGTTTTCACGATGTAATCTTGCATATGGGTAACGATCCCACAATCCTTGCACAATTTTACACATTTGTACACTCGTAGCATCAAGATCATACAATAAACAGTCGTGATTATTGTAGACAGACAGGGAGGCAAAGTCTCCGATAATAGTCTTGATCTCCATAGCCTTGAATATCCAAGCTTGAAGTAGATTCTGACATCCAAGAAGAGGAGGATACCGTAAGAGATCACTCCGGGGAAGCATATATACATCTTTAGACTGCGCGTAGAAACACTGCGCACACAAAGGGTTGCCAAGTGTTACTTGCTCTTCCTCTGCATAATCTCCTCGTTAAACAGTAATTTAACTTCCACTCCGTAGGGTTTTAACTGTTTATACATATCTTCAATAACAGGAAGATAAGTATTTTCCCAAACTTTATCTCTTCGAACACAGGTAATCCCAATTCCTGTTGGTATTATAACTCTCATAATTTGAGGAGAGTCCTTGATAAAGTTAAATAAATCTTTCATACCATTCTTGAAGTAGACGAGACGATTAATGGATGTATCTTCGTTTAATCCAGCGAGCATGTTTCTGTCTTTTGATTTTTCTATAATTCCCTGAGCAATGTTATTACTTTCTATAGGTAATCCAATACCGTATTGAGTGGCTATAGCAACACTATATGGAAGATTTTCTCCTTTAGAGATATGAATTGTTCCTGGTACCGGACGATCTTCAAGGATACATCTCTTAAGACTGTACAAGGGTCGGCGAACATTATAAGCGTCAGCATGAGAATATTTCTTGGCTAAGTCTAGGGCCATTCCTCGGGGAACACAGGATATACAGTTCACTCCGTACACAATACAGGTTTCATTATTACGAAATGAATCGTCGGTTAAATAACCCTGACAAGTTGTCAGAACAGTATCCATGGTGAATTTTCTTCCTTGTAAGGTAGTAGATACGATCCAGATAGTCGTAATAATATCCCTAATGTGAGGTCCGCGCTCTTATATCGGGGGGAATGTAAAAGTTACCACTTATTTGAATATATTAATAAGGATTTTTGTTACCCTAGAATATTATTATATATGACATTATAACTAATAGTATATTTCATTTTAGGATATAGATGCTTTAAGCATATATTTTTAATTAGAGTAAATAAGAATTTTCTACTAAATTATATATATATCTATCATTATGTATGGCAGCTACGAATAATGACGTAACAGTATACTTTTAGCGAGATTGCCAAAGTGATGTATTTTTCTAATAAGTCTAATAAATAATGAAAGTAGATTACTAAGTATTTATATAAGAGCTTTATTTAATTATGAAACTTTAAGGATTTTTTAATAGAGAAGTATTTAGAGGAAATTACTGTCTATTATAAATGGGGAAACTGTTAAATATGTAGCGATGTACGATACTTATTTTAGGGATATATATACTTGCTTATCCTACTCTAATAGTTAGTGCTGCCCTCACACGATGGATCCTTTGTGTGCCAGGAAGTTTTACAGTATAGAAAGCCTTAAATGTGCAGGAGTTAGACTGCAAACATTTGTGGATTGGCCTGTTAAGTGGTTAAACCCTATTGACTTAGTTGAAGATGGATTCTATAACCTCCGCAATAGTGATTACTGTTTGTGTGCATTTTGTTATTGTATAGTAGGTGCATGGATTGTTGGTGATACCCCCAGAAGACGTCATAAGATGATTAATCAAGACTGTGCCTTTATTAGAGGCAAGAGGAGTGACAATGTTTCTTTAGAGGTGTCTGAGATAGCTTTCCAATATGGACTGGAATTTGTTTCCCTTAAAATAGAACTGGGAAATAAGAAAATAAGTGATAGTAGTAAGTATATATTCTTATGATGTATTCTTATGCCAGTCTTATATACTCTGTACAAAACTTGCTTGCTTAAATAGGTACTTCTTATTCTTCTAAAGAATAATTTACATAACTACGTTATATTTTTTAGGTGGTGCTCCTCCCAAGGAAGATCTGGGATTGATAAAATTTAGGAAATCGCTGAATCCAGGATTGGTAACTTATAAATGTCGCCTAGAGACATTTGATATGACATGGCCTGGAAGCGTCAAGCAAACTTCTCATGAGCTTGCAGAAGCTGGGTTTTTTTACTGTGGTATGAAGTGTTTTAACTATTTTAAACTTAATAGAGTTATAAGTAAAGGAATAACGATTATTAGTTAAAAGATAGTAACGAGATGATGCTGGATTGTTTTATGGTTTTCAGGTATAAGTGACCACGTCTGCTGCTATCACTGCGCCTGTGGAATACGAAATTGGAGACCAGAAGATGATCCTTGGACGTTACATGCGAGATGTAGTCCAGAATGTGCTTACATTATTCTTGCAAGGGGCAAGGAATTTGTTAAGAATGCTAGATTGACAATACCATTACCTATAAAACCTATAGACAATGATTTAATTAATATCTTAATGGAGGGTATGGATAAGTTCAAACATCTGATTCATCAAAAATTAATACCTGTGGAGAGTATAAGATATGCTTTAAGTGAGTACCTTAAGGAATCCAGAGATTTATTACCTTTTATTATACAAAGTAGATGTCTAGAAATAGTGTTGAGGTATATGCAAGAGGGTACAGATATTTATTTACGGGTACGGGACTTAATTTATGAAGCAGTTGATGATAAAGAGGAACAAGAAGTTACGCCTGAAGATCTGGGATTGAAAACTTTACCGGAGACTTGTAATAGCACTGTTGAAAACAAGGACTGTACAGAACAATCTTGGGAAGAAGATATTTTATGCAGAGTTTGTATGGATAAAAATATAAATATTGTAATACTACCATGTAAACATATGGTGACGTGCAGTGGTTGTCTTTTATCTCTGAAATGCTGTCCAATTTGTAGAGGAAATATTTTATATATAATAAATCCAATTGCTTCTTGAACACTTGTATATGATTTTCTTGAACACTTGTATAACTATTATGAATAACTGTATATGATTTTCTTGAACACTTATGATTTCTTGAATAATTGCATAACTACTATGATTAACTGTATATGATTTTCTTGAACACTTGTATAACTACTATGAATAACTGTATGCGTTAAATGTAATAAACTCGATGTTTCTTCTAAATAAGATTTCTTTATCCTTAATAGAATAATTTGCTTATTACATTGGAGGACTGAAACAAGTACTTAATTATGCAACCGAATAATGACATGATGTAGTAAGTTTAACGGAAATATTGAATACAATGACTTGAAAAGTTTTCCTTTGACTAATGAAGGTGTATGATTAATAAAACTGAGTTACGAAAACAATGCCTTAAGATGCTACTGTAAGTAATGACTTAGTGCACAGGCAAGTATCTTTAATTGTACGAAGATGTCTTAGAATGATTTATATTGACCTTATTTGAAAAGTGGATAACTACTAAATGCTCTGTAGTAACTCACTGTGAATTAGTAATGTTACTGTTGTTGTTGTTGTTAATAACGATGATCTACTTACTTACTAAAATGACAGAAACAACTAGTTTTGCGAATTAGTACAGAGATGAATAGAGAATATGTAGTGAACTGTAATGAACGGGTAAGAACATGTAGCGGAGGGATGGAGAAAAATTGTAAGAAAGGGTTGAAAGTTGGGCGGGGGAACATGCTGGGACGTGTAAAGGATTGAGAGATTGTAAGGGATGGTATCAAGATGTGCGGAAAACATGCTACAACATGTAAAGTAGACAGCGTAGTGAGATGCGAGGCGAAAATGCTGAGACGTGTAAAGGATTGAGAGAGATTGTAAGGGTTGGTACAAAGATGCGCGGAAA
Organism: Procambarus clarkii; assembly: GCF_040958095.1. Classification (NCBI taxonomy): domain Eukaryota; kingdom Metazoa; phylum Arthropoda; class Malacostraca; order Decapoda; family Cambaridae; genus Procambarus; species Procambarus clarkii. Next base: position 19,925,343 of record NC_091163.1, read on the forward strand.
ACATGCTATAACATGTAAAGTAGAAATAGCGTAGTGAGTTGGGCGGTGAACACGCTAGGACTTGTAATGGATGGAAGGAGTTGGGTATATTTACATATGACTCATGTTTAAATAAGATAGGGGACACAGTAATAGTTGTTTAAGTCTTGTATAAAATGGGAAAGAACTAGAGAATATGTAAGACTAAGTACAGATCTGAACTTACAGAGAATATGCTATGAACGGGGAAAGAACGCAAATTAACAGCTACATTTAAATTTATGAGACTTGGATGAGACGGAGGAATGTGAGAGGGGATGAAAGATAATTACACAGGTTGGGGTTATGTGAGTACTCGGATAAGAGTTAAGCGGGAGATGGACTTGATCGAATATATTTATATCTGATGATCTAAGGCTGAGGAAATGGAGCTTGGCTAATGTCCAGATTAATTTTACTACGTTAGAAATAAGGTGATCTTAAATCTCAGGGTGATTTAGTTGGAAAATAAAGAACTTGTACAAAATGAACTAAGCTGGGGGGACAAGAGTTGAAACTTGATAACTGAACTGGTTTTTATTTACTATGTCTGAAAATGTAGTTGGGTGTTTAAATCTCAGGGGGATTTGGACTGATAGTAATGAATTTACAGGAGTGAACTTGGACAGAGGACAAGAGCTAGAGTTTTATCATTTTTTACATCATATTTACTATGTCCGAAATATAGAGGGTAAAAATTTAAGTGAAATTGATGGGTTATTTGCAAATATACGAGAGAGAACTAAGTTGGGGGAGGAGAGCTGGAGCTCGATAACTGTTTTGATCTTATTTACTAACTTCGAAATATGTCTGCTTTCAATTTCGGGAAAATTAGTCTGTTACTAACGATCTTCTACAAATGAACTAAGCTGGGGGGACAAGAGCTAGAGTTTGATAATTGTTTGGATTTACTAAACTACGTCTGAAATACAGAGGGTAGAAATTTCAGGGAATTTGATAGGATAATACCGAAGACACGAGAGGGAAGTAAGGCGGGGGATGAGAGCTGGAGCTCAGTAACTGACTTGATCTTATTTACTGTGTCTGAAATACAGAGGGCTAAAATTTCAGGGAATTTGATTAGGTTGACGAAGATGTGCGAGGGAACTAAGGTGGAGGACGAGAGCTGGAGCTCAGTAACTGACTTGATCTTATTTACTAACTTTGAAGTATGTCTGCTTTAAATTTCGGGGAAATTGATCTGTTACTAACGATCTTGTACAAATGAACTAAGCTGGGGGACAAGAGCTAGAGTTTGATAATTGTTTGGATTTACTAAACTACGTCTGAAATACAGAGGGTAGAAATTTCAGGGAATTTGATAGGATAATACCGAAGACCCAAGAGGGAAGTAAGGCGGGGGATGAGAGCTGGAGCTCAGTAGCTGACTTGATCTTATTTACTGTGTCTGAAATACAGAGGGATAAAAATTCAGGGAATTTGATTATGTTTGACGAAGATGTGCGAGGGAACTAAGGTAGAGGACAAGAGCTGGAGCTCGATAACTAAATTATTGTATTGAACTACGTTTGAAATATGATTATTTAAAAATTTTAGAGGGATTGGACTGTTAGTATTCATTATACGACAGGGGACTAAGGCGGGGGATAGGAGCTGGAGCTCGATAACAAAATTATTGTATTTTATTGCGTTTGAAATAGCTGTGTTTTAATTCTCGAAGAAAATGATTTGGATACTAAAGAAGATGTAATAGTAAAACTAAGGTGGGAACGTGAGCTAGTCCCTGACATTGTTTATATATGTAAAACTGAATAAAACATTACGATGTCAGAAAAATAGGAAGAGAGAATAATAATATGAAAAGGAGAGAGAGAGAGAGAGTGGAGGGACGGTCCAGATATTATTATGGAGAAGATAAGATAAGATTACCGAGGTAACCTGAAGGCCGCGTCTGGCTGACGGTCTAAAGTAAATACAGGTGGGCCACAGATTGTGAGGTAAGGGGGGAGGGAGGGGTGTGATGTACGAGCAGGAAATGAAGGGGTGGGGCAGGGGGCAGTGAAATGATTCAGATATATAGCAATATACTAGTTTCTAAGTAAGAATCCAACTTAAACATATACAGCCTAAATATCTGTTTTATTATCGGTAGGAACTCTGAAAAAAAAATCTCCCATAAGAACTTTAACAAAACTCGTATGACATTATTTTCGTCATATGAACTCTTAACAAACTTCTAAAATCTCAGAAATTATTTTCCTCATAAGAATTCCTTAATTCAAAATCTGTGACTGTCCCAAATTCACCTGAAACCCCTGACATGCTACACGGGAATTTCTAAATTCACCTGAAAACCCTGGCTCCCACAGAGGAATTTCCCCCAAAACAAAAATTCCTCCTTGAGACGTCATCCCTACTACTATACACGCAGTGGTGGAATACTACCATTTTTAAGCGGGATAGCGAGAAGTGCTGCGCCCTTCTTAATGAGAATGCTAGCCCCTACCCGCTTGGTCTGGGTCAAAACGTCTTACAGGATATTAATAATTACAACCAATCTTTTAAACAGTCTCTTAAGAAACGAGGAGTCGAAACATTGAAAGGAGTGGGTAGACAAATTCTGGGAGGGCGAGTGCAGAAAAACAATAAAAAAAAAGAAAAAAAAATGAGTAAATATTCAATGATACACTATAAGGAAATATTTGGACGTGTTATCGTAAATTCTTCTCAGTCATGAAGTACAGTTTAAAGGAAGAACATGTCAGAGTATAGCGCCGCTTGGACTGCAGGTCCCATTAGACTGCTATAATGCAGCTGTTAGTGAGGCTTTCCCTAAAGTATTTTCTCCGCGATTAGTGGAATCAACTATTGCAAGCAGACAAACTGTAGATACACTTCCAGTGAATTCCGGTCAGTATAATAAGTTTACAGACACTTATCTCGAATTTATAATAAAGAGAGTGAATGGACAGCTGGTGGACTTATCATCTTTCGCTTTGGAGTTGAGTATAGATTTGACTGAAGAAGATGGAACGTCACCTATAGTTGATACAAAAACTGCGTCGGCAGTAAATGGATTATCACAAACGCTATTCAAATCTGTTATTGTGTATTTTAAGGAAACAGTAGTAGAAACTAGTTCATTATTCTCTTTCTGGCCATACAAAAAGTTGTTGACTACAATTTCAGGATGCAAGGTTGAACGCTATGAAAATTTTTCGCAATTTTTTAATGATGTTGATCCGCACAAAATAGACACCTCTTATTTTTTTAGTGCAAATGCCGAACAGTAGCAGAGGATGACTGCGGTGAAATCGATGGGGGTGAATACCTGCTTTAAACTAATGCTAGATATTATATCGCTTAGAGAATATGTTTTGGACAATGTGGACATTAGAGTTAGGCTGGAACTTTAACCTGATAGATGGGTTATACTTAGCGATAATGAAAATGCTGCTTTTATATGTAATATTAAATCAGCACGGCTATGGATTGATCGTCTAGTACCCTATCCTGCGGGGATAGCAACTATTAATAAAGCTATGGTGCAGAACAGCTCTCCTATAACGTATACTTTTAATAAAACTTTATATAAGACTTATATCCTAGGAACGGGGCAGCGGTCGATAACATTAGACTAGCCTTGGGGTACAGTCATACCGGACTGTACCCTAAGGCTGGTGTACAGAATTAAGAATGATAATTCTTGATATGGAGGCTGTCTGGAGCATATAATCGTAACCCTCTTTATTTAGAAAACTCTGGGTTGAGTAAAGTGTTAATAACTCAGAACAATACTAATATTATTAATATTGGCTGTGTCTTCCCCAATAACTGTGCCAAGTTATATTATACAGCATTGCAGGCATTAGGCTTTGATAAAGATAATGTACTGACTTATGACGCATTCACAGATGGTGGAACAATACTCGCCTTAAATTTACAACCAGAGGATATAGACGATACTATCCCACATGAAAAGATTGGAAACTTACGGATTGCTTTGGAATTTAAGCAAAGGGCCGATAGAAATAAAGTCATACTTGTTTATGGAGCGACGACTAGTGTGATCAGCATTAACACAGAGCGACGACTAGTGTGATCAGCATTAACACAGAGCGACGACTAGTGTGATCAGCATTAACACAGAGCGACGACTAGTGTGATCAGCATTAACACAGAGCGACGAGTTATTTTCGAAACTAGAGGATAAATATGATTTTTTTTAGAAATAAATGAAGCTATTTGGAGTAATTTAGGTTGGAGGGTAGATTATCTGGGTTGTTTCCTAGCTAATGAAGTACGGAAAATTGTGAAAAGGCTGCATAGACGAAGACCCGTGGTGTTCATAATAAATACCCTAGACTCTGGATCTACAAATAAGATGGGGCACTGGATAACATTCTATGTCGGCAATAGTGCAGATAAAAAAAACGCAAAATTGTTATACTGGATAGTTATGCAAACCCCAGTATAGGAACATATTCTCGTTATTTAGAAGAGATTATGTCCTACTTCCGAGATTATGAACTTTATATTATAACAAGAAGATTGCAAAGCCTGGACAGTTACGTTTGTGAGAATTTCGCAATTTATTTCGTCTTTCATCATTCCCGTCTAACCTTTGAGGATGCCCTTCTTCACTTCGATGAAGAATCTAAATATGGACAATTTCTCAAGAACGATGCAAAAGTGATGAGATTTACTTATGAGAGTATGAAAATGCCCTCTTGCTTGCAGACTTTCTGCTTAATGAGAATGAAAACCTTATGTGAACTTGTGCCGAGAAATTGCATAGATTAATACAGAGGTGAGTTAAGAGACGGTAGACGAATGATAAATATTAAATAATAACTAAATAAATAAATAGTAATGTATATGTTTGTGTCTGTGTATGTGGGAGCGAGAGAGAGAGAGAGAGAGAGAGAGAGAGAGAGAGAGAGAGAGAGAGAGAGAGAGAGAGAGAGAGAGAGAGAGAGAGAGAGAGAGAGAGAGAGACAGAGAGAGAGAGAGAGAGAGAGAGAGAGAGAGAGAGAGAGAGAGAGAGAGAGAGAGGGAGAGAGAGAGAGAGAGAGAGAGAGAGAGAGAGAGAGAGAGAGAGAGAGGGAGAGAGAGAGAGAGAGAGAGAGAGAGAGAGAGAGAGAGAGAGAGAGAGAGAGAGAGAGAGAGAGAGAGAGAGAGAGAGAGAGAGAGAGAGAGAGAGAGAGAGAGAGAGAGAGAGAGAGAGAGAGAGAGAGAGAGAGAGAGAGAGAGAGAGAGAGAGAGAGAGAGAGAGAGAGAGAGAGAGGGAGAGAGAGAGAGAGAGAGACTTGTCTCCTTAACACGCTAGACACAAGCAAAGCTGTGGGGCCAGATAAGGTCAGTCCAAGACTACTACGCTGCTGCGCTGACCTGTTGGCTCCACCTCTCATGCGCCTCTTCCAACTGTGCCTAGTTCAAGGAATTTGGCCCTCCTTATGGAAGAAGGCAGACGTTGTTCCAGTGCACAAAAAGAAGAGCCGCTCAGTAGTTGGTAACTACAGACCTGTGTCACGGCTTTCCATTATTGGCAAGATCCTAGAATCATTAATTGCTCAGCAAATGACATCATTTTTTGACCGTCATCGGCTAATTTGTGATCGACAGTATGGTTTTAGAAAAGGCCGATCTGCTGCTGATCTTTTGCTAAATCTCTCCTCTAAGTGGCATCAGTCACTGGATGAGTCCAAGATCAGCTGTGTTGTTGCTCTAGATATAGCAGGAGCCTTTGATCGGGTCTGGCACTCTGGACTAGCAGTGAAGCTTCAAGCTTTAGGCATTGCAGGCTCCATCTTAGTGTTATTAAAAGACTACCTTCAAGAACGGACTCTAAGGGTGGTCCTCAATGGAGCAGAATCCGATAGCCACTCAATTGGTGCCAGCGTTCCACAGTGTAGTGTGCTTGGCCCTCTGCTGTGGAATGTTTATTTCAACGATCTTCTTCATCTCATTCCTGAAGCTCAAGCCTATGCTGATGACTGTACTCTAACCTTTACATACAGAAAGGAGGAAATGCTAACTGCTGCAAGAATCATTAATCACAAACTTTCAGCAATTTCTACCTGGGGTAGGAGATGGCAGGTCACATTTGCGGCTGAGAAGACTCAAGCGATGATGATAACTAGACTGCACATGGCGAATCGGACAGAACTGCAAATGGGTGACAAATCCCTAGAGTTCTCAGAAGAATTTGACATCTTGGGAATGAAGTTCGACTCTTCAATGACAATGAAGAGCCATGTGCTAAACCTAGCTAAAAAGGCAGCCAGGAAACTTACAGCACTACGGCGCATCTCATATCTTCTTGACAGCAAGGGATGCAAAACCTTATATGAAGCTCAAGTTCGCTCCCATCTTGAGTATGCACCCCTTTCCTGGATTGCCTGCCCCCCATCTTTCGTCAGACTGTTGGACAAAGTGGAGAGACGGGCTAGAAGGCTTATCTCTAGTCTTGACCAAGTCTGGTGGGAACGGTCTGAACATCAGAGCCTGCAACACCGTCGGGACGTTGTTGGTCTTACTGTTATGTACAAGGCCAACATCCTCAAAGTTCCACACTTGGCCCAACTCCGTGGAGTACCAGTAGTTCCCTCTCGTAACACTAGGCTCTCA
>NC_091163.1:19933808-19969466 GCF_040958095.1 Procambarus clarkii
GTGTGTGGTGAGTCGTGGTGGTTAGAAATTGGTTGGGAAGCAGCTCCTTGATTACTAATGAAGTGGGAGGGATAATCAGGTTACTTCGAAGTGAAAAAGTGTATTCAAGTGAATGAAAAACCTGGAATTTGACTAAACCTTAAGGAAGTGAAGAAAGAAAGTAGAAATAGCATAATTGAAAATAAGTGTTGGACGCATTGTGACAGTGTGAAGTAGTGGAGCAGACCTCACGCTGATTGTGACCTCACCAGCCTCAATCTGTGACCGACGTGACCTCACCCCGGCAGCAACCCTTATTACACCCGTGGGGAGACGCCTGGAGACTCACTCGCCTATATTGTGTATAACAGATCGGTAGGGTAATTGGAACGCCTGTGGGTAATGACTAGATCATTACCTACATTTGTTTATAGCAATGACTAGATCAGGAAGGGCATCTAGGTCCAGCAGTATTATGAATGAAGAAGAGGATAGGTTTGTGGAAAAGCTGATAGGGAAATTTGTAGAGTGGAAGGATGTTTGGATGGAGGAGCAAATCCAAGGGATTAAAAGTGAGATCTTTAAAAAAATATAGGACGAGGTTCAGAGACAAAAACAAGAGCTTATGGACTATATTCAGAGAGAAATCAGAAAAAGCAGGGAAGCATGGGAAAGTTAAATAACTAGGGTTGCAACCGAATTTTGCAGAAATAACTGCATGGCAAGGGAAAGGGGAGTAGTGGGGGATGGAGTAGCGAGTGTGGGAGGGATGGGGGAAATCCAGGGGAGGGGCGACCAGCATAAGAGTGTGTCACCAAGAAGGCGGTCAATTATATTCCATGGATTACTCGAAACCAGAGCATCATCGAGGTAGGAAAGGATGGGGATAGAAGAATTTGAGTTACAGAAGATCATGAGTTGTATTAGAGCTGAGATGGCAGGAAATGAGATGGAAATCCACCGCCGGATTGGGCCTTACAACTTTAACAAGAATCGACCTGTCCTGGTACAGTTCTCTAACGAAGAGGCAGTGAATTACATACTGCAATACAAACATTTACTCAGAAGTAGCGGAAACTATTACAATGTGTATATTGAGAGATATATGACAAAAGATGAACAGATAGCCCACAAGGTGAGCTGACCTGCATGCAACAACTCTACCTATTCGAGTGTTGTTACCCACCCCACCCCTGCTACCCACCCCACAATTGCCTCCCAAGTCCAACCCTCCCCAAATCAGCCCTCCCATCTCCTGCCGCTGCTTATCTTCCCAACAAATCCCCTGTCCCCTCTGACCCCATTGCATTTAATTCTATCTGCTTCCATCCCACCTTCCAAGGACCCCCTCATCTCCTCAACGCACAAAACCAACCCAACTCTCACCCCTCCTCTGCCCCCTTCTTCCATATGACCTCCCCATCTCTTCCTTCATTTCCCCTCTTTCCTCCTTTTGCCTCAATGCCCACACCTACCCCTGAGTCCCCCCCCCCCTGACTAATTCAACCTCTCTCCCACTCTACATGCTCCATCCTCCCCTCTTCCCCCATCCCCACTATTTTTCTCTCCCCCAATCTCTCAACCTCTATCTGACTCTCAGCTTTATGCTACCGCTCAATCCCCCTATGCTTTTCAGATCCTCCCTAATTTTCAAACCCAGTATGCCCTTCCTACTCAAGACCTACCTACACAGACCTTACTGCCCCAGACCTTACTACCCCAGACCTTCCTACCTACCTTCCTACATGCACAGACCCCATTCGCCCCCCAGGCACCCCTACAGACCCCATTCACCGCCAAACACCCCCCCCCCCCCCAGATCCCCCCAGACCCCAGTCCCCTCTCAGACACCCCCAAATCCCCCTCAGACTCCCAGATAAAGAGTGAAATCTGGTACCAGAGAGTCCAAGAAGAGTCTCAAGGTATGGTTCACCAATGCTGATGGGGTATCTAATAAAGCAGAAGAGGTAAAATAAAGAGTTAGTGAGGCAGACCCTGACATAGTTGCAATGGTGGAAACTAAAATAAATGGCATGATCTCGGAAGCAATCTTTCCAGAGGGCTACCAGGTGATAAGAAAAGAAATGACACAGAAACAGGGAGGGGGAGTGGCACTCCTAATAAAGCGGAAATGGAAGTTTGAGGACCTGGAAAATCGGGGTACCAAAGAGAGCACAAGGTCCATACATGGAACAAGACAGCAGATGGGAGGAAGATTGTGATCTTGGTAATCTACAATCCCCCACCAAACAGTAGAAGACCCAGGCAGGAGTATGATGACAACAACAGGGCATGTATAGATGAACTGAAACAAGCAGCAACATTAGCTCACAGAATCAGAGCGAAACTGCTGGTCATGGAGGACCTATATATTGGAAAGATAGATTGGAAATCAAGGAACCCCCATGGCGGGGAAGAAACGTGGGAAGCAAAGTTAATAGATGTTATAGACAGGAATTTCCTAACACAACATGTAAAGGAAGACACAAAGGAAAGGGGAGTGGATACACCGAGCCTATTAGACCTGATTTTCATCCAGAACATAGAAGACATCGATAATTTGGAACATTAAATACCTCGAGGGGCCAGAGACCATTGTGTCCTAGTCTTTGACTACATGATGGACCTCAAACTTGTGACCAAGGAACAAGAGGTCTGGGAAAGGAGAGTTGACTACAGGAAAGGGGACTACCAGAGTATAAGGGACTATCTGGGAGAAGTGCAGTGGGAGGAAGAAATTAGAGGAAAAACAGTCCAAGATATGATGGGCCTAGTCACACGGAAATGCCAGGAGGCCGAAGTGAGATTTATACTAGCAGTAAAGGAAAAAAGTAAGAGGGAATATAATAACCTATGGTTTAATAGACAGTGCCAGGAAACAAAAATGAGAAGCAGGAGGGAGTGGAGAAAGTACAGAAGACAAAGGACAGAGGACAACAGAATCAGATGTAACAGAGCTAGGAACGATTATATTAACATAAGAAGAGCTTTAGAAAGAAATTATAAGAACGATATTGCGATCAAACCGAAAAATCAGTCTAAATTACTATACAGCCATATATAAAAAAAATGTTGGTGAACGACCAAGTGACAAGACTAAGGAAAACAAAGGAGGCATATACAGAAAGTGACAAAGAAATTTGCAAGGCACTGAATGCCAGTTTCCATGGCGTATTCACAACCAAGCCTGAACAGTTCCCATTGTTAGAAGAGATTACCCTAAATGAAAGACTATCAAATATAGAGGTGGCAGGAGAAGAGCTAATGAAACAGTTGACAACACTGGATGCCACTAAAGTGGTTGCTTTAGCTGCAAACCAGAAATTTTTGCAAAAAGTTTAGTATACAGACCAGACAAAATATCACCGTAGATACTAAAAGAAGCAGCGGAGGCCCTCAGCGTGCCTCTGACAAGTATCTTTAATGAATCACTTATGTCGGGAGAATTTCCCAATTGCTAGAAGAGGACAAATGTTGTTCCGATTTTCAACAAAGGTGATTGGGAGGAGGCACTTACCTATAAACTTGTATCACTAACAATCATCACCTGTAAAATACTTGAAAGAATAATTAAGCTAAGACTGGTTGCACACCTAGAGAACATTAGGTTTGTAAACAAACATCAACATTGGTTCTGGAAAGGGAAATCTTGCCTAACAAACCTTTTGGAATTCTATGATAAAATAACAAGGATAAGGCAGGACAGAGAAAGTTGGGCCAGACTGCATATTTCTGGACTGCCAAAAAGCCTTGATACAGTTCCGCACATGAGACTACTATATATATATATATATATATATATATATATATATATATATATATATATATATATATATATATATATATATATATATATATATATATATATATATATATATATATATATATATATCTATATATATATATATATATATATATATATATATATATATATATATATATATATATATATATCTATATATATATATATATATATATATATATATATATATATATATATATATATATATATATATATATATATTAAATATGACCGAAAAAGTAAGATTAATAATTCTAACACGAATTTTCTCAATCTTTCGTACATTTCTTTTAACTGTTGGAGGTAATTCAAAAATCAATTCTCCAAAATTCATTTTTATTTCTAGTCTGACGCGACACTTGAGCGCGTTTCGTAAAACTTATTACATTTTCAAAGACTTTAGTTAACACATACACAACTGAATAGAACTTATACATCTCCGATTTTGTTTATATCTACATTTGAGTGAGGTGGATGGGGTGAGGTGGTATTTAATAAGGTATTAATTTCATCAACACAAGCCAGAACATGAAACAATGGGTATTGAATAGAAGTGATTGTAGAAAGCCTATTGGTCCATATTTCTTGATGCTTCTATATTGGAGCGGAGTCTTGAGGTGGGTAGAATATAGTTGTGCATTAATTGGCTGTTGATTGCTGGTGTTGACTTTTTGATGTGTAATGCCTCTCAAACGTCAAGCCGCCTGCTATCGCTGTATCTATCGATGATTTCTGTGTTGTTTACTAGGATTTCTCTGGTGATGGTTTGGTTGTGGGAAGAGATTATATGTTCCTTAATGGAGCCCTGTTGCTTATGCATCGTTAAACGCCTAGAAAGAGATGTTGTTGTATTGCCTATATACTGTTTTTTTTGGAGCTTACAGTCCCCAAGAGGGCATTTGAAGGCATAGACGACGTTAGTCTCTTTTAAAGCGTTCTGTTTTGTGTCTGGAGAGTTTCTCATGAGTAGGCTGGCCGTTTTTCTGGTTTTATATATATATATATATACATATATGGTAATCTTGCTATGCCCAAGATTACCATCCGAGTGCCGGCGAGGAAGTGGTTCAAATAGCTTTGGCTATCACTTCCTTATGTCCAGTCGTGATGGTCAAGCGGAGTTAGGTGTCCTGTAATTACCAGTTGCGTTGCTCCTTGGAGTATGGGTTCAAGTCACTTCTGGGGTGTGAGTTTTCAGTTGCATATCGTCCTGGGGACCATTCAGGCTTGTTCGCATTTGTGTTCCTCACGTGTGCCCCAAAGAATGAGGTAATTTGATATAATCCTATGCCCAAGTATACCTTCTGAGTGCCGGCGGGGAAGTGGTTCAAATAACTTTGGCTATCACTTCCTTATGTCCGGTCATGATGGTCAAGCGGATTAAGGCGTCCTGTAGTTACCAGTTGCATTGCTCCTGGGAGTATGGGTTCGAGTCACTTTTGGGTGTGAATTTTGAGTCATATATGTTTATATATATATATATATATATATATATATATATATATATATATATATATATATATATATATATATATATATATATATATATATATACATATATATATATTGTGACGGAGTTCCCCCCCTTATAATTCTCCCACGCCTGCAGTAAGAGTCATGTCTACTTTTCCCAAGCGTTCTCTATGTTGCAGGCTACAATTTGATATATGGGAGAGAGTGAAGTGTTCTCGGAGAGCCGAGAAATTTGTGAAATAGTGATATTTTGGCCTGTGGTTTAGGCCCTTTAGGGAGCCAAGATGGCGCTGGCCTCTCTGATCTCCCGCCAAAACCGTGTGACGTCAGTGGCACCGGATTGGTCACCGACAGCAATGTGGCACCGGGAGCCAATGAAAACTTCCCGTAGTAAAAGTGACGTCACGAAGGAAGGGGGTCCAGTCCGCGCGCCGGGCTGGCGCCAGCAGTCATACACGACACGTCATAGAGGTCGGACGTGCGACGAGTGGTCCTGTCTGTCGGACAGCTGTTTCCCACTACCGTGGATTTACGCGTCACCTGAAGTCCGCCAGTACTCTGAGAAGTCTTCCCTAGTTCATGTGTTGAACCAGAAGAGGGAATTGACGGTTATTTGAGCAACAAGTGCTCCAGTCAGGTACTGTGCCAGTAGCAGTGAAGCCGTGCAGTGACGTATGTTGACGTCTGTGGCAATTCACCAGTTCGTGACAGCGTAGTGGCTGACAGAGCCACTGGGTAGCTGAGGAAGAGAGGACTATTTGGGGAAACCGAACGACTGTAGCTGAGACGTAGGCGACAGCCGTTGCTGGGAGAAGACGACGGCCAGGAGACCGACTCCAACCTTCAAGAAGTCTAGGAGGAGGACGGACCTGCAGTGAGGAGGCACGGAGACGACGCGCTAAACGGTGGGACGACGAGAGGCTCTGGTAGGACACGACGACGTGTAGTGTGGGGGCGTTCCCGACACGAGGACCAGGAGCTACATCTCGACTCTCATCGGAGGATAGGGTGAAGTAGGTGGTTCTAGTTCCCTCCCCATTCCCCTTTAGTTAGCTATATTATTTGGCTATATTATCTAGCCTGAAGATTTTATATGTCGTGAGCAAGTCTCACCTATGTCACGGTAAAGCACCAGTGTGCTAGACAGTACTATCAAGAGTACTTGTAATATTCATGTTGATTATTGGTGTGTACAGGCACCAGGAACCAGTGATAAATTTACTGTGTTGTGTATATCTTTCTATAGATTTTGATATGAACATATAGTGGTAAAATATATATAAGATTATGCCAGTATTTGGAGGTTAGGCTATGTGCCCAGAAACTATTTATTTTCCATGTATTGATGATTGATTTATAAACCATATATATGTCTATGTTCATTCAGTGAATAATCATTTGTGAGTACAGTGAATTTTTGCGTTATCGCCAACGAGAGAAAGTACTGAAAACTCCAGTGTTAATAGTTCATAATATATTGTTGAGTGAAGAACAATGTGAAGCCATTACAGTGAATCATTATAGCATTGATTGTAGAAAAGACTGTTTAAGCCTGAGTACAGTGTAACTGAGTAATCCGGTTTATTTAGCCAATATCGAGTGTGCGAGTTTCTAGTAATATTGGAGAATTTAACGAAACAGCGAATCTAGAAAACAAGCAAAGTTCGCGCGGAGAGGCCACGCGATCAGCTGGGTTTTGACACTTGATGAGGGGGGGGAGATGTTGCCCCCTGATGATCGCATAATATCCGTGGGAATTACCAGCCGCGTCAGGATCAGTTGATTTATTTGTTATTGTTTGGCCTTGTGACATCTTTCATACATTTTAAGTAAAATACAAAACTATCTTTGTGTTTTTATCATCCCCTCCATTGATCTTGTGGCTATACTATACCTGTAAGCATAGAGTGATAACAATAAGTACCTGCCTGATTCCTGATCTTTGAGTGTGACCTTGCCAAGGCTACCACTGAATACACCAGTCCACTGAGGGTGTTACTGGCCACCTTAAACACCAGTTGGCGATCTTGTGTTTAACCGTAGAGCCCTATTGTTGGGGAGGGCACACGACAGTCGAGGTGAACGAGTCGTGTTCTCACTCTTTCTTAATAAGAGGCCGTTAAGATTGACTGGGAGACTCTCCTGGCGTGCAGTGGCGCCGTGAGGATCGAGGGAAGACCCGCAGGGCTACGGTGAGTTACCTTGAGCATAACTATTGCTTACCCCAGAGTAAGGGTAGAGAATAATAGAGAGGTGAAACCCCCAACATTGGCGACCTCGCCAGGATATAGATCGGAGTAAAGGTTGCAGTGGTATTTGGCAGTGGTGTTAGAGATCAGGTGCAGGTTAACACTCGTAGCACAAGATGGAGGATGATAAAGTAGCGAGGTTTATTGACTCTAGAGACGAACAGGTGCTGGAAGAGTGCACCAAGGCACAGTTACAGGCTATAGCGAATCATTTTGGAATAAAGCTGAAATCTGCCAGAGTTGGTGAAAGAAGACTAGAGATAATGGCTCAGCTAAAGGCTCGAGACGAAGCTTTGGGGGAAGAACGGCCCCAAACACCTGCCAGTGAGGGTGAACACCTGAGTATTGGTGGAAGCAGCAGGGGATCCAGCGGCAGCAGGCACAGCATTAAGCTGGAAATAATGAAGCTGCAGCTGGAAGCACAGCAGCGCAGAGAAGAGCGAGAAGCACAGATGCAGCGTGAGGAACGAGAAGCACAGCGGCGCCGGGAAGAACAAGAGCGAGAAGCACAGCTGCGCCGAGAAGAACAGGAGCGAGAAGCACAGATGAAGCGTGAGGAGCGAGAAGCACGGATGAAGCGTGAGGAGCGAGAAGCACAGACGAAGCGTGAGGAACGAGAAGCACAGCTGCGCCGGGAAGAGCAAGAGCGAGAAGCACAGCTGCGCCGGGAAGAGCAAGAACGAGAAGCACAGCTACGCAGGGAAGAACGAGAGCAAGAAGTTAGGCTGAGACAAATGGAAATAGAAGCCAACCAGGAGGTGGAGCTGAAGCGAGCTGAACTGGGACTAGGTGCCCCTGCCCCGCCACAGGAAGACCGACGAGTGAGGGAACGAGACCTGCCGGTCTTTGTGCCTAGTGAAGCCGAAAGTTTCTTCGATCACTTTGAGAGAGTTGCTGCTATGAAGAGGTGGCCGAGGGCGGAGTGGGCGGAGTTGGTCCAAGGAAGGCTCACAGGGGAAGCTCGCCAAGCCTTCACCATGCTCGACTTCCAAGAATGCACTAACTACGATGCGGTAAAACGAGCTGTGCTCCGTTCCTATAAGCTCACGCCAGAGTGTTATAGAAAGAGGTTTAGAGAATGTACCCGGTTGCCAGGAAAATCGTATGCGGAGACGGCGAGGGACATAGAAAGAAAGCTCCTTAAGTGGCTGGACTCTGAAGAAGCAAGGTCGGTCGAAGAGGTCAAGGAACTAATGGCCATGGAAAAGTTTATGTCCGTGCTCTCTCCTGAGATCAGGATGAGGGTAAAGGAGGCGGACATAAAGGACCTGAGGGCCGCAGCCGACCGGGCCGATATGCTAGAAGAAGCCCTACGCCCACGCCGAGAGGGACAGCACCGACCGCCCGCATACGTCGGAAACGATCGGAGTTATAGAAGGACGGATGGATGGAGGACAGGAACGAGTTCTCCCAAGTCCCATTTCTCAAGTTGGAACACCCGAGGATCAAAAGGTGCTGTAGAACCGATAGGGGAGAACCAAGCTGAGAGCTCGGGAACTATTACTGCAGGGAAAGAAACGACAAGTGAGGCGGGAAAGACACAGGGTGTGACGGTCTCTGGAGGCAGTGCTAAGGCGAGCGGTGGCGGATGGTCTCCGCCGAGGGGCCGCTGCTACAACTGCGGAATACCCGGACACGTCGCGCGGGAATGCAGACGCCCTAAGCAGCGGGGACACGTTGCTTTAGTGATGTTCGAGGACCAGAGGGCCGAGGGAGTGCGGGATGAACCCGTGCTAAATGGGGAGAAGAAAGTTCACCCATTCATGTGTCAAGGAACCGTAAGGATGGGGGTCGCAGACCCCATCCCAGTGAAGATGCTAAGAGACACCGGGGCTGACTTTACCCTGGTAAGTGAAACCCTGTTCCCCGAGGGTTACGAAAGTACCAGTGTGGGGGTGGCTAGTGTGACCACTGTGGGAGGCCCAGTGAGGATGCCCCTACACCAGGTAACTTTAAGTTCCGATTATGGCTGCCAGACCCTAGAGGTGGGAGTCTGTACATCAATGCCCAAGATGGAGGCGCAGGTCATCTTGGGGAATGACACATGTGGAGGATATGTCCTCCCGCATCTCGTGAAAGGCGAAGAGTGCCCAGAACAACACGAGGAGACAGGCGAAGATTTGAACGCCTGTGGGGACGAGAAGGGAATCGCACCGGTGGCGATCCCAGTTTGTACTGTGACACCGAGACAACGCGAAGAACCAGGAGGTTGTGGATCTGATGGGGCTGAGGAGTCGACTGACAGCCTGGGAACAGATCACCTCTACGTAGGACCCAGAGAACGAGTGGAGGGCGAGAGTAGCCCGAATGGTGAGTTGCAGGTGACACTCACCGGTTCTCCAGGGGTAGACCGCACTCGTCTCGGAGAGTTACAGCAGGAGGAGTTCCCCAAATTGGTTAGTAAGGCCGAAGGAGGACGTGTGGGTCCTGAGAAGGCTTACTTTCCATTTATATATATTATATATGCCATGCTATTCATGCTGAAGGAACGATGGACGCCAGGAGCAACCGTGGGAACGGTGATTAAATATGTCCAGAAGTTCAAAGAACGTCTCACTCGAGCGAAGAAACTGGCTAGGAAACTCCTGAAGAAGGCGCAACGTAAGATGTCGGAGTGGTACAACAGGAGAGCTGCGCAGAGGAATGTTCAGGCCGGATCCAAAGTATTGGTTGTGCTGCCAGGTAAAGGTAGAGTGACCAGGTCGCGGTTCAAGAGACCATACCGAGTGCTGCGACGGTTGGGTCCAGTGTCGTACGAGATTGGGAAGCCGGATGGACCCCGGAAGAAACAGGTGTGTCACGCAGGCCGCCTGAGACATTTCTTCACTGTGGAAGGTAGAGCCGCCAAGCAGGACGGAACGAATACCCGAGAAACCCAGCGGAAGACGGGTCTGAGTGTACCGAGGGACCGAGAACTCCCGGAGGAGGAAAGTAAGTGGTCCAGGGCGGACGGCACCAGTCTCACCCGCACTGAGTCTGACAAGGATCAAGGTCAAGCACATCAAGGGGAAGGACGACGTAGTGGCGGACGCCCTATCCCGCATGCACTAACCAGACATGACTCTTATTTTAAGGGGAGGGGTATGTGACGGAGTTCCCCCCCTTATAATTCTCCCACGCCTGCAGTAAGAGTCATGTCTACTTTTCCCAAGCGTTCTCTACGTTGCAGGCTACAATTTGATATATGGGAGAGAGTGAAGTGTTCTCGGAGAGCCGAGAAATTTGTGAAATAGTGATATTTTGGCCTGTGGTTTAGGCCCTTTAGGGAGCCAAGATGGCGCTGGCCTCTCTGATCTCCCGCCAAAACCGTGTGACGTCAGTGGCACCGGATTGGTCACCGACAGCAATGTGGCACCGGGAGCCAATGAAAACTTCCCGTAGTAAAAGTGACGTCACGAAGGAAGGGGGTCCAGTCCGCGCGCCGGGCTGGCGCCAGCAGTCATACACGACACGTCATAGAGGTCGGACGTGCGACGAGTGGTCCTGTCTGTCGGACAGCTGTTTCCCACTACCGTGGATTTACGCGTCACCTGAAGTCCGCCAGTACTCTGAGAAGTCTTCCCTAGTTCATGTGTTGAACCAGAAGAGGGAATTGACGGTTATTTGAGCAACAAGTGCTCCAGTCAGGTACTGTGCCAGTAGCAGTGAAGCCGTGCAGTGACGTATGTTGACGTCTGTGGCAATTCACCAGTTCGTGACAGCGTAGTGGCTGACAGAGCCACTGGGTAGCTGAGGAAGAGAGGACTATTTGGGGAAACCGAACGACTGTAGCTGAGACGTAGGCGACAGCCGTTGCTGGGAGAAGACGACGGCCAGGAGACCGACTCCAACCTTCAAGAAGTCTAGGAGGAGGACGGACCTGCAGTGAGGAGGCACGGAGACGACGCGCTAAACGGTGGGACGACGAGAGGCTCTGGTAGGACACGACGACGTGTAGTGTGGGGGCGTTCCCGACACGAGGACCAGGAGCTACATCTCGACTCTCATCGGAGGATAGGGTGAAGTAGGTGGTTCTAGTTCCCTCCCCATTCCCCTTTAGTTAGCTATATTATTTGGCTATATTATCTAGCCTGAAGATTTTATATGTCGTGAGCAAGTCTCACCTATGTCACGGTAAAGCACCAGTGTGCTAGACAGTACTATCAAGAGTACTTGTAATATTCATGTTGATTATTGGTGTGTACAGGCACCAGGAACCAGTGATAAATTTACTGTGTTGTGTATATCTTTCTATAGATTTTGATATGAACATATAGTGGTAAAATATATATAAGATTATGCCAGTATTTGGAGGTTAGGCTATGTGCCCAGAAACTATTTATTTTCCATGTATTGATGATTGATTTATAAACCATATATATGTCTATGTTCATTCAGTGAATAATCATTTGTGAGTACAGTGAATTATTGCGTTATCGCCAACGAGAGAAAGTACTGAAAACTCCAGTGTTAATAGTTCATAATATATTGTTGAGTGAAGAACAATGTGAAGCCATTACAGTGAATCATTATAGCATTGATTGTAGAAAAGACTGTTTGAGCCTGAGTACAGTGTAACTGAGTAATCCGGTTTATTTAGCCAATATCGAGTGTGCGAGTTTCTAGTAATATTGGAGAATTTAACGAAACAGCGAATCTAGAAAACAAGCAAAGTTCGCGCGGAGAGGCCACGCGATCAGCTGGGTTTTGACACTTGATGAGGGGGGGGAGATGTTGCCCCCTGATGATCGCATAATATCCGTGGGAATTACCAGCCGCGTCAGGATCAGTTGATTTATTTGTTATTGTTTGGCCTTGTGACATCTTTCATACATTTTAAGTAAAATACAAAACTATCTTTGTGTTTTTATCATCCCCTCCATTGATCTTGTGGCTATACTATACCTGTAAGCATAGAGTGATAACAATAAGTACCTGCCTGATTCCTGATCTTTGAGTGTGACCTTGCCAAGGCTACCACTGAATACACCAGTCCACTGAGGGTGTTACTGGCCACCTTAAACACCAGTTGGCGATCTTGTGTTTAACCGTAGAGCCCTATTGTTGGGGAGGGCACACGACAGTCGAGGTGAACGAGTCGTGTTCTCACTCTTTCTTAATAAGAGGCCGTTAAGATTGACTGGGAGACTCTCCTGGCGTGCAGTGGCGCCGTGAGGATCGAGGGAAGACCCGCAGGGCTACGGTGAGTTACCTTGAGCATAACTATTGCTTACCCCAGAGTAAGGGTAGAGAATAATAGAGAGGTGAAACCCCCAACAATATGTATATATATATATATATATATATATATATATATATATATATATATATATATATATATATATATATATATTCCCCCCCAGCCAGGAGGGAGAGACAAATACTCCAGTGCAAGGTGACATTCACTTTACCTAAGGGGATGGCAGAAGAAGCCGCTACCAGCCAGCTCACCCTTCCCGAAGCCAATCAAAGGAGAGGCACATGCAGTGGTTGTGGGAGCAACGTCAGCATCAACTCTGTCTCCAGAGTCATACGCCAGCATGGTGACTGTCCTGGGTCAGGGAGGCCTCCCGTGGGAGGAGGCAGCACTCAGGAGCCTGTTGCACCAGTACAAATTGCAACAGATTACATTGCAACAGACGACCTGCTAGAGGCAATTAAAGCAACATCAACCAGGACACTCACCCACATCCCAAAGGCCTCTCGCCCTTTTGCTGCAGGGAAATACACGGACCTCATCGCAAAAGTCAACAGAGGGTCAAATAACCTTGATGCACCTGATACCATCAAAGCCTGGCACAATCTGTTACTTTTTGGCAATGCATGCTTAGGTGTACCAGACAGAGGTGGCAAGACACTGGCCTCATCCGTCAATAAAGCAATTAGGGATTTTCCTAGGGCTGACAACCTAGTCCGCCTCCCCAAACACACCAAACACCGCCGAGGCAGACCAAGTACGACAATCAGCGACAACAGAAAATTAGGTACCCAAGTCAGCAAGAAAATTGAAGAGGGCAATACAGTCGGGGCACTCAGGTTGATCACAAGTGAGGACAAAATTTTGCCCAGGGATGAAACCACAGCCCAAGCACTGAGAGAAAAACACCCCGTCAGGGCCGTAGGTGGACATTCCTCACAGGTCAGGCTCGCCCCTAACCAGGAACCTCTCGTCCTCCGGGAGTCAGAGGTTTATAAAGCTATCGTTTCATTTCCCCCGGGCTCCTCAGGAGGCTACACAGGGGTAAGACCTCAACATGTGAAGGAAATGGTGAACTCTGTTCTTGGCCCAGCTGCAGAAGCGCTCCTGACAGAAATCACAACGTTTGTCAACAACTGCCTCGCCGGGTTAATCCCTGATGAAATCAAACCATTCTTCTTTGGTGCATCCCTATGTGCCCTCAAAAAGAAGGGGGGAGGAATCAGACCCATTGCCGTTGGTAATACCCTTCGCCGCCTAGTTGCAAGGGCTGCTGTCAGAAGTATCCGAACGGAAGCAGCCACCATGCTGCAACCCAACCAGCTGGGGTTTGGAGTCCCCCAAGGCTGTGAAGCAGCGGCTCATGCTGCACGAGCCTACATTAGCTCTCTTACTGAAGACCAGGCAGTAGTAAAATTAGATTTTAAAAACGCTTTCAACTCAGTCAAAAGGGAAGCAATCCTCACTGCAGTCCAGGAACATTGCCCAAGCATTCTCCCGTTTGTGTCAGCAGGCTACAGCAAAGACTCAACCCTCCTGTTTGGCAAACATGAAGTCACCTCAGCAGAGGGAATTCAACAGGGTGACCCACTTGCACCGTTCCTCTTTTGCATAGCGGTTCGAGAAATTACAACCAGACTGTCCAGCGAGCTCAACATCTGGTTCCTGGATGATGGCACTCTGGCAGGCACACAAGATTCCCTGCTAGAAGACCTACAGCTGGTGAAGACACGGGGGGAGTCCATGGGTCTCGTTCTTAGCCCCTCCAAGTGCGAAATTATTGCATCTAGTGAAGTAATCATTAGAGCAGTGAAATCAGTTCTACCAGAAGCCTCAGTCGTTAAACCTACCGACAGCACACTACTCGGAGCACCTCTGGGCCACAATGCCATTGCTGCAGTCCTTGACGAAAAGTTTAGAGACCTAAAGAGGATGGAAGAGAGAATTGGGGACTTGGACTCCCACGATGCCCTCTACCTTCTCACAAAGTGCCTTACCTTGCCCAGGCTAATATACTTCTTAAGGTGTGCACCACCTTTTGGCAACCCACTTCTAAATCAATATGATGAGCTCCTCAGGTCAATATTCAGGAAGGCGCTCAACCTAGATTTAGATGACAGTCAGTGGGACCAAGCAACACTACCAGTGAGATTTGGAGGGATAGGCATACGAAAGGCAACTGAGGTAGCACTTCCAGCATTCTTATCCTCATGTACAGCAGCCAACGAATTGGTAGGGCAGATCCTACCAGAGCGTATGAGAGAGACAGCGGGAACTCATGATCAAACGTTCATCGAAGCAGCCAGACAATGGGACACCATTGCACACCCTCAACCCCGACCACAAGTCCCAAAAGACCACAAGCAGGCCCACTGGGATAGCCCCATAATGGAAAAGACTGTCACAGCAATGATTGACAACGCTGATGCTGAAAACAAAGCCCGCCTCCTAGCGGTAACAGCACCCCACGCCGGGCATTTTTTATTTGCTGTGCCCAATGCAGCCCTGGGAACTCGCCTCAGTCATGACGCTCTCCGCATTGGAGTTGCCCTTCGCCTTGCCGCCCCCATCCTCACCGAACATAGGTGCATCTGCGGAACTGCGATGGCAGACCAATATGGTCGTCATGGTCTGGTATGTCGTAAATCACAGGGTAAAATTGCAAGACATGAAGAAGTCAACGACATCATCAAGAGGAGCCTCGCCACAGCCCGCTGCCCGGCACAAAGAGAACCACACTTATCCAGACCTAACGACCCTCAGAAGCGCCCTGATGGGGTCACCTTGCTACCTTGGAAGGATGGTAAGCAAGTGGTATGGGACTACACGTGCGCTGCCACACTGGCCAGTACCTACCTCCACTACAGCACACGTGAAAGCGGTGGTGCTGCTTCTTTCAGGGAATCGCAGAAAATTATTAAATACAGAGGTCTAGCACACTGCTACAGCTTTGTTCCGATCGGCTCGGAGACCCTCGGTTCGTGGGGAAAATGTGCATTGAAGTTCCTGAAGGAATTGGGGGACAAATTGATCAGCGCTACAAAAGACCAGAGAGCAAAAAGTTTCTTGTTCCAGCGCCTCAGTGTCGCGATTCAGAGGGGAAATGCCTGTTGCGTCTTGGGCACTAGTCCAACTTCAGAGGAATTCGAAGAAGTGTTTGACTTGCAACAATGATCGAACCCGTCTGTGACATTCATCAATGTTTCCCATTGTTGTGTTTTTCAAGAGATCCAAAACCTTTAAGCACCTTTTTGCATTATTATTTTTGTATCAACCCATGTATATCTTGTAACCATCAAATGCATAATAAAGCACAAAAAATAAAAAAGGAAGGGGGTGGTAGGAGAAAAGCACACAGAAACTGTATTGGAGGGGATCTAAACATTCCCTGTAATGCGTTATGCGTGGTTTCCTCCGAGGCTATGCGTCCCCCTTCTTCCAGCTAGAGGTGGTACTCCCTTCCTATATATATATATATATATATATATATATATATATATATATATATATATATATATATATATATATATATATATATATATATGCAAACAAGCCTGAATGGTCCCCAGGACTATATACAACTGAAAACTCACACCCCAGAAGTGACTCGAACCCATACTCCCACAACTGGTATGTACAGGGACGCCTTAATCCGCTTGACCATCACGACCGGACATAAGGAAGTGATAGCCGAGGCTATTTGAACCACTTCCCCGCCGGCACTCGGATGGTAATCTTGGGCATAGCATTTTATCAAATCACCTCATTCTTTGGGGCACACGTGAGGAACACAAATGCAAACAAGCCTGAATGGTCCCCAGGACTATATACAACTGAAAACTCACACCCCAGAAGTGACTCGAACCCATACTCCCACAACTGGTATGTACAGGGACGCCTTAATCCGCTTGACCATCACGACCGGACATAAGGAAGTGATAGCCGAGGCTATTTGAACCACTTCCCCGCCGGCACTCGGATGGTAATCTTGGGCATAGCATTTTATCAAATCACCTCATTCTTTGGGGCACACGTGAGGAACACAAATGCAAACAAGCCTGAATGGTCCCCAGGACTATATACAACTGAAAACTCACACCCCAGAAGTGACTCGAACCCATACTCCCACAACTGGTATGTACAGGGACGCCTTAATCCGCTTGACCATCACGACCGGACATAAGGAAGTGATAGCCGAGGCTATTTGAACCACTTCCCCGCCGGCACTCGGATGGTAATCTTGGGCATAGCATTTTATCAAATCACCTCATTCTTTGGGGCACACGTGAGGAACACAAATGCAAACAAGCCTGAATGGTCCCCAGGACTATATACAACTGAAAACTCACACCCCAGAAGTGACTCGAACCCATACTCCCACAACTGGTATGTACAGGGACGCCTTAATCCGGTTGACCATCACGACCGGACCATCACGAACGAGTTTTCAGTTGTATATAGTCCTGGGGACCATTCAGGCTTGTTTGCATTTGTGTTCCTCACGTGTGCCCCAAAGAATGAGGTGATTTGATAAAATGCTATGCCCAAGATTACCATCCGAGTGCCGGCGGGGAAGTGGTTCAAATAGCCTCGGCTATCACTTCCTTATGTCCGGTCGTGATGGTCAAGCGGATTAAGGCGTCCCTGTACATACCAGTTGTGGGAGTATGGGTTCGAGTCACTTCTGGGGTGTGAGTTTTCAGTTGTATATAGTCCTGGGGACCATTCAGGCTTGTTTGCATTTGTGTTCCTCACGTGTGCCCCAAAGAATGAGGTGATTTGATAAAATGCTATGCCCAAGATTACCATCCGAGTGCCGGCGGGGAAGTGGTTCAAATAGCCTCGGCTATCACTTCCTTATGTCCGGTCGTGATGGTCAAGCGGATTAAGGCGTCCCTGTACATACCAGTTGTGGGAGTATGGGTTCGAGTCACTTCTGGGGTGTGAGTTTTCAGTTGTATATAGTCCTGGGGACCATTCAGGCTTGTTTGCATTTGTGTTCCTCACGTGTGCCCCAAAGAATGAGGTGATTTGATAAAATGCTATGCCCAAGATTACCATCCGAGTGCCGGCGGGGAAGTGGTTCAAATAGCCTCGGCTATCACTTCCTTATGTCCGGTCGTGATGGTCAAGCGGATTAAGGCGTCCCTGTACATACCAGTTGTGGGAGTATGGGTTCGAGTCACTTCTGGGGTGTGAGTTTTCAGTTGTATATAGTCCTGGGGACCATTCAGGCTTGTTTGCATTTGTGTTCCTCACGTGTGCCCCAAAGAATGAGGTGATTTGATAAAATGCTATGCCCAAGATTACCATCCGAGTGCCGGCGGGGAAGTGGTTCAAATAGCCTCGGCTATCACTTCCTTATGTCCGGTCGTGATGGTCAAGCGGATTAAGGCGTCCCTGTACATACCAGTTGTGGGAGTATGGGTTCGTATATAGTCCTGGGGACCATTCAGGCTTGTTTGCATTTGTGTTCCTCACGTGTGCCCCAAAGAATGAGGTGATTTGATAAAATGCTATGCTATATATATATATATATATATATATATATATATATATAAATATATATATATATATATATATATATATATATATATATATATATATATAAATATATATATATATATATATATATATATATATATATATATATAAATATATATATATATATATATATATATATATATATATATATAAATATATATATATATATATATATATATATATATATATATATATATATATATATATATATATATATATATATATATATATATATAACTGAAAACTCAAACCCCAGAAGTGACTCGAACCCATACTCCCACAACTGGTATGTACAGGGACGCCTTAATCCGCTTGACCATCACGACCGGACATAAGGAAGTGATAGCCGAGGCTATATGAACCACTTCCCCGCCGGCACTCGGATGGTAATCTTGGGCATAGCATTTTATCAAATCACCTCATTCTTTGGGGCACACGTGAGGAACACAAATGCAAACAAGCCTGAGTGGTCCCCAGGACTATATACAACTGAAAACTCACACCCCAGAAGTGACTCGAACCCATACTCCCACAACTGGTATGTACAGGGACGCCTTAATCCGCTTGACCATCACGACCGGACATAAGGAAGTGATAGCCGAGGCTATATGAACCACTTCCCCGCCGGCACTCGGATGGCAATCTTGGGCATAGCATTTTATCAAATCACCTCATTCTTTGGGGCACACGTGAGGAACACAAATGCAAACAAGCCTGAATGGTCCCCAGGACTATATACAACTGAAAACTCACACCCCAGAAGTGACTCGAACCCATACTCCCACAACTGGTATGTACAGGGACGCCTTAATCCGCTTGACCATCACGACCGGACATAAGGAAGTGATAGCCGAGGCTATATGAACCACTTCCCCGCCGGCACTCGGATGGTAATCTTGGGCATAGCATTTTATCAAATCACCTCATTCTTTGGGGCACACGTGAGGAACACAAATGCAAACAAGCCTGAATGGTCCCCAGGACTATATACAACTGAAAACTCACACCCCAGAAGTGACTCGAACCCATACTCCCACAACTGGTATGTACAGGGACGCCTTAATCCGCTTGACCATCACGACCGGACATAAGGAAGTGATAGCCGAGGCTATATGAACCACTTCCCCGCCGGCACTCGGATGGTAATCTTGGGCATAGCATTTTATCAAATCACCTCATTCTTTGGGGCACACGTGAGGAACACAAATGCAAACAAGCCTGAATGGTCCCCAGGACTATATACAACTGAAAACTCACACCCCAGAAGTGACTCGAACGCATACTCCCACAACTGGTATGTACAGGGACGCCTTAATCCGCTTGACCATCACGACCGGACATAAGGAAGTGATAGCCGAGGCTATATGAACCACTTCCCTGCCGGCACTCGGATGGTAATCTTGGGCATAGCATTTTATCAAATCACCTCATTCTTTGGGGCACACGTGAGGAACACAAATGCAAACAAGCCTGAATGGTCCCCAGGACTATATACAACTGAAAACTCACACCCCAGAAGTGACTCGAACCCATACTCCCACAACTGGTATGTACAGGGACGCCTTAATCCGCTTGACCATCACGACCGGACATAAGGAAGTGATAGCCGAGGCTATATGAACCACTTCCCCGCCGGCACTCGGATGGTAATCTTGGGCATAGCATTTTATCAAATCACCTCATTCTTTGGGGCACACGTGAGGAACACAAATGCAAACAAGCCTGAATGGTCCCCAGGACTATATACAACTGAAAACTCACACCCCAGAAGTGACTCGAACCCATACTCCCACAACTGGTATGTACAGGGACGCCTTAATCCGCTTGACCATCACGACCGGACATAAGGAAGTGATAGCCGAGGCTATATGAACCACTTCCCCGCCGGCACTCGGATGGTAATCTTGGGCATAGCATTTTATCAAATCACCTCATTCTTTGGGGCACACGTGAGGAACACAAATGCAAACAAGCCTGAATGGTCCCCAGGACTATATACAACTGAAAACTCACACCCCAGAAGTGACTCGAAACCATACTCCCACAACTGGTATGTACAGGGACGCCTTAATCCGCTTGACCATCACGACCGGACATAAGGAAGTGATAGCCGAGGCTATATGAACCACTTCCCCGCCGGCACTCGGATGGTAATCTTGGGCATAGCATTTTATCAAATCACCTCATTCTTTGGGGCACACGTGAGGAACACAAATGCAAACAAGCCTGAATGGTCCCCAGGACTATATACAACTGAAAACTCACACCCCAGAAGTGACTCGAACCCATACTCCCACAACTGGTATGTACAGGGACGCCTTAATCCGCTTGACCATCACGACCGGACATAAGGAAGTGATAGCCGAGGCTATATGAACCACTTCCCCGCCGGCACTCGGATGGTAATCTTGGGCATAGCATTTTATCAAATCACCTCATTCTTTGGGGCACACGTGAGGAACACAAATGCAAACAAGCCTGAATGGTCCCCAGGACTATATACAACTGAAAACTCACACCCCAGAAGTGACTCGAACCCATACTCCCACAACTGGTATGTACAGGGACGCCTTAATCCACTTGACCATCACGACCGGACATAAGGAAGTGATAGCCGAGGCTATATGAACCACTTCCCCGCCGGCACTCGGATGGTAATCTTGGGCATAGCATTTTATCAAATCACCTCATTCTTTGGGGCACACGTGAGGAACACAAATGCAAACAAGCCTGAATGGTCCCCAGGACTATATACAACTGAAAAACTCACACCCCAGAAGTGACTCGAACCCATACTCCCACAAGTTTGGGAGTATGGGTTTGAGGTTTGAGTTTTCAGTTGTATATAGTCCTGGGGACCATTCAGGCTTGTTTGCATTTGTGTTCCTCACGTGTGCCCCAAAGAATGAGGTGATTTGATAAAATGCTATGCCCAAGATTACCATCCGAGTGCCGGCGGGGAAGTGGTTCATATAGCCTCGGCTATCACTTCCTTATGTCCGGTCGTGATGGTCAAGCGGATTAAGGCGTCCCTGTACATACCAGTTGTGGGAGTATGGGTTCGAGTCACTTCTGGGGTGTGAGTTTTCAGTTGTATATAGTCCTGGGGACCATTCAGGCTTGTTTGCATTTGTGTTCCTCACGTGTGCCCCAAAGAATGAGGTGATTTGATAAAATGCTATGCCCAAGATTACCATCCGAGTGCCGGCGGGGAAGTGGTTCATATAGCCTCGGCTATCACTTCCTTATGTCCGGTCGTGATGGTCAAGTGGATTAAGGCGTCCCTGTACATACCAGTTGTGGGAGTATGGGTTCGAGTCACTTCTGGGGTGTGAGTTTTCAGTTGTATATAGTCCTGGGGACCATTCAGGCTTGTTTGCATTTGTGTTCCTCACGTGTGCCCCAAAGAATGAGGTGATTTGATAAAATGCTATGCCCAAGATTACCATCCGAGTGCCGGCGGGGAAGTGGTTCATATAGCCTCGGCTATCACTTCCTTATGTCCGGTCGTGATGGTCAAGCGGATTAAGGCGTCCCTGTACATACCAGTTGTGGGAGTATGGGTTCGAGTCACTTCTGGGGTGTGAGTTTTCAGTTGTATATAGTCCTGGGGACCATTCAGGCTTGTTTGCATTTGTGTTCCTCACGTGTGCCCCAAAGAATGAGGTGATTTGATAAAATGCTATGCCCAAGATTACCATCCGAGTGCCGGCGGGGAAGTGGTTCATATAGCCTCGGCTATCACTTCCTTATGTCCGGTCGTGATGGTCAAGCGGATTAAGGCGTCCCTGTACATACCAGTTGTGGGAGTATGGGTTCGAGTCACTTCTGGGGTGTGAGTTTTCAGTTGTATATAGTCCTGGGGACCATTCAGGCTTGTTTGCATTTGTGTTCCTCACGTGTGCCCCAAAGAATGAGGTGATTTGATAAAATGCTATGCCCAAGATTACCATCCGAGTGCCGGCGGGGAAGTGGTTCATATAGCCTCGGCTATCACTTCCTTATGTCCGGTCGTGATGGTCAAGCGGATTAAGGCGTCCCTGTACATACCAGTTGTGGGAGTATGGGTTCGAGTCACTTCTGGGGTGTGAGTTTTCAGTTGTATATAGTCCTGGGGACCATTCAGGCTTGTTTGCATTTGTGTTCCTCACGTGTGCCCCAAAGAATGAGGTGATTTGATAAAATGCTATGCCCAAGATTACCATCCGAGTGCCGGCGGGGAAGTGGTTCATATAGCCTCGGCTATCACTTCCTTATGTCCGGTCGTGATGGTCAAGCGAATTAAGGCGTCCCTGTACATACCAGTTGTGGGAGTATGGGTTCGAGTCACTTCTGGGGTGTGAGTTTTCAGTTGTATATAGTCCTGGGGACCATTCAGGCTTGTTTGCATTTGTGTTCCTCACGTGTGCCCCAAAGAATGAGGTGATTTGATAAAATGCTATGCCCAAGATTACCATCCGAGTGCCGGCGGGGAAGTGGTTCATATAGCCTCGGCTATCACTTCCTTATGTCCGGTCGTGATGGTCAAGCGGATTAAGGCGTCCCTGTACATACCAGTTGTGGGAGTATGGGTTCGAGTCACTTCTGGGGTGTGAGTTTTCAGTTGTATATAGTCCTGGGGACCATTCAGGCTTGTTTGCATTTGTGTTCCTCACGTGTGCCCCAAAGAATGAGGTGATTTGATAAAATGCTATGCCCAAGATTACCATCCGAGTGCCGGCGGGGAAGTGGTTCATATAGCCTCGGCTATCACTTCCTTATGTCCGGTCGTGATGGTCAAGCGGATTAAGGCGTCCCTGTACATACCAGTTGTGGGAGTATGGGTTTGAGTCACTTCTGGGGTGTGAGTTTTCAGTTGTATATAGTCCTGGGGACCATTCAGGCTTGTTTGCATATATATATATATATATATATATATATATATATATATATATATATGTGTGTGTGTGTGTATATCACGAAAATAAACACGTGATTAAGAATGTGACAATGTCAGACCACGGAGGAAAAATGAAACAGAAATATATATATATATATATATATATATATATATATATATATATATATATATATATATATATATACAAAAGATATATATATATATATATATCTTTTGTATATATATATATATATATATATATATATATATATATATATATATATATATATATATATATATATATATATATATATATATATATATATTTCTGTTTCATTTTTCCTCCGTGGTCTGACATTGTCACATTCTTAATCACGTGTTTATTTTCGTGATATACACACACACACACATATATATATATATATATATATATATATATATATATATATATATATATATATATATATATATATATATATATATATATATATATATATATATATATATATATATATATATATATATATATCTATATTTGAGTGAGGTGGTAAGGATGATGTGGCATTAACACAAGATAGAACAGGAGGGGATATTAATAGGGTATTAAAAGTATCAACACAAGACAGAACAGAAACAATGGGTATTGAATAGAAGTGTTTGTAGAAAGCCTATTGGTCCATATTTCTTGATGCTTCTATATTGGAGTGGAGTCTTGAGGTGGGTAGAATATAGTTGTGCAATAATTGGCTGTTGATTGCTGGTGTTGACTTCTTGATGTGTAGTGCCTCGCAAACGTCAAGCCACCTGCTATCGCTGTATCTATCGATGATTTCTGTGTTGTTTACTAGGATTTCTCTGGCGATGGTTTGGTTATGGGAAGAGATTATATGTTCCTTAATGGAGCCCTGTTGCTTATGCATCGTTAAACGCCTAGAAAGAGATCTGGATCTGATTCGTGATCAGATATACAAGGCAGAGAATGAAATCAAAGACAACAAAACGCAACTACTTCATGCTACAAACGAGTGGAGAAATAGCAACATCGACCATAGTATCCGTACCCGCATTGAACAACACCTCGACATCCTCACAGACCAACATCACCTCAGCACTGAAACAAGGATTATCAAGAAACTAACAACATTATATGGAGGACCTATGGCAATTCCACGACCAAGAGATGGCTTCCTGAACCTTGCAGGAATTAACCTCACTGAGGACCAAGTCACTCTCCTAAATCTGGGCATAAACTGTCATGTTATGTCCAGACCGAGTGAAATGGCCCAGAAAGTAGAGTTGGAAATTCTGTTGGACGACATATTCGACCTCGAGACACAAAAGAAGGTCACTACCAAAGATACCTTACAAGCAGAACTTATTGCAGAAGGAGGAAAGAATCGAGGCAACTACAGAAGCACCATACTGTCCCCCGAGCTTAAAGCGGCAGCTAAAAGCCTTCGTGAGAACAAGGAGATAGTTGTCAGGAGAGGTGACAAGTCGCCAATATATGTCATTCTTAAAAAAGACGAATATCTGGCGAAAATGAACATCATACTCTCTGACCAAACTAAGTTCCAAAGGGTAACGAAGGACACTACAGCCGAATTAAAGGCAAAGGTCAACAAACTGATCGAAACTGTAAACGCCAAGAAATCCGGACTCCACCTGCCAAAGATCATTAGGGAATATAAACCTGGATATGCGTATGGAAATGTCAAGACGCACAAGCCTGGAAACCCACTTCGGCCAATCATTAGCCAGATACCCACACCCACGTACAGACTGGCAAAGCGACTCAACGGCCTGCTGACTCCTTATGTTCCTTGCGCCTTCAGCCTGAAGTCTCCAAAGGAATTTGTGGACTTACTGCGGGGCACACGGGCCACAGGGATAAGAGCCTCGTTGGACGTAGAATCGCTGTTTACCAACGTACCTGTGGACGAGACAATCGGAATGATAGCCGACAGAGTGTATCGTGATCCAGCCTGTACTCCTCTTGACATGCCAGAAAGTATTCTGAGGAAACTACTCCAAGCTTGTACTAAAGAGGCACCCTTCTTGAGCCCGGATGGGCACATGTATAAGCAAGTAGATGGGGTCGCCATGGGTTCTCCCCTAGGTGTCCTGTTTGCAAACTTCTACATGGGTACCATCGAGCAAAAAGTCTTAGTCGACATGAACTTGAAACCGGCCATATACTGCAGGTATGTTGACGACATTTTTACACAGGTACCTGATGTCAGACATCTGCAGAAGCTGAAGGAGGCATTTGAGCAGAGTTCCGTGCTGCGTTTCACTTACGAGACGGAAAAGGATGGGAAGCTGCCTTTTCTAGATGTAACAGTCATGGAAAAGGGCGGAGGTTTCCACACTGCAGTCTACACTAAGGAAACAAACATAGGAATGTGCCTAAATGCCAACAGCGACTGCCCTGACAGGTACAAGAGGAGTGTTGTTAACGCATACGTCGACCGTGCTCTCAGCCACAGCTCAGAATGGAAGCAAGTCGACGAAGAACTCTGTAGGGTAAGGCAGGTCCTAGTCAATAACGGCTTCTCCAATGGTTTCATCGAAGACATCATAAGAAGGAAAGTGAAAAGCCATGCAACCTCTGAAGAGACAACTAACACAACACCTATACCCCCTATTAGACTATTTTACAGGAACTTCTTTTCCACAGCTCATAAAACGGAGGAAAGGGTCCTGAAAGATATTGTTAATAGAAACGTTATCCCTACAGACAAAAATCAGAGGATACAACTGACGATTTACTATAAAACTAGAAAAACGGCCAGCCTACTCATGAGAAACTCTCCAGACACAAAACAGAACGCTTTAAAAGAGACTAATGTCGTCTATGCCTTCAAATGCCCACTTGGGGACTGTAAGCTCCAAAAAACCCAGTATATAGGCAAGACAACAACTTCTCTTTCTAGGCGTTTAACGATGCATAAGCAACAGGGCTCCATTAAGGAACATATAATCTCTTCCCATAACCAAACCATCGCCAGAGAAACCCTAGTAAACAACACAGAAATCATCGATAGATACAGCGATAGCAGGCGGCTTGACGTTTGCGAGGCACTACACATCAAGAAGTCAACACCAGCAATCAACAGCCAATTATTGCACAACTATATTCTACCCACCTCAAGACTCCGCTCCAATATAGAAGCATCAAGAAATATGGACCAATAGGCTTTCTACAAACACTTCTATTCAATACCCATTGTTTCTGTTCTGTCTTGTGTTGATACTTTTAATACCCTATTAATATCCCCTCCTGTTCTATCTTGTGTTAATGCCACATCATCCTTACCACCTCACTCAAATGTAGATATAAAATCAGAGATACGTTCTAATCAGTTGTGTATTTGTGAAGTCTTTGAAAATGTAATATATATATATATATATATATATATATATATATATATATATATATATATATATATATATATATATATATATATATATATATATATATATATATATATATGTAGTGGCCTCGATTCTTTCCTCCTTCTGTGATAAGTTCTGCTTATAAGGTGTCCTTGGTGGTGATCTTATGTCATCTAGGTGTAGACATCAGATGAGCTGAGGTAGGATAACAGCTCTTGGTTGCAGCTTCACTATGTATGTCTTTGGGAATCTCTTAAGAAGGTCACCACCAAGTACACCTTACAACCTTACAAGCAGAACTTATCGCAGAAGAAGGAAAGAATTGAGGCAACTAAAGAAGCACCATACTGTCCCCCGAGCTCAAAGCGGCAGCTAAGAGCCTTCGTGAGAACAAGGAGATAGTCGTCAGGAGAGGTGACAAGTCGCCAATATACGTCATTCTTAAAAAAGATGAATATCTGGCGAAAATGAACCTCATACTCTCTGACCAAACTAAATTCCAAAGGGTAACGTAGGACACTACAGCCGAATTGAAAGCAAAGGTCAACAAATTGATCGAAACTGTGAAAGCCAAGAAATCCGGACTCCACTTGCCAAAGATTATTGGGGAATGCAAACCTGGATACGCATATGGAAATGCCAAGACACACAAGCCTGGAAACCCACTTCGGCCAATCATCAGCCAGATACCCACACCTACGTACAGACTGGCGAAGCAACTCAATGGCTAACTGACTCCTTATGTCCCTTGCGCCTTCAGCCTGAAGTCTCCAAACGAATTTGTTGACTTTCTGCGGGGAACACGGGCCACAGGAATAAGAACCTCGTTGGACGTAGAATCACTGTTTACCAACGTACCTGTGGATGAAACAATCGGGATGATAGCGGACAGAGTGTATTGTGATCCGGCCTTCTACTCCTCATGAAATACCAGAAAACATTCTAAGGAAACTACTCCAAGCTTGTACTAAAGAGGCACCCTTTTTGAGCCCGGATGGGCACATGTATAAGCAAGTAGATGGGGTCGCCATGGGTTCTCCCCTAGGTGTCCTGTTTGCGAACTTCTACATGGATACCATCGAACAAAAGGTCTTAGTCGACATGAACTTGAAACCGGCCATATACTGCAGGTATGTTGATGACATTTTTACACAGGTACCTGATGTCAGACATCTGCAGGAGCTGAAGGAGGCATTTGAGCAGAATTCTGTGTTGCGTTTCACTTACGAGATGGAGAAGGATGGGAAGCTGCCCTTTCTAGATGTAACAGTCATGGAAAGGAGCGGAGGTTTCCACACTGTAGTCTACACTAAGGAAACAAACATAGGAATGTGCCTCAATGCGAACAGTGACTGCCCAGACAGGTACAGGAGGAGTGTTGTTAACGCTTATGTCGACCGTTCTCTCAGCCACAGCTCAGGATAGAAGCAAGTCGATGAAGAACTCTGTAGGGTAAGGCAGGTCCTAGTCAAGAACGGCTTCTCCAATGGTTTTGAGGAAGACATCATAAGAAGGAAGGTGAAACGCCATGCAACCTCTGAAGAGACAACTAACACAACATCTGTACCCCCTATTAGACTATTTTACAGGAACTTCTTTTCCACAGCTCATAAAACGGAGGAAAGGGTCCTGAAAAATATTGTTAATAGAAACGGTATTCCTACAGTCAAAAATCAGAAGATACAATTGACGATTTAGTATAAAACCATTAAAACTGCCAACCTACTCATGAGAAACTCTCCAGACACAAAGCAGAACACTTCGAAAGAGACCAATGTCGTCTATGCCTTCAAATGCCTACTTGGGGACTGTAAGTCTCAAAGAACTCAGTATATAGGCAAGACAACAACATCTCTTTCCAGGCGATTAACGATGCATAAGCAACAGGGCTCCATTAAGGAACATATAATCTCTTCCCACAACCAGACTATCACCAGAGAAGTCTTAACAAAAAACACGGAAATCATCGATAGATACAGTGATAGCAGGCGGCTTGATATCTGCGAGGCACTACACATTAAGAAGTCAACACCAGTAATCAACAGTCAATTAATGCACAACTATATTCTACCCACTTTTAGACTCCGCACCAATATAGAAGCAGCAAGAAATATGGGCCAAGAGGCCCTTTACAGTTACTTCCATTCTTCCCTTTAACTTACAAAATATTATACCCATTGTTTCGTAGTCTGTCTTGTGTGGAAAGTTTGTTTTCACCTCATCCAAAACTGTTGTAACATATCACCTCACCCAAATGCAGGTATAAAATCAAAGCTTTTTAAACTCTGTTTAGTGTTTCCAGGTTATAGTTGTGTGTGTGTAAACTAAATTCTTTGAAAATGTAATAAGTTATTACAAAACGCGTTCAAGTGTCGCGTCAGACTAGAAATAAAAATGAATTTTGGAGAACTGATTTTTCAATTACCATCGACAGTTAAAAGAACCATAAGAAATATTTAGAAAATTCGTGTTAGAATTATTAACCTAACTTTTTCGGTCATATTTAATATATATATATATGTATATATATATATATATATATATATATATATATATATATATATATATATATATATATATATATATATATACATATATATATATATATTATATATATATATATATATATATATATATATATATATATATATATATATATGTATATATATATATATATATATATATATATATATATATATATATATATATATATATATATATATGTCGTACCTAGTAGCCAGAACGCACTTCTCAGCCTACTATGCAAGGCCCAATTTGCCTAATAAGCCAAGTTTTCATGAAATAATTGTTTTTCGACTACCTAACCTACCTAACCTAACCTAACCTAACTTTGTCTGCTACCTAACCGAACCTAACCTATAGAGATAGGTTAGGTTAGGTTAGGTAGGGTTGGTTAGGTTCGGTCATATATCTACGTTAATTTTAACTCCAATAAAAATTTTTTTACCTCATACATAATGAAATGGGTAGCTTTATCATTTCATAAGAAAAAAAATAGAGAAAATATATTAATTCAGGAAAACTTGGCTTATTAGGCAAATCTGGCCTTGCATAGTAGGCCGAGAAGTGCATTCTGGCTACTAGGTACGACATATATATATATATATATATATATATATATATATATATATATATATATATATATATATATATATATATATATATATATATATATATATATATATATATATATATATATATATATATATATATATACATATATATATATATATATATATATATATACATATATATATATATATAAATATATATATATATATATATATATATATATATATATATATATATATATATATATATATATATATATATATATATATATATATATGCAGAATAACCACATATGAAAAATAGAAAATGCTTAACGCGTTTTCGGCTAATTCGCCTTCATCAGAGCAAAGTAGAATGAGGATAAGATTGCTGATCAGACCTTTATATCCGCCTGGGCAGATCACCTGACCACCAAAAATAAGTGGAGGAAAGGAATTATAAGAAAGAAGGTAACTGCAGAAGGCCTATTGGCCCATACAAGGCAGCTCCTATTAATATCTCCAAGTGCCATACGTGTTTAAATGATTGCTATATTGTTTTGACGTGCTATATTGAGGCTTAAATAGGGATCCAACTTGTACATACCGGGGCTCACATTACGGCTGTTGTTACAATGTTTGATCAGGGCAGACTCGATCACGTTTCGTTCAACAAAATCCATACATTTAACAATACATTTTGCCCCTGTGAAGTCGATAGAATGATTACATAAACTGGAATGTAAATACAATGCACTGGATTGCTGGGCTGTACGAATAGCGTATGAATGCTGTTTTAAACGCGAGGAAAGAGTTTTACCTGTCTGGCCGATGTAAACACATGCACACTCATTACAAGGGATGGAATACACACAACCTGCTACAGACGAGGGCGAGTTCTTAATTAACATGGACTTAACTGTATTATCATTTTTGAACACTAGATTAATATTAAGGTTTAACCTTAATATTACTGAAGGTTAAACCTTAAAAACCTCTCTCTCTCTCTCAATCTCTCTCTCTCTCTCAATCTCTCTCTCTCTCAATATCTCTCAATCTCTCTCTCGCTCTCTCTCTCTCTCTCTCTCTCTCTCTCTCTCTCTCTCTCTCTCTCTCTCTCTCTCTCTCTCTCTCTCTCTCTCTCTCTCTCTCTCTCTCTCTCTCTCTCTCTCTCTCTATCTATCTCAATCTCTCTCTCAATCTCTCTCTCTCTCAATCTCTCTCAATCTCTCTCTCAATCTCTCTCTCTCTCAATCTCTCTCTCTCAATCTCTCTCTCAATCTCTCTCTCTCTCAATCTCTCTCTCAATCTCTCTCTCTCAATCTCTCTCTCTCAATCTCTCTCTCTCTCTCTCTCTCTCTCTCTCTCTCTCTCTCTCTCTCTCTCTCTCTCTCTCTCTCTCTCTCTCTCTCTCTCTCTCTCTCTCTCTCTCTCTCTCTCTCTCTCAATCTCTCTCTCTCTCTCTCTCAATCTCTCAATCTCTCTCTCTCTCTCTCTCTCTCTCTCTCTCTCAATCTCTCTCTCTCTCTCTCTCAATCTCTCAATCTCTCTCTCTCTCTCAATCTCTCTCTCTCTCAATATCTCTCTCTCTCAATATCTCTCAATCTCTCTCTCTCTCTCTCTCTCTCTCTCTCTCTCTCTCTCTCTCTCTCTCTCTCTCTCTCTCTGTTACGAACCCGGATCCAGCGTCCGAGCACAGAGCAGTGACGACCGCGCCATCTGTGGGTCAGCTCCCGGAACCCCCACCAAATGGACGACGACACCTGGTGAGGACAAGGTGTACCAGCCACAAGGGCCAGTTTCCAGTCCGGTTCAGCTCACAACACAGCCGCTGCTGACCTCTGGTGAGGTGTTGCTCAGACACCAGCGCCATCTATGGAGTGGATAGGTGGGCGTTTGTGTCTGAGCCTGTAAGTGAGGTGCCTTAGTGTGTCCCAGTTATTGATGACGTGTCTGCTTACAGAGTCGACCTGGGACTGCTGTGATGGAAGTTGAGTCAGTCTACCCAAGGCAGCCGTCTCCATACCTTGTGCTTTGCTGCAGCAGCTGTGAAGTCGTCTCCCGGAAGAACACTGTGGTGTTACCCTGCCAGTGGAGTGGTAGTAGAAGGATTACCCGGGACCGACTGCTGGAGACGATTATCCACTGGGGTACTGAGGACAGGAGAGTGATTTGTGGTATCACACGAGGCTCCTGTCTAGGGCGTTACCCTTATATCGCCCGTGGAGTGGCCTGACCAGCATGGCTGATCCAGAACCTGCCAGCAGACCTGCTGGACGTGTGGTTGACGGCCTCCACGGCGGTGCCCCCAGTGGTCCTGTGTTTTGGCTGACCTGTGGTCAGGGTAGACTCGGCTTGGTCGAAGGATTCGTCAAGAGACCACGAGGATCAAGAGCACCGAGGACTCAGCACCGAGAGTCTGGATCCAGAGTCTTCAGCAGAAGACGATTGTGCATTTCCCCTGTACAGTGTTAAAACCCCTCCCCCCTGTGCATTCTTTTATATATATTATTTATTTGGTGATGGTGACAATTATAGTCTTAAGTTCTTAACTTTCTTTCCCTTCCCCTTTTTAAGTTTCTTGCGTCACGGATCACATCCCTTGAAAGCCACTACTGGCTTGGGGTCGGATACTACTTACTCTAATAACATCAGAGTAAGAACCCCGTTGCGTCCCGAGAGGGCCGTAACATAATTGGCATCCCCAGCGGGATCCGTCCCCTTGTTAAGTATGTTTGACAGGGGTGGTGAAGTGGCGTAATCCCTGTATATAATTCCCCCTGTGTGTGACGATTGTGATGTTATACGTCCTGTGCGGTGCTCAAGAGTGACTAAGTGCAATATTGTGCAGTGCGGTGCTCGCTGTGACTAAGCGATTAAGTGCAATATTGACTAGTGCGGTGCTCAGTGATTCAGTGCAATATTGCAGAGCGAAGGGTTCGCTGTGATTAAGTGCGATATTGCGTAGTGCGGTGCCCGAAGTGATTACGTGCAATATTGGCAAGTGCAGTGTTTGGTGCGATAAAGTGCAATATTGGCGTAGAACAGTGCTCGGTGCATTAAGTGCTAACGTGTAAGCAGTGTATTAAGTGCTAGTTGAGTGTTCCATCTGTGACAATGGCAGAAAAAGCTACCATCGATGATCTGGACGATGTTCAGGCTTTTCCTGACAGAGTGGACTGTCTTGCCAGATTAAAATATCTGAGCAAACCAGAGCTTGTACTAGTGAGCGCCTACCTGGAGATCAAGATCCGTGCCAGTGATTCCCGTGTGGAGATCTTGTCCAAGGTTCACCGGCACTTGAAGGCAGAAGAGAAACAGGAAGGCGTCCTAGAGATAAATCGTGAGATAGAATAGAAGAAGCTAGAGATGGAACCAGAATTAAAAGAAAAAGAATTGGCGATGAGGCGTTTAGAATTAGAAAGAGAAGAAAGAAGAGAAGAAAGAGAAAGAGAAGAGAAACGAGAGAGAGAAGAACGAGAAAGAGAAGAGAAACGAGAGAGAGAAGAACGAGAAAGAGAAAGAGAAGAAAGAGAAAGAGAAGAGAAACGAGAGAGAGAAGAACGAGAAAGAGAAAGAGAAGAACGAGACAGGCAAGAACGACGAGACAGAGAGGAAAGAGAGAGACAACATGTACTAGAAGTATTGCGATTAGGCGGTGGTCGGAGGCCAACAACGGACACCAGCGGTTTCGATCTGGTAAGAAACATCAAAATGGTCCCCAAATTCAATGAGAGGGAAGTTTCGAAGTTTTTTGCAGCCTTCGAGAAAGTCGCTGCCTCTTTGGAGTGGCCAAGGGAGAATTGGGCCATCATGATACAGTCAGTCTTGACTGGGAAGGCCCAAATCGCTTACT
This sequence comes from Procambarus clarkii, assembly GCF_040958095.1. NCBI lineage: Eukaryota > Metazoa > Arthropoda > Malacostraca > Decapoda > Cambaridae > Procambarus > Procambarus clarkii. The sequence goes on from NC_091163.1 coordinate 19,967,237, forward strand.
CCACGTTATCCCTTGACGACTCCGGCGATTATGACAAGGTGAAGAAGGTGGTGCTCATGGCGTACCAATTGGTACCTGAGGCATATAGACAGAAGTTCCGAAACCTGAAAAAGACCTCAGAGCACACGTTCACCGAGTTCGCCACGATCAAGGAGCGACTTTTTCAGGAGTGGTGTGCCTCTCGGAAGGTGGAGACCAAAGAAGACCTCGAGCAGCTTATACTGCTAGAGGACTTCAAGGATTGTTTGTCTGGAGACCTGAAGACGTACTTAGAGGAACAGCAGGTAGAGACCTTGAGTGCAGCAGCCACAATGGCTGAGGAATACATCCTGACTCATAGGCCGTCTGCTAAGTACGTCCCAAGGCATTACCAACGCCGGTTTGATAAACCTCAGGACGAAGAAGAGACTCCCGTCCCACGAAGCGCTAAGAAGACGCCCCCAAGTAGCCCTCGAAGGACTAGTCCTAGTAGTCCGAAACACCGGAGTCCAAGGAGGAATGTAGTGTGCTGGACTTGTGGGCAGAAAGGGCATGTAGCTGTTATGTGCCGAGGCAGAAGAGGTGGCGGCGCACGTAGGGAGGTGATGTTGATGAGCTGTGTGACATCACCAGCAGGAAGCCAGTCTACGACGACGCAGGAAGGATCAAGTTTGTTCTCCCCTCACACTTCAGGCGGGTATGTATCGAGTGATCATACTGGTAGGTCAGTTGTAGTGCTCAGAGATAGTGGAGCAGCCCAGTCCCTGATCGTGAGAAGCTCGTTACCCGAAGGAGTGAGTGTGGTTGGGAGACCAAAGGTTGTCCTGGTTGGGTTTCCAAGGACGCGGTACATCGCCCCCTTATTGCCGGTACATCTCGACTCGTCTTACTTCAGCGGCACATGTGCGTTGGCAGTAGTCGATACCCTCCCTGTGGCTGGGATTGACGTGATACTAGCCAACGACTTGGTGACAGATTGGAGCAACAATCTTCCCAAGGTCGCGGACGAGTCAGCCGAAACAACAAGGTCGGAGGTGACAGCAGGCAGTGGTAATATCCAGGTAAAGACAGACCCGGATTTAAACATGTTTAATTTGTCCTCTCACCCGCAGATCGACAGTATTCTAACAGTGTCTCCTGATTCTTCTCCCGATGAGGAACATGCGGTTATGATAGCAGAGGTAACTGAGCAGGAAGAGAGGCCTTGTGTGCAGGCACCCACGGTTACCAACGAGTCTGGAGCGAAGGCAGATGAGTACTTGCGGTATGGCATTGTACAGCGGTCATCGAACCGGCCAGAGATTCCCCAGACGTCGGAGGTATGTGAGGTATGTGCGAAGGTTCTAGAGCCCTCTTCGATCCAAACCAGGCAAATGGATATAGCCGGTTATGGACATTATAGGCTCAGGAAGCTTATCCCTCAGTTGGCCGCATGTCTCTTAGCGGTATTTTGTTTTATTCTTATGTGTGTCCTCAGTAAGGATCAGTGGACGACCCGAAGGATGATGGCTCCCTTGAACATCGTGAAGAGAACCCAGGGATTAGAGACGTGCACTATGAGTGTTGCAGTCGAAGAAGGGACCTGGAAGGTGATGGTTGATACAGGAGGTACGAGATATGATAATGTGAGTGACTGTTTCCGACAGGTTGACACCCCCCGCGTGACTGCTGAGCCTCAATGCAGCGTGATGTGGAACATTGGTCGACCTGCCGGTGGCAGAGCGAATGCCATCTGCGACGTACGAACAGCCCCGTTGGGACTAGGTGTGGACCTAGTAGAGTATGCTGTAAGTACTGTTTTACCCGCTGTCGCTGTCACTCTGAATTATCAGACCCCTGTATTCCAGGTGCCCGACTCCCTGAAGGACCGCCGGATCGGTACCAGAAATGCCGTCTGTGTCCAGCCATCATCGGTGCCATGACATAGGGAAGTGTCGAGTCGCCCCAGATCGTGTCGAAACCAATCCTTACTCGACAGATGTGAGATGATGCCCCTGCTTGCCATCACAGAGGAGGTGTGGAAAATTACGTCAGGCAGGTCATCGCCTGCCATTTTCAAGTTCCCTTTGTGCCAGGGTTTCTCCTTCGTACAGTACTGTGGACGAGACATCCTCGCCGTTCCAGTGTATAAAGCATGTGAGTCCATTTGGAGTTGTGTCGCCGTACTAATTTGGTTTGTGTCTCTTTTTATAGAACCCCAAGCCAAATTCTTTTTGGTGGGGAGGTGTTACGAACCCGGATCCAGCGTCCG
>NC_091163.1:19969966-20027466 GCF_040958095.1 Procambarus clarkii
CTGATAACTGCCTTAATTAAATATCTACACTATATTTACAAACGTTCTCTACGATCACTGGTCACACAATCGATCAGTAATAAACACTGCAATATATTCTAATGAGATCTTACCACAGAAATGACGAGGACAACACTTCCCACTGACACTCCACAATGGTGCTCAATTTGGTCGCCCACTAAAACCTCTTTAGGACTGTCACTTCAAGTTTCTTCCAGTCCTGATTTGAGTACATGAAGTCGCCTGGCAGGCTTCACACAGAAACGCCTCCTTACTTCCCTCCACTTGAAGGAATACACAGATACACAGTATCAGAATTCCACACAGGAGCGACCACCCTCTTGGCTTCAGGCTGCCTCTAATATCTTTATATCACAATTGCGCAGGACGTCCTTTACAGCTTCTTCACACTTGACAACAAGTAACCTTCAATTACTCACTTAACCGGGGATTATATTCTTCCTACTTCCCAGGAGGTCAACGTCGTGCGTCCATTCCTGACGAATACAGTAACTCAAGTGACGTGTTACGACGTCCGTCCGCGTAACGACACGTAACAAAATGTCGACATCTCATTCCAGCTAACTTTTTCAAAATGCCCATCTTCTGCTCGTATTCTGTTAGGTCACTCGTTGCCGTTTAGTTTTAAAACTTCCTTCCCTGACTTCATAATCTCTGGTCAGGTGTGCAGAATAATTCTCACCTGGTAGACTCGCTCCACCAAGCTACCTGGGGTTCATAACACATGACGCTAACTGGTGACCATTGTGTACAGTATGTGATGGTGGAGAGTACCCTGGAGGCTAACTGGTGACCAAGGTGTGCAGACTGTACTGGTGGTGAGTTCCAAGGACACTAACTGGTGACCACGGAATACAGTCTATTATGGTGGAGAGTTACCAGGACGCTAACTGTTGACTAAGGAGTACAGACTGTGATGGTAAAGATTTCCCAGGAGGCTAACTAGTGACCAAGGTGTTCTGACTGTGATTGTGTAGTGTTTCCTGGCCACTAACAGGTGACCATTGTGTACAGACTGTGATGGTTGTGAAATCCCAGGACGCAAGCTGGTAACTAAAGGTGTAGTCTGTGATGGTGGAGAGTTACCAGGATGCTAACTGGTGACCATGATGTATAGACTGTTATGGTGTTCCTAGAACGCTAAGTGGTAACTAAGGTGTACAGAATATGATTGTGGAGAGTTACCAGGACGCTAATTGGTGACCAAGGTTTACTGACTCAGGCTTGGGTACAAATATTACGGGGAATATGGAATAGGTCTATTAATGATAATGGCAGCAAGTGTAAGCTATGAGGTATGTTAAGGTCTCACACCCTCACCCATTATGTTCTTGATTGTCCGTTGATCAATGTATATAGAAACACTGAGATAAGGACTGTTCCTGAACAAATAGCCTGCATGTGTCACAACGGAAAGGTTGATGATATTCTGAAGAGATAGAAAAATTTTCTCCCAAGATTGTAACCTTTTGTTACATTGTCTGAATGTCTATTGTAAATTGTCTTTATACTTAATCATAAAAGTATTTGTGTATATGTCTGGTAACATACATCATGTGTAAAGGAAGAAGTGTATATGTTTATTACTCAGAATGTTCAGTAATATGTTTATTTTTTGTGATGTATCTATATGTGAATGAACACGTTGTACTGAACGAGGTGAGAATAGCTTGAGCTACCTCATTACTACCTCGCGTATTTTACCACAATAAACTTATTTCAATTTCAATATTAGGTTTACAGTCTGTGATGACAGAGATCTCCCAGGACGCTAACTGGTGACCAAGGTGTACAGACTGTGTGGCAGAGATATCCCAGGACGCTAACTGGTGACCAAGGAGTACAGACTGTGTGGTAGAGATACTCCAGGACGCTAACTGGTGACTGTTACGGACCCGAGTCCAGCGTCGGAGCACGGAGCGATGACGACAACGCCATCTGTGAGTCCGCTCCCGAAACCCACTCCAAATGGACAACGCCATCTAGTGAGGACGGAATATACCGGCCACAGGTGCTGGATTCCCGTCTTAATCAGCTCATAACATAGCCGCTGCTGACCTCTGGTGAGGTGGCGCTTAGACAGCAACGCCATCTATGAAGCAGAGAGGTGGACGTTTGTGTCTAAGCCTGTAAGTGAGGTTCCCTAGTCAAAGTATTAATGACGTGTCTGATTGCAGAGTCGACCTGGGACTGCTGTATTGGACGATGGATCAGTCTACCCAAGGCAGCCAAGGGTCTCTTCACGAGTTTGCTCTGAAGAAGCTGTGAGTCACCCCCGGACGAAATCTGTTGAGAGTGTTATCCTGCCTGTGACGTGGCAGTATCAGGATATCGCCTTATCCGGGGCTGGCTGGTGGAAGAGACTAGCCACTGTGGTGCTTAGAGAGGAGAGTGATCAGCGGGATCACATGAGGCTCCTGCCTAGGGCTTGCAACCCTAGTATCGGTCGTGGAGTGGCCTACACAGCGGAGCTGATCGGAACCTGCCAGCTACAGGCTGAATTGTGGTTGAAGGCCTCCACGACGGAGCACCTAGTGGGGCTGTGATTGGCTGGCCTGTGGCCAGGGTAGATTCGCCGAGAGAATCGTAGAGGATTCATCGTGGGCCACGGAGGAAGGAACCAGGGCTACCCAAAGTGCGCACCGTGGAGCATCCTGTGTCTTCGGAGGAAGACAAGCCATTGTACATAATCGTGTATGATAAACCCCGTGTGCAACTGGTATTTATTTATTTATGGTGGTGGTGAAAATATATATATAAATCAGAGCATTTGTATCCCTCCCCCTTTAATTTAACTTGCGTTACGGAACACACCCCTTGAAAGCCTCTACTAACTTGGGGCCGGATACCCAAACTCTAATAACATCAGAGAAGAACCCGGTTGCGTCCCAATAGGGCCGTAACAGTGACCAAGGTGTACATACATGCCAAGATGACCAAGAGACTTCCTTGGATGATAACTGGTGACAAAACTCTGAGGACTGTGATTCAAGACCAGTTCTGAGGAACTAGTAAACAAGTAACTGTTTACTTGGTAAACTAGTTGAACAGATTATGAGGGTGGGGAGTTCCCAGGACGGTAACAAGTGACCATGTTGTATAGACTGTGATGCATGACAGTCCTAGGTAATAACTGGTGACAAAAGTGTATAGACTGTAATGTAGGACAGTGCCAGAAGGTTAACTGGTAACAAAGGTGTTAGGATACAAACACTGGCTGTTTTACCAAATCCGTGTTCATAAACTTCATGTAAATCAGTCATTGTAACTACAAATTATTTACTTATAACTCATTTGTTTAATAAAAAGTAGTGAAAAAGGAAGAACGTTCAAGGTCACTGACTCGACCAGTAAACAGTCAGGACTCGGGCAGCCATGCCCACAACCTGGTCATGACTCTTCCTGGTTGTTAATCTTTGTCGCTGTCTGTCTGTCGGTCTCTCCCTCTCTCTCTCTCTCTCTCTCTCTCTCTCTCTCTCTCTCTCTCTCTCTCTTACTTTTATTTACACTCATTATGTAAAATCTTTTTTATTTAAACTGTTAATTATTTATTTTAGTGAGTCTTATTTATTTACACTCACTATGAAAATGTACACTCGCATCTGCTTTCCAATCCCCGGGAATTTTAGAATTTTAGACATTGGAAAAATCAAAACGCAGAGATTGGGTAGCAAACTTGAGAAGTACATTTGATCAACATTTAGCATCTAGAGGTAGCTTTCCAGTGGTCTGTTTGATTGTCCAAAGCAAGAAGTCACATACTCTTGGAGATGAATTTGACACACCACCAGCTGTGAAAATGGCAGAAATCATGTGTGGCCAGAAAAAAGTCATGCGGCTTCGTTCAGTGTCTTTGTCTGCATGAGTTCCCAACCAGAGAACTTAAACCTTTTCAGAAAATATGAGAAGACAAGAGATTTCTTCTGTCAGAGTCAGTAAACATTTTGCTATTCAACTGATGTGACACTCTTGTCAGTAGTAATTAGCAGCTGACAGTGTGCGTTAGATTCAAGGGTTCTGATGCAAATGAAGAAGAAATCTTTTCTGTTCTCTTCTTGGGTTGAAAGCTCGTGTGATTAATGTCTTCATCAAGGTTGATCAAACTTCAACACACCAAGTGTTGATTAAATGTGGGATAACTATATTAGTGTGTCTGTTGTTGTAGGTCCAGCCCTGTTGGGTGACGTTGTTGGCTTTTATGCTTTGGTCAAGAACAGAATCCAGAAATAGAAGTTACCCACAGTATGATCCATCGCCAGACATTGCTTGTGAAGCAGTTGGAACCTGACCGGGAAGTTGTCATGAATAATGTAATCAAGATTGTCAATGATGTAACAGATCATGCACTAAACACGCGGCTGTTTCGTGATTAATGTGAGGATGGAGAGGCTGAATATTCTGGCCTGCTGTTTCATACGGAAGTATGAAAGCTTTCATGTGGAAATCGAGTGCAGAATCTCAGAAATAAACTACAATTCTTTTTGGTGCATGAAAAACATGCACTTGCTGAAAACTTGGGAACCTTCTCTTGGTTGCACATCTTGCATATTTAGCCGACATCTTTGCGCAGGTGAATTCATTGAACAATGAATTGCAAGAGAAAAACATCATTGCCATTTTAGCAAGATAAAATATTTCAACATTTTGATTAGAGCTTCTGTACTGGAGCCATAAAGTGGAACAACGCAAGATAATCGACTTTCCAAAGTTAGCAGTTTCTGGAAGATTGTGAAGATCTCAGTCTTGGTGACATGAACGAGTCAGGAACAAGGCATCTCATCACACACAAAAATCTGTTTTTTTTTTTACTTAATTTGTTAAGTATTGCCTTTTAATATTATTATTGTTATTAAATTATTTACCTGAACTCTAGAACACTCGAACCACAAACCCCACACAAGTGAGACAAAAGCTCTATCCACTCAGCTATGAGTAGTCATAAGAAGGCCATGGTTCGAGTCTCCTAGAGCCCAGGTGAATGCAATGGTTATTTCCATGGAAGTGTTGATGGCAATTTATTATTTTTATTATTATTTCATTATTATTATTATTATTATTATTATTATTATTATTATTATTATTATTATTATTATTATTATTACACATGCGTCTCATTAAATGAATAGTAGACTGACAGCTAGAATAACTTTTTACTCCTGTGCTGCTCATGAATGAATTATACAATTAACCATTATAAAAAATACAGAAGCTTATTAGAAGTAAAAAGTCTTTATTTCTCACACAGGAATTAATTACTGGTAAACCCATAAAGGGATAACAAGCCAACGAGATGCTCGCTGGATTGGGTCTCGCTCCTCACCACGTGGAATATGTAAACACTACTTCAGCTGGAGGCTACGTGGTTAACTTATAGTTAAACACAAAAAGATTTTGGTCATATTGTAGCCACGCCAGCCAATTAATTTATGTGAACCCTTCCCACACAGACAATTCCATTGGAGTAGTGGGGAAGCTTATATATAACATTTGGGACGTTCAAAACCAGAAAACCAATTTTCCGTACCACTCTTCATTAATATTAAAGATAGAGATATTGTTTATTGGCCTATTTAATTGTGTTTATTTATAGATTAAAGGTGGAGCGGTTATGAAGGGGGGGCAAGACAATCAAATAGCTAAGGGCAGAGTGCAGAATTATTGTGTTATTATCTCCAAACTGAAATTGAATGTTGACCATCACCAAAAGACGCATTTATGAGTGTGACGGGAAAGTGTTGGAGTGTAGATGTTCGGCAGTCCTCCAATGGCAAGTGTCAATGCCTGGTCACACTTACAAAAAAAAGATAGACTGCTTGTCTGTTGTCTGTAGTAAATGAGAGGGAGGAACACATAAAACACAAAGTATGAACAATGAAACTTTAATATATACTTTAACCATAAATAAAAATAAAGACAAATCTCGGGGAAATGAATAGTGCAATTTAAATAACAAAGATAAATACAAAAGCATAATAGATAAAATGGTAATAATAGTGAAATGGTGCTGAGAATATTGGCTATGGCTGAGACCTCCCTTAGTATACAAAAGCCATAGAGCTTAGTATGCCAGAGAGAGATGTCAACTCTTAGAGTACAAAGAATATTCTAAAGTTGATGACTGGTCCAAGCTCAGACATCAACTCAGGTAGATGGCGCTGAGGTGCAGGGTGCAGGTGTGCAGTCGGCGAGTCACCAATCAGGAGCAGGCAGGCTGGGACGGGTAGTTGGCTGGTTGACGACGAGCCGGCGTGGAGGTAGTGTGGAGTAGAGGGGTTCTTGGGTACGTTTTGCCTCCTGGTCTAAACGTTTTGCGCTACTGGTGGACGTATCTTGAATATAGCATCTTATACTTGTAGACTGGACGTAACTTTAGGTAGGGAAGAGCAGGCTCAATCTCTCTTGAAAGAGATTATCGTCACAATGAGGGATACAGATTCATGTAATTTTTACATTTAGTAGTTTTACTGAAAGGCTAGACAATTACTGTCTACAGGAGATGTGAGCGGAAGACGCTGTGGTCAGCAGAGCTGGGGTACAAGCACTCATATACCTCCTTCCACTCGAGATAAGTCAGCTAAAATAAATTCCCCACATGTCTTGAGCCTAAGCGCGGAATGTGTGACTTCATTAATTCATCTCTTCAACTGGGGGGCCAAGGTTTACAGGTTATGAGGATTAAGTGACCCATTGATGCTAACTGGTGGCTATTGAGAACAGACTGTGATGAAGGAGAGTTCCCAAGTGATAACTGGTGACAAAGATGTACAGATTTAAGCATTGACTGTTTGATCAAGTCCGTCTTAAAGAACTTCATACAAATTAATCAATGAAACTACAAATTATTTACTGATAACCCATGTGTTTAATAAAAGGTAATTAAAAAAGAAGAATTTACTATTTGCTGGGCTGGACCTGGAGACTGCCAGGACTCCATCGGTCGTTCCCACAACCTGGTTATGACTCTTCCTGGCTGTTAATAACCCATCTGTTATATTTATTTCTATCTTTCCCGCTATCCTATTTGCTTAACCAAGAATGGGATTCATTAGGGACTGAGCTAAAATTAATAATGAGACCACAAGCTAAGAGCTGTTATCCTGCAGGGTCTTGGGAAGCCTGTCCCTAGAAAGTAATTTTTGTGGAGCCATTTTATTTATTACAATTATGAATAACTATAATTTAATGTTAAACAACTATCATGTAGGGAATAGGATGAACCCAGAGCAAACTGTGTGCTAAATCCTTCATTTCAAATCCTTCATTTTCAAAGACTTTAGTTTACCACTAAAGTCTTTGAAAATGTAATAAGTTTTACTAAACGCGCTCAAGTGTCGCGTCAGACTAGAAATAAAAATGAATTTTGGAGAATTGATCTTTGAATTACCATCAACAGTGAAAAGAAATGTAAGAAAGATCGAGAAAATTCGTGTTAGAATTATTAATCTTATTTTTTCGGTCATATTTAATAATATATATATATATATATATATATATATATATATATATATATATATATATATATATATATATATATATATATATATGTCGTACCTAGTAGCCAGAACTCACTTCTATGCCTACTATGCAAGGCCCGATATGCCTAATAAGCCAAGTTTTCATGAATTAATTGTTTTTCGACTACCTAACCTACCTAACCTAACCTAACCTAGCTTTTTCGGCTACCTAACCTAACCTAACCTATAAAGATAGGTTAGGTTAGGTTAGGTAGGGTTGGTTAGGTTCGGTCATATATCTTCGTTAATTTTAACTCCAATAATTTTTTTTTTAACTCATACATAATGAAATGGGTAGCTTTATCATTTCATATGAAAAAAATTTGAGAAAATATATTAATTCAGGAAAACTTGGCATATTAGGCAAATCGGGCCTTGCATAGTAGGCCGAGAAGTGCGTTCTGGCTACTAGGTACGACATATATATATATATATATATATATATATATATATATATATATATATATATATATATATATATATATATATATATATATATATATATATATATATGTCGTACCTAGTAGCCAGAACGCACTTCTCAGCCTACTATGCAAGGCCCGATTTGCCTAATAAGCCAAGTTTTCATGAATTAATTATTTTTCGACTACCTAACCTAACCTAACCTAACTTTTTCGGCTACCTAACCTAACCTAACCTAAAAAGATAGGTTAGGTTAGGTTCGGTCATATATCTAAGTTAATTTTAACTCCAATAAAAAAAATTTACCTCATACATAATGAAATGGGTAGCTTTATCATTTCCTAAGAAAAAAATTAGAGAAAATATATTCATTCAGGAAAACTTGGCTTATTAGGCAAATCGGGCCTTGCATAGTAGGCCAAAAAGTGCGTTCTGGCTACTAGGTACGACATATATATATATATATATATATATATGTCGTACCTAATAGCCAGAACGCACTTGTCAGCCTACTATGCAAGGCCCGATTTGCCTAATAAGCCAAGTTTTCATGAATTAATATACTTTCTCTAATTTTTTTCTTATGAAATGATAAAGCTACCCATTTCATTATGTATGAGGTCAATTTTTTTTATTGGAGTTAAAATTAACGTAGATATATGACCGAACCTAACCAACCCTACCTAACCTAACCTATCTTTATAGGTTAGGTTAGGCTAGGTAGCCGAGAAAGCTAGGTTAGGTTAGGTTAGGTAGGTTAGGTCGTCGAAAAAACATTAATTCATGAAAACCTGGCTTATCAGGCAAATCGGGCCTTGCATAGTAAGCTGAGAAGTGTGTTCTGGCTATTAGGTACGACATATATATATATATATATATATATGTCGTACCTAATAGCCAGAACGCACTTCTCGGCCTACTATACAAGGCCCGATTTGCCTAATAAGCCAAGTTTTCCTGAATTAATATATTTTCTCTAATGTTTTGCTTATGAAATGATAAAGTTACCCATTTCATTATGTATGAGGTCAATTTTTTTTTATTGGAGTTAAAATTAACTTAGATATATGACCGAACCTAACCAACCCGACCTAACCTAACCTAACCTATCTTTATAGGTTAGGTTAGGTTAGGTACCCGAAAAAGTTAGGTTAGGTTAGGTTAGGTAGGTTAGGTAGTCGAAAAACAATTAATTCATGAAAACTTGGCCTATTAGGCAAATCGGGCCTTGCATAGTAGGCTGAGAAGTGCGTTCTGGCTACTAGGTACGACATATATATATATATATATATATATATATATATATGTCGTACCTAGTAGCCAGAACTCACTTCTCAGCCTACTATGCAAGGCCCGATTTGCCTAATAAGCCAAGTTTTCATGAATTAATGTTTTTTCGTCTACCTAACCTACCTAACCTAACCTAACCTAGCTTTTTTTGGCTACCTAACCTAACCTTACCTATATATATAGGTTAGGTTAGGTTAGGTAGGGTTGGTTAGGTTCGGTCATATATCTACGTTAATTTTAACTCCAATAAAAAAAAATTGACCTCATACATAGTGAAAAGGGTAGCTTTATCATTTCATAAGAAAAAAATTATAGTAAATATAATAATTCAGGAAAACTTGGCTTATTAGGCAAATCGGGCCTTGAATAGTAGGCTGAGAAGTGAGTTCTGGCTACTAGGTACGACATATATATATATATATATATATATATATATGTCGTACCTAGTAGCCAGAACTCACTTTTTGGCCTACTATGCAAGGCCCGATTTGCCTAATAAGCCAAGTTTTCCTGAATTAATATATTTTTTCTAATTTTTTTCTTATGAAATGATCAAGCTACCCATTTCATTATGTATGAGGTCAATTTTTTTTTATTGGAGTTAAAATTAACATAGATATATGACCGAACCTAACCAACCCTACCTAACCTAACCTAACCTATCTTTATAGGTTAGGTTTGGTTAGGTAGCCCAAAAAGGTAGGTTAGGTTAGGTTAGGTAGGTTAGGTAGTCGAAAAACAATTAATTCATGAAAACTTGGCTTATTAGGCAAATCGGGCCTTGCATAATAGGCTGAGAAGTGAGTTCTGGCTACTAGGTACTATATATATATATATATATATATATATATATATATATATATATATATATATATATATATATACATATATATATATATATATATATATATATATATATATATATATGTATATATATATATATATATATATATATATATATATATATATATATATATATATATATATATATATATATATATATATATGTATATATATATATATATATATATATATATATATATATATATATATATATATATATATATATATATATATATATATATATATGTATATATATATAGATATATATATGTATATATATATATATATGTATATATATATATATATATATGTATATATATATATATATATATATATATATATATATATATATATATATATGTCGTACCTAGTAGCCAGAACGCACTTCTCAGCCAACTATGCATGGTCCGATTTGCCTAATAAGTCAGGTTTTCATGAATTAATGTTTTTACGACGACCTAACCGACCTAACCTAACCTAACCTAACCAAACCGATAGAAATAGGTTAGGTTAGGTTAGGTAGGGTTGGTTAGGTTAGGTTAGGTAGGGTTGGTTAGGTTCGGTCATATATCTACGTTAATTTTAACTCCAATAAAAAAAATTCACCTCATACATAATGAAATGGGTAGCTTTATCATTTCATAAGAAAAAAATTAGAAAAAATATATTAATTCAGGAAAACTTGGCTTATTAGGCAAATTGGGCCTTGCATATTAGGCTGAGAAGTGCGTTCTGGCTATTAGGTATGACATATATATATATATATATATATATATATATATATATATATATATATATATATATATATGTATATATATATATATATATATATATATATATATATATATATATATATATATATATGTCGTACCTAATAGCCAGAATGAACTTCTCTGCCTACTATGCAAGGCCCGATTTGCCTAATAAGCCAAGTTTTCATGAATTAATTGTTTTTCGAGAACCTAACCTACCTAACCTAACCTAACTTTTTCGGCTACCTAACCTAACCTAACCTATAAAGAAAGGTTAGGTTAGGTTAGGTAGGGTTGGTTAGGTTCGGTCATATATCTACGTTAATTTTAACTTGAATAAAAAAAAATTTACCTCATACATAATGAAATGGGTAGCTTTATCATTTCATAAGAAAAAAATTAGAGAAAATATAATAATTCAGGAAAACTTGGCTTATTAGGCAAATCGGGTCTTGCATAGTAGGCCAAAAAGTGGGTTCTGGCTACTAGGTACGACATATATATATATATATATATATATATATATATATATATATATATATATATATATATATATATATATATATATATATATATAGACATATGTCGTACCTAGTAGCCAGAACGCACTTCTCAGCCTACTATTCAAGGCCCGATTTGCCTAATAAGCCAAGTTTTCATGAATTAATGTTTTTTCGTCTACCTAACCTAACCTAACCTAGCTTTTTTTGGCTACCTAACCTAACCTTACCTATAAATATAGGTTCGGTTAGGTTAGGTAGGGTTGGTTAGGTTCGGTCATATATCTACGTTAATTTTAACTCCAATAAAAAAAAAAATTGACCTCATACATAGAGAAAAGGGTTGCTTTATCATTTCATAAGAAAAAAATTATAGTAAATATATTAATTCAGGAAAACTTGGCTTATTAGGCATATCGGGCCTTGAATAGTAGGCTGAGAAGTGAGTTCTGGCTACTAGGTATGACATATATATATATATATATATGTCGTACCTAGTAGCCAGAACTCACTTCTCAGCCTACTATTCAAGGCCCGATTTGCCTAATAAGCCAAGTTTTCCTGAAATAATATATTTTTTCAAATTTTTCGCTTATGAAATGATAAAGCTACCCATTTCATTATGTATGAGGTCAATTTTTTTTATTGGAGTTAAAATTGACGTAGATATATGACCGAATCTAACCAAGCCTACCTAACCTAACCTATCTCTATAGGTTAGGTTAGGTAGCCGAAAAAGTTAGGTTAGGTTAGGTTAGGTAGGTTAGGTAGTCGAAAAACAATTAATTCATGAAAACTTGGCTTATTAGGCAAATTGGGCCTTGCATAGTAGGCTGAGAAGTGCGTTCTGGCTACTAGGTACGACATATATATATATATATATATATATATATATATATATATATATATATATATATATATATATATATATATATATATGTATATATATATATATATATATGTATATATATATATATATATGTATATATATATATATGTATATATATATATATGTATATATGTATATATATATATATATATATATATATATATATATATGTATATATATATATATATATATATATATATATATATATATATATATATATATATATATATATATATATATATATATATATATATATATATATATATTAGTTTATTTTGGTAGCAGTCTTTCCTGTAGACATATATTATTAAATATGACCGAAAAAGTAAGATTAATAATTCTAACACGAATTTTCTCGATCTTTCTTATGTTTCTTTTCACTGTTGATGGTAATTGAAAAATCAATTCTCCAAAATTCATTTTTATTTCTAGTCTGACTCGACACTTGAACGCGTTTCGTAATAACTTATTACATTTTCAAAGACTTTTAGTTTACACACACACAACTATTACCTGTAAACACTAAACAGAGTTCTTACTTATGTAAGTTCTTACATAAGTAAGAACTCTGTTGTATATATAAATATGTGTCTGAATTACGTATTGGTGAAATAGGCAATATATATAGGGAATATAAGCTATATAAATATGAAATATTACAGAGAAGCACTAGAGATAACTCACTATATGTTTTGAAAATAAATATGATAAGAAACGCATGATAACTGAATTATCACAATAAGCTAAAAAATAGATTAATGATTATACATAGTGTCAATATTGACTGTCATGTGAATTCGGGGGTTTGATCTGCGACTGCTAGAAGCCAGTTCCCTCGATCTACACTTTTGATAAACTGGCTTCGCTCCTGTCAAGCTATACAATTGAACCCCTGCATCTTATGCTAGATGCACGAGGCAACGGTCCTTCTAGACGAGATATGGTAAACCCTCATTGAATTGAAAACTATGAATGGTTTATGTGAGTTTACATCGGTAAGACTAGGTGTTCGTATAGCGACTATCCTGTAGACTAAACATGCTCAAGTAACTTTTTATCAACGTTGCGCCAACATTCCTAAAGTGACATAAACCTTTTCAACATTGTTTCATTGTTAAATTATCGTCATATTCCTCGGATTGGTCAGAAAGGAGATTGTGAGGGGACCCTACGGAGGAGGCCCCCCCGAGGGGGGCCCTCTCGATGGAACCATCCAGAGACAATTACCATATTTCCGGGTTCCATGGTCGAGCCTCTGACAGCATAAAGGAAACGTATTCGAACCCGCTTTAGATAACACGATACATTGCCTTTTAGTGAAGTCCGAATTGGTATGTGAATCTTTTTTGTGGCGTCATTAAAGTAGCATTAGAGGCACTAATAGGAGTGGAAAGAACTCGGGGAAACTTCCACTCTTGACATCGGAAGAGACACATTACTGGGCAAATGGTAAATATTGTATGAGTTCATTCAAATGCACATTAACAATGAATTACGAATAATACACGTTAGTTGAGTCAAATGCTATCAAGGTAAGTAATAATAAAAAAATTGGTAGAAATATGAATAAAGCATTAAAATATTCCTCATCTATTCACTGAATTATTCACGATGAATTATATAGAATCAGTAATAAACGTGTATCACTACACTCCATCTATCATCCACTACAGCAAGCCACTGTTGTATAAGACCAGGTAAACCAGAATAATGTATTTATTACTACTTATAATGAAGTGAATAACTTAAGACATCCTGTATAAACTTATTCCAGCTAATAATTCTTCTGTAATCATAATCTATAATAATATCATACCTGTCAAAAGGTATCTCAAAATTGACAACACAGAGATACCTTTACACATATTTCAATGCTAGTTAACTTGAAGCCAAACTCCACACACACAGATTACTTTGTTATATACATACCTTTCCAGGTTAGAGGAAATCACTTGAAAAATGGCCAACACAAACAATGATTGCAACAAGTCAATTTAAATGACTTGTCTTCCATGAATGCTCCACGATCCTTAAACTCCCTTTTTCCCACAAAAAAACAAGATAGACAAAAATAGTTAAGAACTATTTAAACTTTAAAGACCTTTGCACTCACACTGAATGGGAATTAGTAATGATGGTCAACATCAATGTGTATTGTCCTGAAGTTCAATTAATTCTTGTCGTAATAGTTCCATCACCTTGTTTGTGTCTCAAACTCTCCAGCAGAGTGTAGTCTCACACAAATACACACACACACACACACACACACGCACACACACACACATACCCTGAGTACTGCTCAGCAAGCCGCGTGGGAGGGTCGCTCTGGTCACGCGCTACAATAAACGCCAATATATTTGGGATAGATAAGGCTACAGTGACAGATCATAGATCTAGGGGTATCACAAAGCATATAACCGCCGCAAATAGGAAAGAAAAAATATAGTGCTATCACTAGATCTTTGTGTTAAAAAGTGAATTCACCAGACAGGCCACGTGGGAGGGCCTACGAGGCTTTGTTTACATATTGGGTCAAGTGATCAGTGCCCAGCAAACACAAATCGTATAGAAAACGTTCATCTATCTCTTCCCATAGGTGTAGGAATGACTTGCATTGAAAATGGTGCAGGAGAGCCTTTGAGAAACTTTTAATCCAAAAATCCAAACACATAGGTTTTATAATAAATTGTTTTTCTACAACTATTTTGTTCCTAATGTATTACAAATAGTTTTTACATATTTAAATATAAATTTTATGGTGTTTTTTGTCAAATTCATTAATAAATTGTGAATGATATTTAATGGCTGAAGTACACATTTTACTGTTGCGTTAAACAGAGGCTACAGTTAAGGAATTGCGCCCAGTAAATCCTCCCCGGCCAGGATACGAACCCATGACATAGCGCTCGCGGAACACCAGGCGAGTGTTAGGCGATTATGAAGACTTTTGTTGTCTTACATTGTCAATGTTTACATGTTTACATTCTCTGAAGTATAGTTGTCAAGGCTGTGTCCATCCCTCTCACCACAGATTCCTACACTCCTCTGCATGCTCAACTATAATTGTTTCCATTCTGAATCTCCATGGACATTTGTATCCAAAATGAAACCAACGTGGTTTCCTTCAGTGCCTTCAGCAGCCTGCACATTTGCTCATTCATTTCCACAGATTCCAACATGGTAGGGGATTCACAGAAATTTAGCTATTCATATTGTTATCTATTAAGAATGCATTTCCATATTATAAGACAAATACATGAGTTTATGATAAATTCGTTTTCTGTGATATAATATTGGTATGCTGTTTTTTTTTAAACCCTATACTAAACTAAATCACGAGAGTATTTATTTTTGTGATATATACAAGAGTTGTTACATTCTTGTACAGCCACTAGTACGCGAAGCGTTTCGGGCAGGTCCCTGGAATACGATCCCCTGCCGCGAAGAATCGTTTTTTCATCCAAGTACACATTTTACTGTTGCGTTAAACAGAGGCTACAGTTAAGGGATTGCGCCCAGTAAATCCTCCCCGGCCAGGATACGAACCCATGACATAGCGCTCGCGGAACGCCAGGCGAGTGTCTTACCACTACACCACGCAGACTGTGTTTATTACACGTATTGTTTATTATGAAGCACCATCACTGACCACCAATTAAGTGCTCACATAAATTATAACTCTATAAGAAATAACACACAAGCCATGCCCAATTGTCGATAAACATTGACGCTGCACACACACTCAGGCGCCTCGACTCAAAATTGCCACTCATCAGTCATATGGAGGAGTAAACTTTGACAAACTTCACCTATCATATATAGGGAGCAGCACCATTGACTGCCAAGTGCTCATATCAAGTCTAACTCTAAGAAACAACAAGCAATCGTTGTAAATAATCACGTCAACACGGACTCTGGACACAATACGTCTCCCAACATCATCACTCGTGCTGTCATCAAGATGGAAATGTTAATTATGACTTCTCCTATTGCTTATATATACACAGCATTGTGCTGTTACCCCTGCTGTTTCCCGGCCAACAGCCCCGCTTCTGTGCCAGGTAAGTCCGCTACGCGCTCACCGTAGCTACTTCGAACTTGTTTTTCCGAGTTGGTAAATTTTAAGCAACAACAGCAGCTGCTACCCTCTTTTATATGAAAGATTACACAGTGTAGATCAAAAGCTAGCTATAAGCTCATCTAATATTCCCATCTCACAGGATGGTTAGTCAAACATTGAATCAGGGTAGAAAACCCAAGCCTCAATACAAAAACAAATCAAGTTTGACTGAAAATCAGGAGAGACCATTAATTGCAAGGCTGATCTATTAGCCTTTACTAGCACAATCTGGTACAGAGCAAGAATATCTTCCAATTTTCCTGAGTGTATGAAGTGATTTCAGAGCTCAAAGCGACCTCATACCACTTGGTCTGAAGTCACTTATAACAGAGCAAAAATACAGATATAGTGTTGGAGAGTATGTCCCAGCTCTTTTTTACATAGTTTATAATTGAAATGTTCACGATTGGGGGATTCATTACCTGCAGCCACCTGACATATATATCGATATCCCAGTACCTAATTTCTAGTGCAGTGCATTCTAGTGCAACCCAATCCCCTAATATATGAACCTAAGCCATACAGTCTGTACCGTAGATTGATTAAGTTGGATTAGGGCATGGCTATACCAAAGGAAACAGAGTTAGTATAAATGGAGTCAAGTCAGAGAGGGAAAATGTTGTAAGTTGAGTGCCCCAAGGCTCTGTCCTGAGACCACTGTTGTTTATAATATATATAAATGATTTAGATTCAGGTTTGAGTAACAACATTTGCAAATTTGCTGATGATACAAAATTCGGTAGGGAAATAACACAAAAGAAGACTCACTATCAATTCAAGTCGATCTAAATAGGGATTTGAAATGGTCAAAAGATTGGCAGATGCAGTTCAATGCTGATAAATGTAAAGTTTTGAGGTTAGGTAATGATGATAGAGTTACAGGATACGAGCTAGATGGTGTTGAGATTACGAAATCGGATTGCAAAAGGGATCTGAGAGCGTTGATTAGTAAGGATTTAAAACCAAAGGATCAATGCATGAATGTTCGTAATAAGGCAAATAGGACACTAGGATTTATTAATCGAAGTGTTAGTAACAAGACACCTGGTGTTATTTGGTTTAAACTGTTAGTAGATAGAGGTATGGGAATTGATTTGGAGGAAGGAGATAATAAAAGTATGTGTTTGTGGGAGAAAGGAATTGGCCAAATTAATCAGGGAAAGAGAAGAGCCTCAAAATAACAATTCACTTAGGGTATATTAAACTAACAGTAGAAGTGTAAGAAATAAAATTAACGAGTTAAATGCTCTTGTCTGTACAGAAAAAAATAGATATTATTGCACTTACCGAAACGTGGATGAATGTAGAAAATAGAGAACTATTAGCTGAATATCAAATAAATGGATTTAAACTATTTCACACAGATAGATATATTAGACGAGGAGGGGGAGTAGCCATATATGTTAGGGACAATTTGAAATGTAGTCTCAAAGAGGGAATCAAAACTGAGCCACACACAGAAACCATTTGGATAGAATTATACGAAAATGCAAATAATATTATAATAGGAGTTATATATAGGCCACCAAATTTAGACAGAATGGAAGCAAAGCATCTATGGGATGAAATATCTAGGGCATCTAGATCTAACAGTATTTACGTCATGGGTGACTTTAATTTTAGTGGAATAAACTGGTTGAACAAAACAGGAAATAGTGAAGCAGAAGATTTTCTAGAATTAATTGACGATTGCTTTCTTATGCAACACATTAAGGAACCAACACGGGAAAATAATATTTTAGATTTAGTGTTAACTAACAGGGAAACACAAATTAATGACATCGAAATAGGGAGTGAGCTAGGGAAGAGTGATCACAAAGAAATCAGATTTAGCATAGAATGGAATAGACCTGTAGGAGAAAATTCTGTTAAAGTGCCAGATTTTCGAAAAGCTGATTTTAATAGCCTAAGAATTTTTTTGGGTCAAATTGATTGGAAAGTCTTGGGTATGGGGTGGGGGCCGGTCTTGGAGCTAGACATGAACCCAGCGATAGGTGACGTAAATGGGGATTTCGATGTGGATTCAATATATAACTTATTTAAGAATATTCTGAACAAAGCACAGGAATGTAGTATACCATACAAATTGAATAGATCGAATACTAATGACCCAAAGTGGATAACAAAGAATTTGAAGAACCTTATAGGTAAAAAGAGAGCTTGGTACAAAAGGATTAAAAATGGGGAGGTCACTTTAGAACAGGAATTCATACAACTGGTTAGAAATATTAAAAAAGAGATAAGGAAAGCAAAAAGAAACTATGAAGTTCGCATAGCAGGGCAAGCAAAGACAAATCCTAAAGGGTTTTTTCAGTTATATCGTACTAAGACTAGGGAAAGGATAGGTCCATTAAAAACTGAGACAGGTCAAATAACAGATAGTGATGAAGAGATGAGTAGTATTTTTAATAAATATTTTGTATCTGTATTTACTAAAGAGGAACTTAACAATATGCCTTCAGCCGAACAAGTCTATGTGGGTGGGGACGAGGACAGGTTGACGAGTTTAGCAGTTACCAGGGAGGATGTTCTTAAACAAATAGTAAAACTCAAACCAAACAAATCCCCAGGGTCGGATGAAGTGTTTGCCAGGGTGCTTAAAGAATGCAAAGAGGAGCTTTGTGACCCACTGTCAACCGTATTTAATAAATCAATTGAGTCAGGCAGAGTGCCAGAGTTTTGGAAAGTTGCTAATGTGATACCAGTTTTTAAGAAAGGAGATAGATCACTTGCGTCTAACTATCGACCAATTAGCCTAACGTCTATTGTGGGAAAGTTATTCGAATCTATAATAGCAAATAAAATTTGTCTTCATCTTGAAAAACATAAATTAATAATTGAGTCGCAACATTGTTTTATAAATGGCTGTACATGTTTAACAAATTTGTTATCTTTTTATTCTAGCATTGTTGAGGCAGTTGATAGTGGTAAGGATTGCGATGTTGTGTACCTTGACTTTAGCAAAGCTTTTGATACAGTGCCACATGAAAGACTGATTAAAAAGATAGAGTCTCATGATGACCAGACCACACACTAGAAATTGAAGAGACGACGACGTTTCGGTCCGTCCTGGACCATTCTCAAGTCGATTGTGATGAGGACAGGTAGGGTCAGGAATTAAATAGGCAAGAGAGAGCTGAGGAGGAAAGTCAGGTGTAGGGGATAGTAGTAATGAGAACTGCAGCAGGCCTATTGGCCCATACGAGGCAGCTCCTATTAAAACCACCAAAGGAGATGGTAATAGGAATAAGAAGAGGATAGCAAGGGAGCGTAGAAGACAATGAACAGAAAAAGGGAGAAGAGAGAAAGAAAGGGAAAGAGAAAGAAAGAAATGGAAGGGGGAAAGCTTATGTTAAGTCACGTTTGTTAGAAAGATTAGAGCATTTGAGTATATACTGTGAAAGGGAAGAGTCCACAGCAACAAAGCCAGGACTCAAGTTCATGTTGGGTACATTGTTAATAAGAGCCGATTCTACAAGACGGCGTCTGTGTAGAGTAGAGGCAGGAAAGATTATTTTGGAGGAAGACCAATCAATGGGATGATTAGAATCCCTCACATGGCAGAAGAGAGCATTGTTAGTGTCTGCAGACATAACACTTCTCTTGTGTTCTTTAAGTCTGTCATTCAGTGTACGGCCAGTTTCGCCAAAGTATTGGAGAGGACAAGATGAACAGGAAATAGAGTAGACACCAGCAGCATTAGAAGCAGGAGGAGCAGTGTGAACTAGATTGCTACGAAGTGTGTTAGTTTGTCGAAAGGCGAGTTTAATGTCAAGAGGACGAAAGGTATTGGTAAAAGTTTTGAGTTCAGATATGAAGGGAAGGCATAGTACAGTGCTACTAGTGTTGGAAGCAGGTTTAGGATGAAAGAAATTTCGTTTAGCTTGAGAGTGGGCACAGTTGATGAAATGCAAAGGATAACCAAGGCGAGAGAATGATTTGTAGATAGAGGCAATTTCAGAATCAAGAAACTGAGGGTCGCTGATGCGTAGAGCGCGGAGGAAGAGAGAGACGAGGACACTTTTCTTAACAGAAGGAGGATGGTAGGAAAAGAAGTGAATGTACATGCCACTATGCATGGGTTTACGGTAGACAGAGAAAGAGAACCCAGACACAGAGCTGTGAACATGAACATCAAGAAAAGGAAGGAGGGAATTAGATTCCCACTCAACTTTGAAATGGATAGAAGGAGCCAGATTGTTAAGAGAGGCGAGGAAAGGCTGGAAAAGATTAAGGTCATGAGGCCATAAAGCAAAAATGTCATCAACATAGCGAAGCCAGAGAGAGGGACGAGTATCAATAGAAGGAAGAAGAACAGTTTCGAAGTATTCCATGTAGAAATTAGCAAGAACAGGGGAGAGAGGGGAACCCATAGCGACACCGAAAGTTTGAGTGTAATATTTACCGTTGAAAGAGAAAGAGTTAGATTCAACACAGAGTCTAATGAGATCGAGGAAAACGTCAGTGGGAAGTGGGAGAGGAAGGAGACCCTCTGACGCCTTCTGTCTGAGGAAAGAGAGAACGTCATCGAGCGGAACATTAGTGAACAGAGAGTCGACATCAAGACTAAGCATTTTACAAGAGGGTTGCAGGCGCAGTCTTTCTATGAAGTCCTGAGAGTGACGAAGGTGGGCAGGGGAAAAAGTGCCAAGGTAAGGTGTCAGGGTTTTAGCGAGCCAGGAGGCAAGAGGATAGCTGATAGAGCCCCGTGAAGAAATGATAGGACGAAGAGGAACACCAGGTTTATGAGTCTTAGGAAGACCATAGAAATAAGGAAGAGAAGGGCAGATGACACGGAAACGTTTAATGAGATCAAAGTCAGGAGGACAAAGACTAGAGAGCTGTCTTAGTTTGCGGTTAAAGGAAGTTTTGAGGCGATCCAAAGGGTTAGAAGTCAGAGGAGCATAAGTGTGAGAGTCAGAGAGCAAGACATCTGCTTTTCGGAGGTAGTCCTCACGGTCAAGGACAACCACCGAATTGCTTTTGTCTGAAGGAAGGATAAGAATAGAGTTGTTAGATTTCAGGGAGGCAAGGGCAAGCTGGAAGCGACGAGGAAGGTGGTTATTTTTAGAAAACAAGCTGTCAAGAACGGGGATAAGGGCCCCTCTAAAGGCAGACAGGTCCGAAAGAGTACTAGAGTTAGAATTGACAAACCTGTCAAAGGAACTAATGAGATCAATGCCACAGCGTGGGCCAGGGGAAGTATCGACTTGAGAATGGTCCAGGACGGACCGAAACGTCGTCGTCTCTTCAATTTCTAGTGTGTGGTCTGGTCATCATACTTCAGCCACGTTATTGTGACTCATCGCCTGCATAGAGTCTCATGGTATTGGGGGTGCTATATTAAGCTGGACTAGGGCATGGCTATACCAAAGGAAACAGAGAGTTAGTATAAATGGAGTCAAGTCAGAGTGGGAAAATGTTGTAAGTGGGGTGCCTCAGGGCTCTGTCCTGGGACCTCTGTTGTTTATAATATATATAAATGATTTAGATTCAGGTTTGAGTAGCAACATTTGCAAATTTGCCGATGATACGAAAATCGGTAAGGAAATTAATTCAGAGGAGGACTCACTATCACTTCAAGTTGATCTAGATAGGGTTTTGAAATGGTCAAAGGATTGGCAGATGCAGTTTAATGCTGATAAATGTAAAGTTCTGAGGTTAGGTAATGATGATAGGGTTACAAGATACGAGCTAGATGGTGTTGAGATTGCGAAGTCGAATTGCGAAAGGGATCTGGGAGTTATGATTAGTAAGAATTTAAAACAAAAGGATCAATGCATAAATGTTCGTAATAAGGCAAATCGGACACTTGGATTTATTAATCGCAGCGTTAGTAACAAGACACCTGGTGTGGTTCTCAAGCTATATCTTGCTCTAGTTAGGCCCCATTTAGATTATGCAGTTCAGTTTTGGTCGCCATATTATAGAATGGATATAAATTCACTTGAACTTGTCCAGCGTAGGATGACTAAATTAATTCCCCAAATTAGAAATCTTTCATATGAAGAAAGATTAACAAAGCTTAAGTTGCATTCACTGGAAAGGCGAAGAGTTAGGGGTGACATGATAGACGTTTACACGTGCGTGAATGGACATAACAAAGGGGATATTAATAGGGTATTAAAAGTATCAACACAAGACAGAACACGAAACAATGGGTATAAATTGGATAAGTTTAGATTTAGGAAAGACTTGGGTAAATACCGGTTCAGTAACAGGGTTGTTGATTTGTGACCAATTGCCGCGTAACATTGTGGAGGTGGGGTCCCTCGATTGTTTCAAGCATGGGTTGGACATGTATATGAGTGGGATTGGGTGGTTATAAATAGGAGCTGCCTCGTATGGGCCAACAGGCCTTCTGCATTTGCCTTTGTTCTTATGTTCTTATTCTTCAGCTATTTCTTGCTCTGGTTAGACCCCATTTACATTATACAGTTCAGTTTTGGTCGCCTTACTGTAGAATGGATATAAATTCATTTGAAAATGTCCAACATAGGATGTCAAAGTTAAGTCCCCAAAATAACAATCTTTCATATGAAGGAAGATTAACAAAGCTAAAATTGCATTCACTGGAAAGGCAAAGAGTTAGGGGTGACATGATAGAGGTTTACAAGTTGATGAATGAGACATAACAAAGGGGATATTAAAAGGGGTATTAAAAGTATCAACACAAGACAGAACACAAAATAATGGGTATATATTAGAACATAAGAACATAAGAACATAAGAACAAAGGTAACTGCAGAAGGCCTATTGGCCCATACGAGGCAGCTCCTATTCTATAACCACCCAATCCCACTCATATACTTGTCCAACCCGTGCTTGAAACAATCGAGGGACCCCACCTCCACAATGTTACGCGGCAATTGGTTCCACAAATCAACAACCCTGTTACTGAACCAGTATTTACCCAAGTCTTTCCTAAATCTAAACTTATCCAATTTATATCCATTGTTTCGTGTTCTGTCCTGTGTTGATACTTTTAATACCCTATTAATATCCCCCCGGTTATGTCCATTCATCCACTTGTAAACCTCTATCATGTCACCCCTAACTCTTCGCCTTTCCAGTGAATGCAACTTAAGCTTTGTTAATCTTTCTTCATATGAAAGATTTCTAATTTGGGGAATTAACTTAGTCATCCTACGCTGGACACGTTCAAGTGAATTTATATCCATTCTATAATATGGCGACCAAAACTGAACTGCATAATCTAAATGGGGCCTAACTAGAGCAAGATATAGCTTGAGAACCACACCAGGTGTCTTGTTACTAACGCTGCGATTAATAAATCCAAGTGTCCGATTTGCCTTATTACGAACATTTATGCATTGATCCTTTTGTTTTAAATTCTTACTAATCATAACTCCCAGATCCCTATCGACCAATTAGCCTAACGTCTATTGTGGGAAAGTTACTCGAATCTATAATAGCAAATAAAATTGGTCTTCATCTTGAAAACACTTCTATGGAAGAAATGAAATGTATGCTCGTGATGGGGTGCATCTATCGAGAGCTGGGGTTGTTGCTGTTGCGAACTCGCTAGAAGAAGTGGTTAGAGGTGTTTGTTTGGGTTTAAACTGTTAGTCGATAGAGGTATGGGAATTGATTTGGAGGAAGGAGGTAATAAAAGTATGTGTTTATGGGAGAAAGGAATTGGCAAAACGATCAGGGAAAGAGAAGGTCCGCAAAATAACAATTCACTTAGGGTATATTACACTAACAGTAGAAGTCTAAGAAATAAAATTAACGAATTAAATGCTCTTGTCTGCACAGAAAAAATAGATATTATTGCACTTACCGAAACGTGGATGAATGTAGAAAATAGAGAACTATTAGCTGAATATCAAATATATGGATTTAAACTATTTCACACAGATAGATATATTAGACGAGGAGGTGGAGTAGCCATATATGTTAGGGACAATTTGAAATGTAGTCTCAAAGAGGGAATCAAAACAGAGCCACACACAGAAACTATTTGGATTGAATTAAACGAAAAAGCTAATAATATTATAATAGGAGTAATATATAGGCCACCAAATTTAGACAGAATGGAAGCAAAGCATCTATGGGATGAAATATCTAGAGCATCTAGATCTAACAGTATTTATGTCATGGGTGACTTTAATTTTAGCGGAATAAACTGGTTGAACAAAACAGGGAATAGTGAAGCAGAAGATTTTCTAGAATTAATTGACGATTGCTTTCTTACGCAACACATTAAGGAACCAACACGGGAAAATAATATTTTAGATTTAGTGTTAACTAACAGGGAAACGCAAATTAATGACATCGAAATAGGGAGTGAGCTAGGGAGCAGTGATCACAAAGAAATCAGATTTAGCATAGAATGGAATAGACCAGTAGGAGAAAATTCTGTTAAAGTGCCAGATTTTCGAAAAGCTGATTTTAATAGCCTAAGAAATTTTTTGGGTCAAATTGATTGGAAAGGCTTGGGTATGGGGTGTGGGCCGGTCTTGGAGCGAGACATGAACCCAGCGATAGGTGACTTAAATGGGGATTTCGATGTGGATTCAATATATAACTTATTTAAGAATATTCTAAACAAAGCACAGGAACGTAGTATACCATACAAATTGAATAGATCGTATACTAATGACCCAAAGTGGATAACAAAGAATTTGAAGAACCTTATAGGTAAAAAGAGAGCTTGGTACAAAAGGATTAAAAATGGGGAGGTCACTTTAGAACAGGAATTCGTACAACTGGTTAGAAATGTTAAAAAAAGAGATAAGGAAAGCAAAAAGAAACTATGAAGTTCGCATAGCAGGGCAAGCAAAGACAAATCCTAAAGGGTTTTTTCAGTTATATCGTTCTAAGACTAGGGAAAGGATAGGTCCATTAAAAACTGAGACAGGTCAAATAACAGATAGTGATGAAGAGATGAGTAGTATTTTTAATAAATATTTTGTATCTGTATTTACTAAAGAGGAACTTAACAATATGCCTTCAGCCGAACAAGTCTATGTGGGTGGGGACGAGGACAGGTTGACGAGTTTAGCAGTTACCAGGGAGGATGTTCTTAAACAAATAGTAAAACTCAAACCAAACAAATCCCCAGGGCCGGATGAAGTGTTTGCTAGGGTGCTTAAAGAATGCAAAGAGGAGCTTTGTGACCCACTGTCAACCATATTTAATAAATCAATAGAGTCAGGCAGAGTGCCAGAGTTTTGGAAAGCTGCTAATGTGATACCAGTTTTTAAGAAAGGAAATAGATCACTTGCGTCTAACTATCGACCAATTAGCCTAACGTCTATTGTGGGAAAGTTACTCGAATCTATAATAGCAAATAAAATTGGTCTTCATCTTGAAAAACATAAATTAATAATTGAGTCGCAACATGGTTTTATAAATGGCCGTTCATGTTTATCAAATTTGTTATCTTTTTATTCTAGCATTGTTGAGGCAGTTGATAGTGGTAAGGATTGCGATGTTGTTTACCTTGACTTTAGCAAAGCTTTTGATACAGTGCCACATGAAAGACTGATTAAAAAAATAGAGTCTCATGGTATTGGGGGTGCTATATTAAGCTGGATTAGGGCATGGCTATACCAAAGGAAACAGAGAGTTAGTATAAATGGAATCAAGTCAGAGTGGGAAAATGTTGTAAGTGGAGTGCCTCAAGGCTCTGTCCTGGGACCTCTGTTGTTTATAATATATATAAATGATTTAGATTCAGGTTTGAGTAGCAACATTTGCAAATTTGCCGATGATACGAAAATCGGTAGGGAAATTAATTCGGAGGAGGACTCACTATCACTTCAAGTTGATCTAGATAGGGTTTTGAAATGGTCAAAGGATTGGCAGATGCAGTTTGGTGCTGATAAATGTGGGGTTCTGGGGTTAGGTGGTGATGATAGAGTTGCGGGATACGAGCTAGATGGTGTTGTGATTGCGAGGTCGGATTGCGAAGGGGATCTGGGTGTTGTGATTGGTAAGAATTTAAAACAAAAGGATCAATGCATAAATGTTCGTAATAAGGCAAATCGGACACTTGGATTTATTAATCGCAGCGTTAGTAACAAGACACCTGGTGTGGTTCTCAAGCTATATCTTGCTCTAGTTAGGCCCCATTTAGATTATGCAGTTCAGTTTTGGTCGCCATATTATAGAATGGATATAAATTCACTTGAACGTGTCCAGCGTAGGATGACTAAGTTAATTCCCCAAATTAGAAATCTTTCATATGAAGAAAGATTAACAAAGCTTAAGTTGCATTCACTGGAAAGGCGAAGAGTTAGGGGTGACATGATAGAGGTTTACAAGTGGATGAATGGACATAACCGGGGGGATATTAATAGGGTATTAAAAGTATCAACACAGGACAGAACACGAAACAATGGATATAAATTGGATAAGTTTAGATTTAGGAAAGACTTGGGTAAATACTGGTTCAGTAACAGGGTTGTTGATTTGTGGAACCAATTGCCGCGTAACATTGTGGAGGTGGGGTCCCTCGATTGTTTCAAGCACGGGTTGGACAAGTATATGAGTGGGATTGGGTGGTTATAGAATAGGAGCTGCCTCGTATGGGCCAATAGGCCTTCTGCAGTTACCTTTGTTCTTATGTTCTTATGTTCTTATGTTCTTTCGCAATCCGACTTCGCAATCACAACACCATCTAGCTCGTATCTTGTAACTCTATCATCATTACCTAACCTCAGAACTTTACATTTATCAGCATTAAACTGCATCTGCCAATCCTTTGACCATTTCAAAACCCTATCTAGATCAACTTGAAGTGATAGTGAGTCCTCCTCCGAATTAATTTCCCTACCGATTTTCGTATCATCGGCAAATTTGCAAATGTTGCTACTCAAACCTGAATCTAAATCATTTATATATATTATAAACAACAGAGGTCCCAGGACAGAGCCTTGAGGCACTCCACTTACAACATTTTCCCACTCTGACTTGATTCCATTTATACTAACTCTCTGTTTCCTTTGGTATAGCCATGCCCTAATCCAGCTTAATATAGCACCCCCAATACCATGAGACTCTATTTTTTTAATCAGTCTTTCATGTGGCACTGTATCAAAAGCTTTGCTAAAGTCAAGGTATACAACATCGCAATCCTTACCACTATCAACTGCCTCAACAATGCTAGAATAAAAAGATAACAAATTTGTTAAACATGAACGGCCATTTATAAAACCATGTTGCGACTCAATTATTAATTTATGTTTTTCAAGATGAAGACGAATTTTATTTGCTATTATAGATTCGAGTAACTTTCCCACAATAGACGTTAGGCTAATTGGTCGATAGTTAGACGCAAGTGATCTATCTCCTTTCTTAAAAACTGGTATCACATTAGCAACTTTCCAAAACTCTGGCACTCTGCCTGACTCTATTGATTTATTAAATATGGTTGACAGTGGGTCACAAAGCTCCTCTTTGCATTCTTTAAGCACCCTAGCAAACACTTCATCCGGCCCTGGGGATTTGTTTGGTTTGAGTTTTACTATTTGTTTAAGAACATCCTCCCTGGTAACTGCTAAACTCGTCAACCTGTCCTCGTCCCCACCCACATAGACTTGTTCGGCTGAAGGCATATTGTTAAGTTCCTCTTTAGTAAATACAGATACAAAATATTTATTAAAAATACTACTCATCTCTTCATCACTATCTGTTATTTGACCTGTCTCAGTTTTTAATGGACCTATCCTTTCCCTAGTCTTAGTACGATATAACTGAAAAAACC
Source organism: Procambarus clarkii (assembly GCF_040958095.1). Taxonomy (NCBI): domain Eukaryota; kingdom Metazoa; phylum Arthropoda; class Malacostraca; order Decapoda; family Cambaridae; genus Procambarus; species Procambarus clarkii. Next base: position 19,998,053 of record NC_091163.1, read on the forward strand.
CTTTAGGATTTGTCTTTGCTTGCCCTGCTATGCGAACTTCATAGTTTCTTTTTGCTTTCCTTATCTCTTTTTTAACATTTCTAACCAGTTGTACGAATTCCTGTTCTAAAGTGACCTCCCCATTTTTAATCCTTTTGTACCAAGCTCTCTTTTTACCTATAAGGTTCTTCAAATTCTTTGTTATCCACTTTGGGTCATTAGTATACGATCTATTCAATTTGTATGGTATACTACGTTCCTGTGCTTTGTTTAGAATATTCTTAAATAAGTTATATATTGAATCCACATCGAAATCCCCATTTAAGTCACCTATCGCTGGGTTCATGTCTCGCTCCAAGACCGGCCCACACCCCATACCCAAGCCATTCCAATCAATTTGACCCAAAAAATTTCTTAGGCTATTAAAATCAGCTTTTCGAAAATCTGGCACTTTAACAGAATTTTCTCCTACTGGTCTATTCCATTCTATGCTAAATCTGATTTCTTTGTGATCACTGCTCCCTAGCTCACTCCCTATTTCGATGTCATTAATTTGCGTTTCCCTGTTAGTTAACACTAAATCTAAAATATTATTTTCCCGTGTTGGTTCCTTAATGTGTTGCGTAAGAAAGCAATCGTCAATTAATTCTAGAAAATCTTCTGCTTCACTATTCCCTGTTTTGTTCAACCAGTTTATTCCGCTAAAATTAAAGTCACCCATGACATAAATACTGTTAGATCTAGATGCTCTAGATATTTCATCCCATAGATGCTTTGCTTCCATTCTGTCTAAATTTGGTGGCCTATATATTACTCCTATTATAATATTATTAGCTTTTTCGTTTAATTCAATCCAAATAGTTTCTGTGTGTGGCTCTGTTTTGATTCCCTCTTTGAGACTACATTTCAAATTGTCCCTAACATATATGGCTACTCCACCTCCTCGTCTAATATATCTATCTGTGTGAAATAGTTTAAATCCATATATTTGATATTCAGCTAATAGTTCTCTATTTTCTACATTCATCCACGTTTCGGTAAGTGCAATAATATCTATTTTTTCTGTGCAGACAAGAGCATTTAATTCGTTAATTTTATTTCTTAGACTTCTACTGTTAGTGTAATATACCCTAAGTGAATTGTTATTTTGCGGACCTTCTCTTTCCCTGATCGTTTTGCCAATTCCTTTCTCCCGCAAACACATACTTTTATTACCTCCTTTCTCCAAATCAATTCCCATACCTCTAACTACTAACAGTTTAAACCCAAACAAACACCTCTAACCACTTCTTCTAGCGAGTTCGCAACAGCAACAACCCCAGCTCTCGATAGATGCACCCCATCACGAGCATACATTTCATTTCTTCCATAGAAGTGTTCCCAGTTGTCTATGAAAGATATTGCATTTGATTTGCAATATCTTTCCAGCCGGCAATTGACACCAAGTGCCCTCGATATCCATTCATTTCCCACTCCCTTTCTTGGAAGAATGCCACATATGATCGGGATTCCTCCCTTGCTCCTAACTAACTCTATGGCTGTTTTATACCTCTGAATCAGTTCCTCACTCCTGACTCGACCAACATCATTTCCTCCCACGCTAATGCAAATAATGGGATTGTTCCCATTACCAGCCATAATATCATTCATGTTGTTTATAATATCACCAATGCCAGCTCCGGGATAGCAAACCCTTAACCTGTTCCCCCTATCTCTAGCACAAAACGTTCTATCCAAATACCTTATCTGGGAATCTCCCACAACTAATGTTTGCTTAGGTACTTCCTTTACTTTCTGAGGGGCCTGCGCTTCCTTTCTCTTCGTTGCTTTCCCTTTTGCGCGATCCACAGTCTTAATTGATAAGCTTAGATTTAGGAAAGACTTGGGTAAATACTGGTTCGGTAACAGGGTTGTTGATTTAGGGCCCTGATTAGCAGGGCAGCAATTACCGCGTAACGTGTTGGAGGTGGGGACCCTCGATTGTTTCAAGCATTGGTTGGACATATGAGTGGGATTGGGTTGTTATAAATAGGAACTGCCTCCTATGGGCCAATAGGCCTTCTGTAGTTACCTTTGTTTTTATGTTCTGATGTAAGACTGGTCAACCTGTCCTCGTACCCACCCACATAGACTTGTTCGGCTGAAGGCATAGAGTTAGGTTCTTCTTTAGTAAATACAAATATAAAAGATTTATTAAAAATACTACTCATCTCTTCCTCATTATCCGTTATATGTCCTGTCTCGGTCTTTAATGGACCTATCCTTTCCCTAACCTTTGTTCGATATAACTGAAAAAAAAACTTTAGGATTTGCCTTTGCTTAACCTGCTATACGAACTTCATAGTTTCTTTTTTTTCAACTTCATAGTGGTGGAGGAACTATTTTTCGAACTTCATAGTGGTGGAGGTGGGCTCCCTCGATTGTTTCAAGCGCGGGTTAGACATGTATATGAGTGGGATTGGGTTGTTATAGATAGGAGCTGCCTTGTATGGGCCAATTGGCCTTCTGCAGTTACCTTTGTTCATATGTTCTTATGTTTTTGCCCTCGTTTTTGCACCCACATACCCATCTTATGGGTGTTAGTGGAAATGGTTACAGCGGCACATATATGGGCTCAGGGACTGAACCCCACAATACATTTAGCTAGGCAAGTTACAATCTTGATGAAATAGTTACAAAATTCAGTATAAGTCGTCACATTAACAATGAGTTCGAGATCAACCACAATTACAGTTTCTATGCAGGCGATGAGTCACAATAACGTGGCTAAAGTATGTTGAACAGACCACACATTAGAAGGTGAAGGGACGACGACGTTTCGGTCCGTCCTGGACCATTCTCAAGTCGATTGTCGACTTGAGAGTGGTCCAGTGTGGAGAATGGTCCATATGTGGAGACTAGTGTCCCAATTTATATGTTTGTCCTGCACACCGACCCCATCCAGTGGGCAGCGGTGGATAGGTTACAATCACTTAATTACTACCTACAGTTTGGAAACTGGGGATATTTGGCTAAAATTTCTGGTAGCAGAACATTTTGAATGAAATATTTGCACATCGCTGGAACATTGGTTATGGAATTGTCTCTAAATTCACGTATCTTTTCGCACTCCATCACATAGTGACGGAGGGTGTACGAATAATTTTGTTGACACAGTTTACATTTTGTCAGGTCTACATCGGCAGATAATGAGAATTCCCAGAGATACTTGTAACCGAGTCTAAGCTGAGCAGTAGTAACATCTAGAAGTCTGCTGATTTTATTGGATGATCCATAGATGTGTGCTGCTTTTGCATGATAGTATGATGATAGAAGGAATTACTGGTATCAATTTCACTTTGCCTCAGATCTACAAGATCTTGTTGAAGTTCTCGGTGTACTGCTGCTCTCAGATTGTTCATTGATAATCCACGGTTACACTCAACGTCTCCTTTATAGGAAGATTCTTTGGCTAACTTATCAGCTCTATCATGCATTTGGAGGCCCACATGAGATGGAGACAACATGAAATGGACTCTGTTACCATACACTTAATTTAATTTAAAATTATTAAATTACGCTTAATAATTTTGTTGTATTTGTGTCTAGCTTCGGACACGAGCATGTTACAGTTATGTCTTAAAGCGTTGAGAGCATTTAAGGATGATAAGGAGTCACTTAAAATTAATGTATCAAGTTTGGAGACTTGTACACATTTCAGTGCAAGGAGCAAGGCAAATAGTTCGGTCAGAAGGGTAGAGGCCCAGTTGTTTATACGGACTCCCCACTCAAAGTACAAGCTATCGCCCATTGCCAGAACAACTGCACTTCCAGCTGCACCCGTGGTGCGGTGTAGGGAACCATCAGTGTATAGGATTTGAGAGAGAGAATGCTCTGTCGACAGAGCATCAATATGGCTTAAGGCGTTGAGCTTTGCCTCAAAACGAAGCTTGGGCTGATCTCTAATTTGCTTCTTGGGTGGAAAAGGAGGGATTAAAACTTGAAAGGGTGTAACCTCCCACGGTGCAGGAAAGTGACATTGTTGTTTCTCTTGGTACAAATCATGAACCTGATACATTCTGAGTTGAGTTCCAGTTTTTGTTATCCATTTGGAACAATGCTGATCTTCAGTAAAGAAATTCTGGAGGGCTTCTGTGCAAGAGCGAGGATGAGTTAGCCTAAGTATTTTTATACCAATTTGACAGTTAATTTCAATAACACGATCAACAATGTTCGGAATATTAAGTTCCTTTCTCATATTAAGTATCTTTGTGGTACGAGGGCACCCAAGGATTATCCTCAAGGCTACGTTCTGCAATTTATTTGTGAGAAAAATGACTAATACGTTCGGCAAATGACTTTGACTTCGACTATTAGTTCATGGCATCGTATTTTTTCATAATATATAAGGGTATGCCAATGCAATTATATTATTGTGTGCAAATAAGTTGGTAATTTCATGTAACCTAAAAATAATAAAATAAAGGGAAAGAATAATTGAATAATTGTTTTAGTAAAATGTCACATGTTCATCAAACCCGAACACCCAGTTTGGACCCTCCAGTACAACAACAGCCCGCCATCTTGAAAGACGCTTTCAAACGTGAGTATATATTTTCTCGTGATAACACTGTGTTATACAATAGATTAGTTCTTGGATTCACATATTTAGAGGTTACATCTGACAGAGTATGTTAGATGATGTAGTGCTGGTTGATGGTGGCGTATTGGTGAGATTGTTGGTGGTTTATGGTGACGGTTTGGTTAGGTCTCTTTGGTCCTGTGTATAGTACCAGGCGTCTCTATACAGTACCAGGCGTCTATGGTCTAAGGTAGGCAAGGCAGGTGAGGCAGGCACAGTATGTGCTGTCTGTGAATTCCTCAACCTTTGTATCTGGCAGTTTATATATATTTATATAATAATTATGTGTATTTTTCTTCCTTAATTCCAAGTACCTCTACCACCTCATTGAGTTTAGTAGCTCTGTGCATATGACGTGCTCTTTAATATACAGACCTACTCCACCATTTGACCTAGTTTCTCTATCACATCTATATAAATTGTAGTTGGGAATCCAGATTTTACTATCCATGAAATCTTTTTTTCTCTTTTCTAACTTTTTTATAACAGTTATTTCTATTTTATAATTTTTATTATTTTTTTATTTTTCTAATTTAATTTTTCTATCAGTTAAAAAATAAATAGTTTAATGGTATATATTTATTACATTAGAAAGTTATAAAATCTAATGTTGAGATTGAAAGTGTTACGAACCCGGACCCAGCGTCCGAGCCTGGAGCAGTGACAAACACGCCATCTGTGGGTCAGCTCCCGAAACCCCCGCCAAACGAACGACGACACCTAGTGAGGACAGCGTGTACTGGCCTCGAGGACCAGTTTCCAGTCTGGTTCAGCGCTCAACACCGCCACTCCTGACCTCTGGTGAGGTGGTGCTCCGACGACAGCGCCATCTATGGACTGGATACGTCAGGTGTTAGTATCTGAGCCTGTGAGTGTGGTGTATTAGTGTCCCAGTTATTGATGACGTGTCTGCTTACAGAGCCGACCTGGGACCACTGTGTTGAAGGTGAAGTCAGTCTACCCGAGGCAGCCAGTCTCCATACAGTGAAGTTTGCTGCAGCTGTTGTGACGTCGTCCCCCCGGAAGAACACTGTGGTGTGTTAAGCCTGCCAGTGGAGTGGCAGAGGAAGGATTTACCCGGGACCGACGGTTGGAGACGATAATCCACTGGGGTATTGAGGACAGGAGGGTGATTGGTGATATCACACGAGACTCCTGTCTAGGGCGTACCCCTTTTATCGTTCGTGGAGTGGCCGTACCAGCCTTGGTGGCTCAGTACCTGCCAGCAGACCTGCTGGACGTGTGGTTGACGGCCTCCACGACGGTGCCCCCAGTGGACCTGTGTTGTGGCTGACCTGTGGCCAGGGTAGACTCGGCGTTCTCAGAGGACACATCTTGAGGCCACGAAGAAAGCACCGCGGACTCAGCACCTAGCTTCGAGGATCCATAGTCTCCAGCAGAAGACTACAGTGTTGATCCCCTTTGTAAAGTGTTAATACCCCTCCCCCTTGTGTACTCTTTTATTATATATATTTAAACGGTGAAGGTGAACATTATATTATATTAAGTGCTTAGCTTTCTTTCCCTACTCCCTTTAAGTTACTTGCGTCACGGATCGCATCCCTTGAAAGCCTCTACTGGCTTGGGGTCGGATATATATCTTCCTCTAACGACATCAGAGTAAGAACCCCGTTGCGTCCCGAGAGGGCCGTAACAGAAAGACATACATTATACTCTATTGCCTTACAGTTTATAAATTATTTTAACAGGTACAAATGTGCAAACTGCAATGATACAGTGAGATGAATGATGAAGAAGATAGGGCCCTTTGCTTTGTGGTGCAATCCTTACCTTGTTGAGCGCAAGAAGAAAAGTGTCTTCAAAACATTGAATATTTGCAATGTAATATTGTATAAGTAAATATGATAATTTTTGTATTATATATGTGTGTGTATATACTGTATATGGATATATGTGTATATATTTGCATATCAAGTATTGCTGATATGTTGAAGCATGTACTGAACAAGATTGGTGGAAACAGATACAAGGTTAGGATTGCCAATTTACTGTAGTCTAGTTTAATTCAATCATTTTTAGTAATCTTTGAGATCATTTATGCTATGTATATGGTAAAATAAAGTAACTTTGATTTTGACTAAATATGTAGACATATCTTGAATTTTCTCTACAATAATAATGAAAGAAAGCCTAGATTAGTGGTGGCTACTAGCTCCAACAATAGCATGGTATATTACAAGATATAAAATAGTGCTATAAAGACTCTTGACATTGCTGCTTTCTATAATATAGAATGGGTTTAAACAATACTTTTTAAACCATACTAAGTTCAGGCTATGCTTGGTTACTATACTTTTATATGTACTGCACATCACTCATTTTTTTTATTCTCTATGCTACTAATTGTTCTGTTGTTATTAATATACCATGCTGGTTCTCTGGTTTTGTTTGAAGTTGCCGGTGCCAGTGGACCACTTTGTGCTTTGGGCCTAGTGGAGCTTGGTCCACCAGGCTGTTGTTTGGAGCAGCCTGCAGACCCACATGCAGTCTGCATATGATATACAGTCTGCTGATCAATTGAACTACAATAGTTAGTTTTTATCATCCGAATGCACAATATGTCTTTATTCTTCACAGATGAAGGAACTAGGTAATGTTCATCATCTGAATGCACCATCTGAAGCTTTTCCACACTCATGATACACGGGAGGTTTATCAGCTGTATGCACCATCCTGTAAGCTTTTATAAGTCGCAAACAACTGAATCCTTTGCCATACTCAGGACATTCATGAGATTTATCATCCGTATGCACAATCACGTGACTTATTGTACTGGAACGTTTTCTGAATCTTTGGCCCGCATTCAGCACACTTGAAATCTTTAGCACTCGTTTGTAGTGTTCTATGTGCAAATCTATAGGCATTTGTTTATTTATTTACTTATATATATATATATATATATATATATATATATATATATATATATATATATATATATATGTCGTACCTAGTAGCCAGAACTCACTTCTCAGCCTACTATGCAAGGCCCGATTTGCCTAATAAACAAAGTTTTCCTGAATTAATAGATTTTCTCTAATTTTTTTCTTATGAAATGATAAAGCTACCCATTTCATTATGTATGAGGTCATTTTTTTTCATTTGAGTTAAAATTAACGTAGATATATGACCGAACCTAACCAACCCTACCTAACCTAACCTAACCTATCTTTATAGGTTAGGTTAGGTTACCTAACCTAACCTAACCTATCTTTATAGGTTAGGTTAGGTTAGGTAGCCGAAAAAGTTAGGTTAGGTTAGGTTAGGTAGGTTAGGTAGTCGAAAAACAATTATTTCATGAAAACTAGGCTTATTAGGCAAATCGGGCCTTGCATAGTAGGCTGAGAAGTGCGTTCTGGCTACTAGGTACGACATATATATATATATATATATATATATATATGTCGTACCTAGTAGCCAGAACGCACTTCTCAGCCTACTATGCAAGGCCCGATTTGCCTAATAAGCAAAGTTTTCCTGAATTAATATATTTTCTCTAACTTTTTTCTTATGAAATAATAAAGGTAACCATTTCATTATGTATGAGATCATTTTTTGTTATTGGAGTTAAAATTGACGTAGATATAGGACCGAACCTAACCAAACCAACCTAACCTATCTTTATAGGTTAGGTTAGGTAGCCGAAAAAGTTAAAATAGGTTAGGTTAGGTAGGTTAGGTAGTCAAAAAACAATAAATTCATGAAAACTTGGCTTATTAGGCAAATCAGGCCTTGCATTGTAGGCTGAGAAGTGCGTTCTGGCTACTAGGTACGACATATATATATATATATATATATATATATATATATATATATATATATATATATATATATATATTATTAAATATGACCGAAAAAGTAAGATTAATAATTCTAACACGAATTTTCTCAATCTTTCGTACATTACGCTTCACCGTTGGAGGTAAATCAAAAATTATTTCTCCAAAATTCATTTTTATTTCTAGTCTGACGCGACACGGGCGCGTTTCGTAAAACTTATTACATTTTCAAAGACTTTAGTTCACAAATACACAACTGAATAGAACTTACGTATCTCCGATTTTATATCTACATTTGAGTGAGGTGGGAGGGGTGATGTGGCATTAACACAAGACAGAACAAGAGGGGATATTAATAGGGTATTAAAAGTATCAACACAAGACAGAACACAAACAATGGGTATTGAATAGAAGTGTTTGTAGAAAGCCTATTGGTCCATATTTCTTGATGCTTCTATATTGGAGCGGAGTCTTGAGGTGGGTAGAATATAGTTGTGCAATAATTGGCTGTTGATTGCTGGTGTTGACTTCTTGATGTGTAGTGCCTCGCAAACGTCAAGCCGCCTGCTATCGCTGTATCTATCGATGATTTCTGTGTTGTTTACTAGGATTTCTCTGGCGATGGTTTGGTTGTGGGAAGAGATTATATGTTCCTTAATGGAGCCCTGTTGCTTATGCATCGTTAAACGCCTAGAAAGAGATGTTGTTGTCTTGCCTATATACTGGGTTTTTTTGGAGCTTATAGTCCCCAAGTGGGCATTTGAAGGCATAGACGACGTTAGTCTCTTTTAAAGCGTTCTGTTTTGTGTCTGGAGAGTTTCTCATGAGTAGGCTGGCCGTTTTTCTGGTTTTATAGTAAATTGTCAGTTGTATCCTCTGATTTTTGTCTGTAGGGATAACGTTTCTATTAACAATATCTTTCAGGACCCTTTCCTCCGTTTTATGAGCTGTGGAAAAGAAGTTCCTGTAAAATAGTCTAATAGGGGGTATAGGTGTTGTGTTAGTTGTCTCTTCAGAGGTTGAATGGCTTTTCACTTTCCTTCTTATGATGTCTTCGACGAAACCATTGGAGAAGCCGTTATTGACTAGGACCTGCCTTACCCTACAGAGTTCTTCGTCGACTTGCTTCCATTCTGAGCTGTGGCTGAAAGCACGGTCGACATATGCGTTAACAACACTCCTCTTGTACCTGTCAGGGCAGTCGCTGTTGGCATTTAGGCACATTCCTATGTTTGTTTCCTTAGTGTAGACTGCAGTGTGGAAACTTCCGCCCTTTTCCATGACTGTTACATCTAGAAAGGGCAGCTTCCCATCCTTTTCCATCTCGTAAGTGAAACGCAGCACGGAACTCTGCTCAAATGCCTCCTTCAGCTCCTGCAGATGTCTGACATCAGGTACCTGTGTAAAAATGTCGTCAACATACCTGCAGTATATGGCCGGTTTCAAGTTCATGTCGACTAAGACTTTTTGCTCGATTTCTACCCACCTCAAGACTCCGCTCCAATATAGAAGCATCAAGAAATATGGACCAATAGGCTTTCTACAAACACTTCTATTCAATACCCATTGTTTGTGTTCTGTCTTGTGTTGATACTTTTAATACCCTATTAATATCCCCTCTTGTTCTGTCTTGTGTTAATGCCACATCACCCCTCCCACCTCACTCAAATGTAGATATAAAATCGGAGATACGTAAGTTCTATTCAGTTGTGTATTTGTGAACTAAAGTCTTTGAAAATGTAATAAGTTTTACGAAACGCGCCCGTGTCGCGTCAGACTAGAAATAAAAATGAATTTTGGAGAATTAATTTTTGATTTACCTCCAACAGTGAAGCGTAATGTACGAAAGATTGAGAAAATTCGTGTTAGAATTATTAATCTTTCTTTTTCGGTCATATTTAATAATATATGTCTACAGGAAAGACTGCTACCAAAATATACTAATATATATATATATATATATATATATATATATATATATATATATATATATATATATATATATATATATATATATATATATATATATATATATATATGTCGTACCTAGTAGCCAGAACGGTTTTCTCAGCCTACTATGCAAGGCCTGATTTGCCTAATAAGCCAAGTTTTCATAAATTAATGTTTTTTCGACTAAATAACCTACCTATCCTAACCTAACTTTTTCGGCTACTTAACCTAACCTAACCTATAAAGATAGATTAGGTTAGGTTAGGTAGGGTTGGTTAGGTTCGGTCATATATCTACGTTAATTTTAACTGCAATAAAAAAAATTTACCTCATACATAATGTAATGCGTAGCTTTATCATTTCATAAGAAAAAATTAGAGAAAATATATTAATTAAGGAAAACTTGGCTTACTAGGCAAATCGGGCCTTGCATAGTAGGCTGAGAAATGCGTTCTGGCTACTAGGTACGACATCTATATATATGTATATAGAAAGGGAGTACCACCTCTAGCTGGAAGAAGGGGGACCCATAGCCTCGGAGGAAACCACGCATAACGCATTAGAGGGAATGATATATATATATGTATATATATATATATATATATATATATATATATATATATATATATATATATATATATATATATATATATATATATATATATATATATATATATATATATATATATAATCTCTAATGATTGGCCGAAGTGGGTTTCCAGGCTTGTGTGTCTTGACATTTCCATACGCATATCCAGGTTTATATTCCCCAATAATCTTTGGCAGGTGGAGTCCTGATTTCTTGGCGTTCACAGTTTCGATTAGTCTGTTGACCTTTGCTTTCAATTCGGCTGTAGTGTCCTTCGTTACCCTTTGGAATTTAGTTTGGTCAGAGAGTATGAGGTTCATTTTCGCCAGATATTCGTCTTTTTTAAGAATGACGTATATTGGCGACTTGTCACCTCTCCTGACAACTATCTCCTTGTTCTCATGAAGGCTTTTGGCTGCCGCTTTGAGCTCGGGGGACAGTATGGTGCTTCTGTAATTGCCTCGATTCTTTCCTCCTTCCGCAATAAGTTCTGCTTGTAAGGTATCTTTGGTAGTGACCTTCTTTTGTGTCTCGAGGTCAAATATGTTGTCCAACAGAATTTCCAACTCCACTTTCCGGGCCATCTCACTCGGTCTAGACATAACGTGACAGTTTATGCCCAGATTTAGGAGAGTGACTTGGTCCTCAGTGAGGTTAATTCCTGCAAGGTTCAGGAAGCCATCTCTTGGTCGTGGAATTGCCATAGGTCCTTCATATAACGTTGTTAGTTTCTTGATAATCCTTGTTTCAGTGCTGAGGTGATGTCGCTCTGTGAGGATGTCGAGGTGTTGTTCAATGCGGGTACGGATACTTTCGTCGATGTTGCTGTTTCTCCACTCGTTCGTAGCATGAAGTAGTTGCGTTTTGTTGTCTTTGATTTCATTCTCTGCCTTGTATATCTGATCACGAACCAGATCCTGGCGATATTTTACCGTGCAGGCTTGATTCCTTGCTGCTGGGTCGTGCGTTTTAATATTACTATATTTTGGTAGCAGTCTTTCCTGTAGACATATATTATTATATATGGCCGAAAAAGTAAGATTAATAATTCTAACACGAATTTTCTCAATCTTTCGTACATTTCTTTTCACTGTTGGAGGTAATTCAAAAATCAATTCTCCAAAATTCATTTTTATTTCTAGTCTGACGCGACACTTGAGCGCGTTTCGTAAAACTTATTACATTTTCAAAGACTTTAGTTAACACATACACAACTGAATAGAACTTACACATCTCCGATTTTGTTTATATCTACATTTGAGTGACGTGGATGGGGTGAGGTGGTATTTAATAAGGTATTAATTTCATCAACACAAGCCAGAACATGAAACAATGGGTATTGAATAGAAGTGATTGCAGAAAGCCTATTGGTCCATATTTCTTGATGCTTCTATATTGGAGCGGAGTCTTGAGGTGGGTAGAATATAGTTGTGCATTAATTGGCTGTTGATTGCTGGTGTTGACTTCTTGATGTGTAATGCCTCGCAAACGTCAAGCCGCCTGCTATCGCTGTATCTATCGATGATTTCTGTGTTGTTTACTAGGATTTCTCTGGCGATGGTTTGGTTGTGGGAAGAGATTATATGTTCCTTAATGGAGCCCTGTTGCTTATGCATCGTTAAACGCCAAGAAAGAGATGTTGTTGTCTTGACTATATACTGGGTTTTTTGGAGCTTACAGTCCCCAAGAGGGCATTTGGAGGCATAGACGACGTTAGTCTCTTTTAAAGCGTTCTGTTTTGTGTCTGGAGAGTTTCTCATGAGTAGGCTGGCCGTTTTTCTGGTTTTATAGTAAATCGTCAGTTGTATCTTCTGATTTTTGTCTGTAGGGATAATGTTTCTATTAACAATATCTTTCAGGACCCTTTCCTCCGTTTTATGAGCTGTGGAAAAGAAATTCCTGTAAAATAGTCTAATAGGGGGTATAGGTGTTGTGTTGGTTGTCTCTTCAGAGGTTGCATGGTGTTTCACTTTCCTTCTTATGATGTCTTCGACGAAACCATTGGAGAAGCCGTTGTTGACTAGGACCTGCCTTACCCTATATAGAGTTCTTCGTCGACTTGCTTCCATTCTGAGCTGTGGCTGAGAGCACGGTCGACATATGCGTTAACAACACTCCTCTTGTACCTATCTGGGCAGTCGCTTTTGGCATTTAGGCACATTCCTATGTTCGTTTCCTTAGTGTAGACTGCAGTGTGGAAATTTCCGCTCTTTTCCATGACTGTTACATCTAGAAGGGGCAGCTTCCCATCCTTTTCCATCTCGTAAGTGAAACGCAGCACGGTACTCCGCTCAAATGCCTCCTTCAACTCCTGCAGATGTCTGACATCAGGTACCTGTGTAAAAATGTCGTCAACATACCTGCAGTATATGGCCGGTTTCATGTTCATGTCGACTAAGACTTTTTGCTCGATGGTACCCATGTAGAAGTTTGCAAACAGGACACCTAGGGGAGAACCCATGGCGACCCCATCTACTTGCTTATACATGTGCCCATCCGGGCTCAAGAAGGGTGCCTCTTCAGTACAAGCTTGGAGTAGTTTCCTTAGGATATTTTCTGGTATGTCAAGAGGAGTACAGGCTGGGTCACGATACACTCTGTCGGCTATCATCCCGATTGTCTCGTCCACTGGTACGTTAGTGAACAGCTTTGGACGTGGAAACACTAATATCATGTTTAAATATACAATTTATTTATTATTCCCTAAAATAATTTATATAAATTGTAAATGTTGCTTAATAGCGGTGTGAAAGATTATTATTATATTTTTTTTTTTGAGATATATGCAAGAGTTGTTACATTCTTGTACAGCCACTAGTACGCGTAGCGTTTCGGGCAGGTCCCTGGAATACGATCCCCTGCCGCGAAGAATCGTTTTTTCATCCAAGAACACATTTTACTGTTGCATTAAACAGAGGCTACAGTTAAGGGATTGTGCCCAGTAAATCCTCCCCAGCCAGGATACGAACCCATGACATAGCGCTCTCGGAACGCCAGGCGAGTGTCTTACTACTACACCACGCAGACTGTGTTTATTACACGTATTGTTTATTACGAAGCACCACCACTGACCACCAATTAAGTGCTCACATAAATTATAACTCTATAAGAAATAACACACAAGCCATGCCCAACTGTCGATAAACATTGACGCTGCACACACACTCAGGCGCCTCGACTCAAAATTGCCACTCATCAGTCATATGGAGGAGTAAACTTTGACAAACTTCACCTATCATATATAGGGAGCAGCACCATTGACTGCCAAGTGCTCATATCAAGTCTAACTCTAAGAAACAACAAGCAATCGTTGCAAATAATCACGTCAACACGGACTCTGGACACAATACGTCTCCCAACATCATCACTCGTGCTGTCATCAAGATGGAAATGTTAATTAGGACTTCTCCTATTGCTTATATATACACAGCATTGTGCTGTTACCCCTGCTGTTTCCCGGCCAACAGTCCCGCTTCTGTGCCAGGTAAGTCCGCTACGCGCTCACCGTAGCTACTTCGAACTTGTTTTTCAGAGTTGGTAAATTTTAAGCAACAACAGCAGCTGCTACCCTCTTTTATATGAAAGATTACACAGTGTAGATCAAAAGCTAGCTATAAGCTCATCTAATATTCCCATCTCACAGGATGGTTAGTCAAACATTGAATCAGGGTAGAAAACCCAAGCCTCAATACAAAAACAAATCAAGTTTGACTGAAAATCAAGACCATTAATTGCAAGGCTGATCTATTAGCCTTTACTAGCACAATCTGGTACAGAGCAAGAATATCTTCCAATTTTCCTGAGTGTATGAAGTGATTTCAGAGCTCAAAACGACCTCATACCACTTGGTCGGAAGTCACTTATAACAGGGCAATTACAGATATAGTGTTGGAGAGTATGTCCCAGCTCTTGTTTACATAGTTTATAATTGAAATGTTCACCATTGGGGGATTCATTACCTGCAGCCACCTGACATATATATCGATATCCCAGTACCTAATTTCTAGTGCAGTGCATTCTAGTGCAACCCAATCCCCTAATATATGAACCTAAGCCATACAGTCTGTACCGTAGATTTATTAAGTTGGATTAGGGCATGGCTATACCAAAGAAAACAGAGAGTTAGTATAAATGGAGTCAAGTCAGAGAGGGAAAATGTTGTAAGTTGAGTGCCACAAGGCTCTGTCCTGAGACCTCTGTTGTTTATAATATATATAAATGATTTAGATTCAGGTTTGAGTAACAACATTTGCAAATTTGCTGATGATACAAAAATCGGTAGGGAAATAACACAAAAGAAGACTCATTATCACTTCAAGTCGATCTAAATAGGGATTTGAAATGGTCAAAAGATTGGCAGATGCAGTTCAATGCTGATAAATGTAAAGTTTTGAGGTTAGGTAATGATGATAGAGTTACAGGATACGAGCTAGATGGTGTTGAGATTACGAAATCGGATTGCGAGAGGGATCTGAGAGCGTTGATTAGTAAGAATTTAAAACCAAAGGATCAATGCATGAATGTTCGTAATAAGGCAAATAGGACACTAGGATTTATTAATCGAAGTGTTAGTAACAAGACACCTGGTGTTATTCTTCAGCTATTTCTTGCTCTGGTTAGACCCCATTTACATTATGCAGTTCAGTTTTGATCGCCTTACTGTAGAATGGATATAAATTCATTTGAAAGTGTCCAACATAGGATGTCAAAGTTAAATCCCCAAATTAACAATCTTTCATATGAAGGAAGATTAACAAAGCTAAAATTGCATTCACTGGAAAGGCAAAGAGTTAGGGGTGACATGATAGAGGTTTACAAGTTGATGAATGAGACATAACAAAGGGGATATTAAAAGGGGTATTAAAAGTATCAACACAAGACAGAACACAAAATAATGGGTATAAATTAGATAAGTTTAGATTTAGGAAAGACTTGGGTAAATACTGGTTCGGTAACAGGGTTGTTGATTTAAGGCCCTGATTAGCAGGGCTGCAATTACCGCGTAACGTGTTGGAGGTGGGGACCCTCGATTGTTTCAAGCATTGGTTGGACATATAAGTGGGATTGGGTTGTTATAAATAGGAACTGCCTCCTATGGGCCAATAGGCCTTCTGTAGTTACCTTTGTTTTTATGTTCTTATGTTAGACTGGTCAACCAGTCCTCGTACCCACCCACATAGACTTGTTCGGCTGAAGGCATAGAGTTAGGTTCTTCTTTAGTAAATACAGAGATAAAAGATTTATTAATAATACTACTCATCTCGTCCTCATTATCCGTTATATGTCCTGTCTCGGTCTTTAATGGACCTATCCTTTCCCTAACCTTTGTTCGATATAACTGAAAAAAAACTTTAGGATTTGCCTTTACTTAACCTGCTATACGAACTTCATAGTTTCTTTTCTTCAACTTCATAGTGGTGGAGGAACTATTTTTCGAACTTCATAGTGGTGGAGGTGGGCTCCCTCGATTGTTTCAAGCGCGGGTTAGACATGTATATGAGTGGGATTGGGTTGTTATAGATAGGTGCTGCCTTGTATGGGCGAATTGGCCTTCTGCAGCTACCTTTGTTCATATGTTCTTATGTTTTTGCCCTCGTTTTTGCACCCACATACCCATCTTATGGGTGTTAGTGGAAATGGTTACAGCGGCACATATATGGGCTCAGGGACTGAACCCCACAATACATTTAGCTAGGCAAGTTACAATCTTGATGAAATAGTTACAAAATTCAATATAAGTCGTCACATTAACAATGGGTTCGAGATAAACCACAATTACAGTTTCTATGCAGGCGATGAGTCACAATAACGTGGCTAAAGTATGTTGACCAGACCACACACTAGAAGGTGAAGGGACGACGACGTTCCGGTCCGTCCTGGACCATTCTCAAGTCGATTGTCGACTTGAGAGTGGTCCAGTGTGGAGAATGGTCCATATGTGGAGACTAGTGTCCCAATTTATATGTTTGTCCTGCACACCGACCCCATCCAGTGGGCAGCGGTGGATAGGTTACAATCACTTAATTACTACCTACAGTTTGGAAACTGGGGATATTTGGCTAAAATTTCTGGTAGCAGATCATTTTGAATGAAATATTTACACATCGCTGGAACATTGGTTATGAAATTGTCTCTAAATTCACGTATCTTTTCGCACTCCATCACATAGTGACAGAGGGTGTACGAATAATTTTGTTGACAGAGTTTACATTTTGTCAGGTCTACATCGGCAGATAATGAGAATTCCCAGAGATACTTGTAACCGAGTCTAAGCTGAGCAGCAGTAACATCTAGAAGTCTGCTGATTTTATTGAATGATCCATAGAGGTGTGGCTCCTTTTGCATGATAGTATGATGATAGAAGGAATTACTGGTGTCAATTTCACTTTGCCTCAGATCTACACGATCTTGTTGAAGTTCTCGGTGTACTGCTGCTCTCAGATTGTACATTGATAATCCACGGTTACACTCAACGTCTCCTTTATAGGCAGATTCTTTGGCTAACTTATCAGCTCTATCATGCATTCGGAGGCCAACATGAGATGGAGACAACATGAAATGGACTCTGTTACCATACCCTTAATTTAATTTAAAATTACTAAATTACCCTTAATAATTTTGTTGTATTTGTGTCTAGCTTCGGACTCGAGCATGTTACAGTTATGTCTTAAAGGATTGAGAGCATTTAAGGATGATAAGGAGTCACTTAAAATTAATGTATCAAGTTTAGAGACTTGTACACATTTCAGTGCAAGGAGCAAGGCAAATAGTTCGGTCAGAAGGGTAGAGGCCCAGTCGTTTATACGGACTCCCCACTCAAAGTACAAGCCATGGCCCATTGTCAGAACAACTGCACTTCCAGCTGCACCCGTGGTGCGGTGTAGGGAACCATCAGTGTATAGGATTTGAGAGAGAGAATGCTCTGTCGACAGAGCATCAATATGGCTTAAGGCGTTGAGCTTTGCCTCAAAACGAAGCTTGGGCTGATCTCTAATTTGCTTCTTGGGTGGAAAAGGAGGGATTTAAACTTGAAAGGGTGTAACCTCCCACGGTGCAGGAAAGTGACATTGTTGTTTCTCTTGGTACAAATCATGAACCTGATACATTCTGAGTTGAGTTCCAGTTTTTGTTATCCATTTGGAACAATGCTGATCTTCAGTAAAGAAATTCTGGAGGGCTTCTGTGCAAGAGCGAGGATGAGTTAGCCTAAGTATTTTTATACCAATTTGACAGTTAATTTCAATAACACGATCAACAATGTTCGGAATATTAAGTTCCTTTCTCATATTAAGTATCTTTGTGGTACGAGGGCACCCAAGGATTATCCTCAAGGCTACGTTCTGCAATTTATTTGTGAGAAAAATGACTAATACGTTCGGCAAATGACTTTGACTTCGACTATTAGTTCATGGCATCGTATTTTTTCATAATATATAAGGGTATGCCAATGCAATTATATTATTGAGTGCAAATAAGTTGGTAATTTCATGTAACCTAATAATAATAAAATAAATGGAAAGAATAATTGAATAATTGTTTTAGTAAAATGTCACATGTTCATCAAACCCGAACACCCAGTTTGGACCCTCCAGTACAACAACAGCCCGCCATCTTGAAAGACGCTTTCAAATGTGAGTATATATTTTCTCGTGATAACACTGTGTTTTACAATAGATTAGTTCTTGGATTCACATATTTAGAGGTTACAACTGACAGAGTATGTTAGATGATGTAGTGCTGGTTGATGGTGGCGTATTGGTGAGATTGTTGGTGGTTTATGGTGACGGTTTGGTTAGGTCTCTTTGGTCCTGTGTATAGTACCAGGCGTCTCTATACAGTACCAGGCGTCTATGGTCTAAGGTAGGCAAGGCAGGTGAGGCAGGCACAGTATGTGCTGTCTGTGAATTCCTCAACCTTTGTATCTGGCAGTTTATATATATTTATATAATAATTACGTGTATTTTTCTTCCTTAATTCCAAGTACCTCTACCACCTCATTGAGTTTAGTAGCTCTGTGCATATGAGGTGCTCTTTAATATACAGACCTACTCCACCATTTGACCTAGTTTCTCTATCACATCTATATAAATTGTAGTTGGGAATCCAGATTTTACTATCCATGAAATCTTTTTTTCTCTTTTCTAACTTTTTTATAACAGTTATTTCTATTTTATAATTTTTTATTATTTTTTTATATTTCTAATTTAATTTTTCTATCAGTTAAAAAATAAATAGTTTAATGGTATATATTTATTACATTAGAAAGTTATAAAATCTAATGTTGAGATTGAAAGACATACATTATACTCTATTGCCTTACAGTTTATAAATTATTTTAACAGGTACAAATGTGCAAACTGTAATGTTACAGTGAGACGAATGATGAAGCAGATAGGGCCCTTTGCTCTGTGGTGCAAGCCTTACCTCGTTGAGCACAACAAGAAAAGTGTCTTAAAAAACTTGAATATTTCCAATGTAATATTAAGTAGGTAAATTTGATAATTTTTGTATTATATGTATGTGTATATACGGCACGGCAGTTGATGCCGGCACGGCAGTTGATGCAGGCACGGGGTGCAAATTGTAATGTAAATTGTACAAATTTGCAAAAAATACACGGGGTGCAAATTGTAATGATACAGTGAGATGAATGATGAAGAAGATAGGGCCCTTTGCTTTGTGGTGCAATCCTTACCTTGTTGAGCGCAAGAAGAAAAGTGTCTTCAAAACATTGAATATTTGCAATGTAATATTATGTAAGTAAATATGATAATTTTTGTATTATATATGTGTGTGTATATACTGTATATGGATATATGTGTATATATTTGCATATCAAGTATTGCTGATATGTTGAAGCTTATACTGAACAAGATTGGTGGAAACAGATTCACGGTTAAGATTGCCAATTTACTGTAGTCTAGTTTAATTCAATCATTTTTAGTAATCTTTGAGAACATTTATGCTATGTATATGGTAAAATAAAGTAACTTTGATTTTGAATAAATATGTAGACATATCTTGAATTTTCTCTACAATAATAATGAAAGAAAGCCTAGATTAGTGGTGGCTACTAGCTCCAACAATAGCATGGTATATTACAAGATATAAAATAGTGCTATAAAGACTCTTGACATTGCTGCTTTCTATAATATAGAATGGGTTTAAACAATACTTTTTAAACCATACTAAGTTCAGGCTATGCTTGGTTACTATACTTTTATATGTACTGCACATCACTCATTTTTTTTATTCTCTATGCTACTAATTGTTCTGTTGTTATTAATATACCATGCTGGTTCTCTGGTTTTGGTTGAAGTTGCCGGTGTCAGTGGACCACTTTGTGCTTTGGGCCTGGTGGAGCTTGGTCCACCAGGCTGTTGTTTGCAGCGGCCCGCAGACCCACATACAGTCTGCATATGATATACAGTCTGCTGATCAATTGAACTACAATAGTTAGTTTTTGTCATCCGAATGCACAATATGTCTTCATTCTTCCCAGATGAAGGAACTAGGTAATGTTCATCATCTGAATGCACCATCTGAAGCTTTTCCACACACATGATACACAGGAGGTTTATCAGCTGTATGCACCATCCTGTAAGCTTTTATAAGTTGCAAACAACTGAATCCCTTGTCATACTCAGGACATTCATGAGATTTATCATCCGTATGCACAATCACGTGACTTATTGTACTGGAACGTTTTCTGAATCTTTGGCCCGCATTCAGCACACTTGAAATCTTTAGCACTCGTTTGTAGTGTTCTATGTGCAAATCTATAAGCATTTGTTTATTTATTTACTTATATATAAATATATATATATATATATATATATATATATATATATATATATATATATATATATATATATATATATATATATATATATATATATATATATGTCGTACCTAGTAGCCAGAATGCACTTTTCGGCCTACTATGCAAGGCCCGATTTGCCTAATAAGCCAAGTTTTCCAGAATTAATATATTTTCTCTAATTTTTTTCTTATGAAATGATAAAGTTACCCATTTCATTATGAGGTCAATTTTTTTTTATTGGAGTTAAAATTAAAGTAGATATATGACCGAACCTAACCAACCCTACCTAACCTAACCTATCTTTATAGGTTAGGTTAGGTTAGGTAGCCGAAAAAGTTAGGTTAGGTTAGGTAGGTTAGGTACTCGAAAAAACATTAATTCACGAAAACTTGGCTTATTAGGCAAATCGGGCCTTGCAAAGTAGGCATAAAAGAGCGTTCTGGCTACTAGGTACGACATATATATATATATATATATATATATATATATATATATATATATATATATATATATATATATATATATATATATATATGTCGTACCTAATAGCCAGAACGCACTTCTCAGCCTACTATTCAAGGCCCGATTTGCCTAATAAGCCAAGTTTTCATGAATTAATGTTTTTTCGTCTACCTAACCTAACCTAACCTAGCTTTTTTTGGCTACCTAACCTAACCTTACCTATAAATATAGGTTAGGTTAGGTTAGGTAGGGTTGGTTAGGTTCGGTCATATATCTACGTTAATTTTAACTCCAATAAAAAAAAATTGACCTCATACATAGAGAAAAGGGTTGCTTTATCATTTCATAAGAAAAAAAATATAGTAAATATATTAATTCAGGAAAACTTGGCTTATTAGGCAAATCGGGCCTTGAATAGTAGGCTGAGAAGTGAGTTCTGGCTACTAGGTACGACATATATATATATATATATATATATATATATATATATATATATATATATATATATATATATATATATATATATTATATATATATATATATATAAATATATATATATATATATATATATATATATATATATATATATATATATATATATATATATAGGCATATATATATATATATATATATATATATATATATATGAAGGCATATATATATATATATATATATATATATATATATATATATATATATATTTATATATATATATATATATATATATATTATATATATATATATATATATATATATAAATATATATATATATATATATATATATATATATATATATATATATATATATATATATATAGGCATATATATATATATATATATATATATATATATATATGAAGGCATATATATATATATATATATATATATATATATATATATATATATATATATATATATATATATATATATATATATATACATATACATATACATATATATATACATATACATATATATTATTAAATATGACCGAAAAAGTAAGATTAATATTTCTAACACGAATTTTCTCAATCTTTCGTACATTTCTTTTCACTGTTGGAGGTAATTCAAAAATCAATTCTCCAAAATTCATTTTTATTTCTAGTCTGACGCGACACTTGAGCGCGTTTCGTAAAACTTATTACATTTTCAAAGACTTTACACATACACAACTGAATAGAACTTACATATCTCCGATTTGTTTATATCTACATTTGAGTGAGGTGGATGGGGTGAGGTGGTATTTAATAGGGTATTAATTTCGTCAACACAAGACAGAACACGAAACAATGGGTATTGAAATGGAAGTGATTGTAGAAAGCCTATTGGTCCATATTTCTTGATGCTTCTTTATTGGAGCGGAGTCTTGAGGTGGGTAGAATATAGTTGTGCATTAATTGACTGTTGATTGCTGGTGTTGACTTCTTAATGTGCAGTGCCTCGCAAACGTCAAGCCGTCTGCTATCGCTGTATCTATCGATGATTTCTGTGTTATTTACTAGGATTTCTCTGGCGATGGTTTGGTTGTGGGAAGAGATTATATGTTCCTTAATGGAGCCCTGTTGCTTATGCATCGTTAAACGCCTAGAAAGAGATGTTGTTGTCTTGCCTATATACTGTTTTTTGGGAGCTTACAGTCCCCAAGTGGGCATTTGAAGGCATAGACGACGTTGGTCTCTTTTAAATATATACTGCAGGTATGTTGACGACATTTTTACACAGGTACCTGATGTCAGACATCTGCAGGAGCTGAAGGAGGCATTTGGGCAGAGTTCCGTGCAGCGTTTCACTTACGAGATGGAAAAGGATGGGAAGCTGCCCTTTCTAGATGTAACAGTCATGGAAAAGAGCGGAGGTTTCCACACTGCAGTCTACACTAAGGAAACGAACATAGGAATGTGCCTAAATGCCAACAGCGACTGCCCAGACAGGTACAAGAGGAGTGTTGTTAACGCATATGTCGACCGTGCTCTTAGCCAAAGCTCAGAATGGAAGCAAGTCGACGAAGAACTCTGTAGGGTAAGGCAGGTCCTAGTCAACAACGGCTTCTCCAATGGTTTCGTCGAAGACATCATAAGAAGGAAAGTGAAACGCCATGCAATCTCTGAAGAGACAACTAACACAACACCTACACCCCCTATTAGACTATTTTACAGGAACTTCTTTTCCACAGCTCATAAAACGGAGGAAAGGGTCCTGAAAGATATTGTTAATAGAAACGTTATCCCTACAGACAAAAATCAGAGGATACAACTAACGATTTACTATAAAACCAGAAAAACGGCCAGCCTACTCATGAGAAACTCTCCAGACACAAAGCAGAACGCTTTAAAAGAGACCAACGTCGTCTATGCCTTCAAATGCCCACTTGGGGACTGTAAGCTCCAAAAAACCCAGTATATAGTCAAGACAACAACATCTCTTTCTAGGCGTTTAACGATGCATAAGCAACAGGGCTCCATTAAGGAACATATAATCTCTTCCCACAACCAAACCATCGCCAGAGAAATCCTAGTAAACAACACAGAAATCATCGATAGATACAGCGATAGCAGACGGCTTGACGTTTGCGAGGCACTGCACATTAAGAAGTCAACACCAGCAATCAACAGTCAATTAATGCACAACTATATTCTACCCACCTCAAGACTCCGCTCCAATATAGAAGCATCAAGAAATATGGACCAATAGGCTTTCTACAATCACTTCCATTTCAATACCCATTGTTTCGTGTTCTGTCTTGTGTTGGCGAAATTAATACCCTGTTAAATACCACCTCACCCCATCCACCTCACTCAAATTTAAATATAAACAAATCGGAGATATGTAAGTTCTATTCAGTTGTGTATGTGTAAAGTCTTTGAAAATGTAATAAGTTTTACGAAACGCGCTCAAGTGTCGCGTCAGACTAGAAATAAAAATGAATTTTGGAGAATTGATTTTTTAATTACCTCCTACAGTGAAAAGAAATGTACGAAAGATTGAGAAAATTCGTGTTAGAATTATTAATCTTACTTTTTCGGTCATATTTAATAATATATATATATATATGTATATGTATACATACATATATATATATATATATATATATATATATATATATATATATATATATATATATATATATATATATATATATATATATATATATATATATATATATATATATATATATATATATTTTATTAAATATGACCGAAAAAGTAAGATTAATAATTCTAACACGAATTTTCTCAATCTTTCGTACATTATGCTTCACTGTTGGAGGTAAATCAAAAATCACTTCTCCAAAATTCATTTTTATTTCTAGTCTGACGCGACACGGGCGCGTTTCGTAAAACTTATTACATTTTCAAAGACTTCACAAATACACAACTGATTAGAACTTGCATTTCCCTGATTTTATATCTACATTTGAGTGAGGTGGGAAGGGTGATGTGGCATTACATTTGAGTGAGGTGGGAAGGATGATGTGGCATTAGAGGATATTAATAGGGTATTAAAAGTATCAACACAAGACAGAACACGAAACAATGGATATTGAATAGAAGTGTTTGTAGAAAGCCTATTGGTCCATATTTCTTGATGCTTCTATATTGGAGCGGAGTCTTGAGGTGGGTAGAATATAGTTGTGCAATAATTGGCTGTTGATTGCTGGTGTTGACTTCTTGATGTGTAGTGCCTCGCAAACGTCAAGCCGCCTGCTATCGCTGTATCTATCGATGATTTCTGTGTTGTTTACTAGGATTTCTCTGGCGATGGTTTGGTTATGGGAAGAGATTATATGTTCCTTAATGGAGCCCTGTTGTTTATGCATCGTTAAACGCCTAGAAAGAGATGTTGTTGTCTTGCCTATATACTGGGTTTTTTGGAGCTTACAGTCCCCAAGTGGGCATTTGAAGGCATAGACGACGTTAGTCTCTTTTAAAGCGTTCTGTTTCGTGTCTGGAGAGTTTCTCATGAGTAGGCTGGCCGTTTTTCTGGTTTTATAGTAAATCGTCAGTTGTATCCTCTGATTTTTGTCTGTAGGGATAACGTTTCTATTAACAATATCTTTCAGGACGTTTTTCAAAAAACGGCCAGCCTACTCATGAGAAACTCTCCAGACACAAAACAGAACGCTTTAAAAGAGACTAACGTCGTCTATGCCTTCAAATGCCCACTTGGGGACTGTAAGCTCCAAAAAACCCAGTATATAGGCAAGACAACAACATCTCTTTCTAGGCGTTTAACGATGCATAAGCAACAGGGCTCCATTAAGGAACATATAATATCTTCCCATAACCAAACCATCGCCAGAGAAATCCTAGTAAACAACACAGAAATCATCGATAGATACAGCGATAGCAGGCGGCTTGACGTTTGCGAGGCACTACACATCAAGAAGTCAACACCAGCAATCAACAGCCAATTATTGCACAACTATATTCTACCCACCTCAAGACTCCGCTCCAATATAGAAGCATCAAGAAATATGGACCAATAGGCTTTCTACAAACACTTCTATTCAATACCCATTGTTTCTGTTCTGTCTTGTGTTGATACTTTTAATACCCTATTAATATCCCCTGTTCTGTCTTGTGTTAATGCCACATCATCCTTCCCACCTCACTCAAATGTAGATATAATATCAGAGAGACGTAAGTTCTAATCAGTTGTGTATTTGTGAAGTCTTTGAAAATGTAATAAGTTTTACGAAATGCGCCCGTGTCGCGTCAGACTAGAAATAAAAATGAATTTTGGAGAAGTGATTTTTGATTTACCTCCAACAGTGAAGCGTAATGTACGAAAGATTGAGAAAATTCGTGTTAGAATTATTAATCTTACTTTTTCGGTCATATTTAATAATATATGTCTACAGGAAAGACTGCTACCAAAATATACTAATATTAAAGTGCACGACCCAGCAGCAAGGAATTAAGCCTTCACGATAAAATATCGCCAGGATCTGATTCGTGATCAGATATACAAGGCAGAGAATGAAATCAAAGACAACAAAACGCAACTACTTCATGCTACAAACGAGTGGAGAAATAGCAACATCGACATAGTATCCGTACCCGCATTGAACAACACCTCGACATCCTCACAGACCAACATCACCTCAGCACTGAAACAAGGATTATCAAGAAACTAACAACATTATATGGAGGACCTATGGCAATTCCACGACCAAGAGATGGCTTCCTGAACCTTGCAGGAATTAACCTCACTGAGGACCAAGTCACTCTCCTAAATCTGGGCATAAACTGTCATGTTATGTCCAGACCGAGTGAAATGGCCCGGAAAGTAGAGTTGGAAATTCTGTTGGACGACATATTCGACCTCGAGACACAAAAGAAGGTCACTACCAAAGATACCTTACAAGCAGAACTTATTGCAGAAGGAGGAAAGAATCGAGGCAACTACAGAAGCACCATACTGTCCCCCGAGCTTAAAGCGGCAGCTAAAAGCCTTCGTGAGAACAAGGAGATAGTTGTCAGGAGAGGTGACAAGTCGCCAATATATGTCATTCTTAAAAAAGACGAATATCTGGCGAAAATGAACATCATACTCTCTGACCAAACTAAGTTCCAAAGGGTAACGAAGGACACTACAGCCGAATTAAAAGCAAAGGTCAACAAACTGATCGAAACTGTGAACGCCAAGAAATCCGGACTTCACCTGCCAAAGATCATTGGGGAATATAAACCTGGATATGCGTATGGAAATGTCAAGACGCACAAGCCTGGAAACCCACTTCGGCCAATCATTAGCCAGATACCTACACCCACGTACAGACTGGCGAAGCGACTCAACGGCCTGCTGACTCCTTATGTTCCTTGCGCCTTCAGCCTGAAGTCTCCAAAGGAATTTGTGGACTTACTGCGGGGCACACGGGCCACAGGGATAAGAGCCTCGTTGGACGTAGAATCGCTGTTTACCAACGTACCTGTGGACGAGACAATCGGAATGATAGCCGACAGAGTGTATCGTGATCCAGCCTGTACTCCTCTTGACATGCCAGAAAGTATTCTGAGGAAACTACTCCAAGCTTGTACTAAAGAGGCACCCTTCTTGAGCCCGGATGGGCACATGTATAAGCAAGTAGATGGGGTCGCCATGGGTTCTCCCCTAGGTGTCCTGTTTGCAAACTTCTACATGGGTACCATCGAGCAAAAAGTCTTAGTCGACATGAACTTGAAACCGGCCATATACTGCAGGTATGTTGACGACATTTTTACACAGGTACCTGATGTCAGACATCTGCAGGAGCTGAAGGAGGCATTTGAGCAGAGTTCCGTACTGCGTTTCACTTACGAGACGGAAAAGGATGGGAAGCTGCCTTTTCTAGATGTAACAGTCATGGAAAAGGGCGGAGGTTTCCACACTGCAGTCTACACTAAGGAAACAAACATAGGAATGTGCCTAAATGCCAACAGCGACTGCCCCGACAGGTACAAGAGGAGTGTTGTTAACGCATACGTCGACCGTGCTCTCAGCCACAGCTCAGAATGGAAGCAAGTCGACGAAGAACTCTGTAGGGTAAGGCAGGTTCTAGTCAATAACGGCTTCTCCAATGGTTTCATCGAAGACATCATAAGAAGGAAAGTGAAAAGCCATGCAACCTCTGAAGAGACAACTAACACAACACCTATACCCCCTATTAGACTATTTTACAGGAACTTCTTTTCCACAGCTCATAAAACGGAGGAAAGGGTCCTGAAAGATATTGTTAATAGAAACGTTATCCCTACAGACAAAAATCAGAGGATACAACTGACGATTTACTATAAAACCAGAAAAACGGCCAGCCTACTCATGAGAAACTCTCCAGACACAAACAGAACGCTTTAAAAGAGACTAACGTCGTCTATGCCTTCAAATGCCCACTTGGGGACTGTAAGCTCCAAAAAACCCAGTATATAGGCAAGACAACAACATCTCTTTCTAGGCGTTTAACGATGCATAAGCAACAGGGCTCCATTAAGGAACATATAATCTCTTCCCATAACCAAACCATCGCCAGAGAAATCCTAGTAAACAACACAGAAATCATCGATAGATACAGCGATAGCAGGCGGCTTGACGTTTGCGAGGCACTACACATCAAGAAGTCAACACCTGCAATCAACAGCCAATTATTGCACAACTATATTCTACCCACCTCAAGACTCCGCTCCAATATAGAAGCATCAAGAAATATGGACCAATAGGCTTTCTACAAACACTTCTATTCAATACCCATTGTTTCTGTTCTGTCTTGTGTTGATACTTTTAATACCCTATTAATATCCCCTGTTCTGTCTTGTGTTAATGCCACATCATCCTTCCCACCTCACTCAAATGTAGATATAATATCAGAGAGACGTAAGTTCTAATCAGTTGTGTATTTGTGAAGTCTTTGAAAATGTAATAAGTTTTACGAAACGCGCCCGTGTCGCGTCAGACTAGAAATAAAAATGAATTTTGGAGAGGTGATTTTTGATTTACCTCCAACAGTGAAGCGTAATGTACGAAAGATTGAGAAAATTCGTGTTAGAATTATTAATCTTACTTTTTCGGTCATATTTAATAATATATGTCTACAGGAAAGACTGCTACCAAAATATACTAATATATATATTGGTGTATACTGGCAGCAGGTTTTCTTTCAAACATGTTTCATTGAATATGACCGCATATTTTGTATTTATTATTTTCTGGTTTAGGGCTTCTATCCCTCTAACTATTTTCTTAGCATCAGGGCTAAGTTGAAATAGGAGTTCTCCAAAACTCATTTTCGTACTTTTAAGGTGAAGAAAACAATTGATTTACTATAGAGTGTATTACACTTATTTATACAATTTGCACAACGTTTCGAGCCTTCATGGTTCATTCTCAAGTGAACAGATCTTACAATGCCTGTTGATTTTATACCCGCACTGGGTCTGGTGATAATACAATAAATGTGAAAACATGGGGGGATACATAAGGGATAAATGTGAGGTGAAACATAGAGGTAACTGCAGAAGGCTTATTGGCCCATACGAGGCATCTCCTATCTAAACACAAAGATTAATCCAGTGTAATTGGCCTATTATGTTGGACATTATCTTCTGTGTTGGCATCGTTATGTTCTGGTCTTGTCCTTACTCTCATGGTGGGTAGAGTAAATAGGATTGTATAGGAAAATGAAAAAAAAAGATTCTTCACTCGTGTTCTGGGAGTCAG
>NC_091163.1:20029966-20129966 GCF_040958095.1 Procambarus clarkii
GAAGGGATGCAGCATGAGGGGACGCAGTATGACGGGAATGCAGCATGAGGGGACGCAGTATGAGGGGACGCAGCATGAGGGGACGCAGCATGAGGGGACGCAGTATGAGAGGACGCAGCATGAAGGGACGCAGCATGTAGGGACGCAGCATGAAGGGACGCAGCATGAAGGGACGCAGCATGAGGGGATGCAGCATGAAGGGACGCAGCATGAGGGGACGCAGCATGAAGGGACGCATCATGAAGGGACGCATCATGAAGGGACGCAGCATGAAGGGACACAGCATGAGGGGACGCAGCATGAAGGGACGCAGCATGAGGGGACGCAGTATGAGGGGACGCAGCATGAAGGGACGCAGCATGTAGGGACGCAGCATGAATGGATAAAGTGTGTAGATAAAACATATCCAGAAGATTATTGAGAATCCTTACTGGAAGTCTTGTATCGACTAAAAACGGACTATAGAAGGCAGACGAAATTTAATACTGCCAAATGTAGAGTTTTGAACATGAAAAACAATAACGGCGCTGCCAGGTCTCCGCTGAATACTGAAATTGCCAAATCTGAATGAGAATGATCCAGGATTCGTGTTTAATGTTTGGTACAAAGCTAATTGGATTCAGAGATTCATATAAATTATCTCATCAACCTTTCTAATGAATCTCTCGTGACGGAGAGTATCAAAAGCTTTGCTAAAATCGAGATATAGAATGTCAAATATCTGAATATCAAATATCAGCTATGTAGATAATTTGGTGACAGATAGAGCCACCTATGTAAGGCAATCAGATAAGAAAATCAGAAGCGGAGTGCCACATAGAGCCACTCCATATTAGGTCATCTGAGGTGAGAGTGGTAGCAGTCGAAAAACAGTGAAGATAGGTATCTATTATGTACCGCTATGATCATGTTCATTTATACAGTAAAGTATGACAGTATATTTAAGTAAAAAATGAATTTATTTGTATAATAAACACACACAGGTGAGTGCCAGTTACGCCCCCCACATTCCTCTATGGGGCAGGTGTAAAACAGGTTCCTCTCAGTAGGGGTGGTCGCCCGTACCCTTCCTCGCACCTAATGACCTTGACTTTACCGTAACAGAGTTCCACACCCAGTGGGGTCGTGTGGGTCTTACATAAGAGTATTTAAGGAGTATTAAATTATAAATCTCCCCCAGGGGTTAAAATAATCAAAGAATTTATTAATGCTTTATTAGGTAAAAATCACAAATGATGTATAAGAAGTTAATTATGATAGTTAATAATTGTAGTTATGGATTTCTCACTCTTATTCCTCACTCCCTTCCACCTCCCCTTCCTCATCTGAGTAGAATTCTGACGTCTCCCCATCTGTGGTGAGTGAGGGGAGGTCTTGACCCCCTCCCCCCCTCTCTTGGGGGTGTGGGGCGAGTTGGGTGGTTGCCTTTTGGTTGAGTTTCCTTCTTCCCCGCATCTGAAGTGTTCTGGAAAGAGATGAGGGAAATAATTTATAGTGATTAAAGGTTTTTATAGGATTATATCTTTTATTTTAAAAATATTCTATTTCCTCTAAGAACAGCTAGTACATACCTCTCCCCCTGCAGGAGCGACCTTGTGTCCTCTACAGCAGGCATCATCAATTAGGCTACGTAACAGCATCTTGTTTGGGGCAGATCCCCCCCCCCCCCCCCCCGTAGAATTACTACTCAACAAATGTGGACGGGTCCCAAGAACTGTGCTGAAAAAAAAGAGGTAAAATAGAGGATGTACAAGCTTTTTATTGTGGGAAAAAAAATCTTTACCAGAAAGTGAGGCTAATACTAACCAGGCCCTTCAAGGACTTCAATCTTCCCTATGGGTGTTTTTGGAGAGACACCTTCCATTTGTAGGATGAGGAGGTTGGAGGTCTTCTGGGGAGGTTGTGGGGAAAGAGGGATTTTTATAAGGGTGTAATCCCCCTTGTTAGGTAGGTTGCCTAGCTAACAAAAAATATTCTCTACACCACCTATAAGAACCAACCCCTACATCTCTACAAAATGTCCTAACACAATGATGTTTCATAGGAAAATATCTTCTCGCATAAGCGAGGGCTCGTTTATCATTTAATTTTAAAGTAACGCTGGAAAATATATTATGTAAGTAATGTACTGTTGAAGGCAACCCCAGGTGGCTTATCCTATGAACAAACAAGACGCAATAGAGCCTGCAGGCAAGAGTAAAATCACTCTGGAGTCTGTAGCACATTCCAAACACCTCTGTTATTTTATTAGTTTTAATAAATCCCTGAAAATAATGTCCATAAGTAACCGCCGACATTGCATAACTATCGAAAAAAAACATTCGATGTTTAACTTTATCAACATAAATAGCTACCCAATGTCCCATAGTTAATCTGCTGTGTGATGGTAAAATATTAGTTATGAAGTCGATTGGTTTTGTTCATGAGATATTTAAATGTTCTATCTTGTCTGCATTATAACATCCTAGGTAGAGCACTCGATCCCCTAGATTATTTTTTAAATTAATATTTATATCATAACAATTCATTATGTTTTTAAGCTCGCACGTCACACAGAACAGTTCTCTGCCCGTCGATGGATAGTACCCCGGTCGTTTCTCCAAACAGTAAAACCAGTCTGTTATATGTAACACCGCTACCAAATTCAAGCTCCATACGCAAGTTGCCAGATTTCCCCACAGGGAGGGAATCTTTTGTTTGAATGGTGGTTAAGTCAAAGGCGAATATTGATCTCCTCTTATAAAAAGTGTCATAGCCTAGTAGTGAATCACGCTCTAACCCTAATGTCTTCAAAGTTTCGTAATAAAGGCGGGAATAATGGTTGTCGAAATCACCGCCAATTCGGTAAATTGCGTTATTGTTCAAATACATAGCAATATTTTTCAGCTTTGCATTACCTTGGTGAAGGCCGGCGAAATAATTCATTGGTACAATTACCATGAATATCTTGTGAGGAATTACTTGCGCCCAAGGCTGATCAATTAAGAGACTAGTTTGATTCCCCGCTAGGACATATGTTTTAGAAATGGTTCTATTGAAAGTATAGCTGATGGGGTCAGGGGATGCTAACAGTGAGCTGTTTAAAGCTAGGTAGGCACTTGGGTAGGGGAACTCTCGTGTTACCCATAACTTAGCAAAATCCGTATGCAAGCGATACTTAGAGCCATCGTCAACACTTGTGTGTAGCACCCAAGCATGTGGGGAGAGTGCCAATCTTAGGCGCACATCTATATTATCTAATATGTATTGGTCTAGGGTTATTACATCCAATACTAGGGGAAAACACATTGACAAACCTTTACCGTTTAAATCGGACATAAATTTTTTATCCTTGGCGGTTGCTCCAGTAAAAAATGTATTAGTAAATTCGTTAGGGATTATACCATCATCACTCCAGTCCCTACGAAAGGCTCCAATTCTCCCCAAGGAAGACATTTTTTATGGAGGCAGGGAGGTAATTAATTTAATAAACGACCAATAATCAAAATTAGAATTTGTTTCAACTACCTGCTCTCCTAAAAACACCTGAACACCTTTAAACATGGTATTTGACAACCCATTCACAAATTCCACATAGTCATCCTCTTCCAATTTTGTGGTATCGTCATCTTTCGTTACAGATACCTTAAAATCTATAACAATATTAGCTAGATCTAAGAAGGCGCCCTGGGTTCCAGGGATGCAGAATTCTAAGTAATTATCCCGCAAACGTTGATTAATGGGGAGGTTAACAGGTAGAATGTCTATTTGCTACATGGAGGCAATTGAACTTTCCACATTACGTATTCTGTTACTTCTAGGAAATTGGTCAATAATACTAGAGCTATAATATTCTAGTGGTATTTTCACCCCAGCTCCACTAGCCCCCGCCATGATCTCCTCCGAAAGGTGAAGTATGACTGCTTACTATAGTGAAAATACGTCATTTTTATACCCAAGACCTCGTTTACATTTTTTTTTTATTCTCCTAGAGAGCCTTTTAATTTTCCTGCCTGTTACTAATTTCTTCCCCACAGTCTTCAGAGCATCAATACCGAGAGTTCTCAGAGCACTCTTTACATCCCGTTTACCACTGGTTAAATCACCAAGAACATTTTTCCCAAAATCGATAGCACTCGGTGTTACAGCTTTCATAAAAAATGGTATGGCTCGCCGAGCGAAGCCAGCCAAGGTTCCAAAAAAAACACCACCAGATCTGAGATAAGGTGCTTGGAATGTGCGTATGTCATTCATCGCTCCCCCCCCCCTCATCCCATGTCTCCTAGAGAGAGGAGAGAAGATCTCTGCGAATTCCTTCTGAGAAGGTGGGTGGAATGGTACACGCATTCCGACACTCTTCTTATAATAAACGAAGTCGTGGGTAAACACTTCTATATATATTTATATTTATATAGATTATATTGCTATACTTTAGGGCGGATATGCAAGACTGCCGTAACCGACCTCCCATCTTCAAAAGTAACCATTCGCCCAAACTGATCTGTTATTTTAATACTTACTTTCTCCAACGTGTTAGTATTTAATGTCTTATACACTAGGGGATGAGCCCCTCTAGAATATGAGTCATGATAATTGATTGCATCTAAGATATTTACAATCTGCCCACATATCATTCTGGCTCGATGACGTCATTATAAATGAGTAAATAGTCACAACATCTGTCATTGTCTGGGGGGAATGAGGCCACGACCTTGGAGGCTGTTGTAATGTCTCTGTTTTTGCCCGATAAATGGTGTATTTGCGACTGCTGTCAAAACCAAGTACATTAGCTATTCTGTGTTTAAATTGAAGGCTGAGAGAATGTAACGAGCCAGTACCTTCATTGTTAAGAGTTGAAGATAGTAATACCCGCTCTAAAGATTGGTCATAGGGGAGGATTGGTTCTTTTTCTGTGAAGTATATTTTGAAATCACTGCTGAAACTTAGTTTCATGTCAGTGATTATTTGCCGGCTTAGCTCACCCGTGATGAATGTGATGTTTCTGGATAATATGTTGGTTTTGGGGAGGAAGGTATAAATTAGGTGTTCTGGGCTTTTAGAAAGAGTTCCACGTTTAAAAGTAGCATAGACATCTATGCCAGACTCCCCCTCATCCTTGATGATAGCATTAATTCGCCTGGGTAGGAGTATGTTGACTAAAGCCACTTCATGTTTAATGGAAGGGTTTAAATGTAGTGTGGGGATGGTATTTGTAAATGCTGAACTTGTGTTGTTGTGTATATCTTCTTGGTCGAGACTAGTAAGGTATATGTAATGTTCCTCGGCCATTGTTCACTTATGTACAGATTGGGGAATATATGGGAGAGGGGTTTTTGTATGATGGGAAAAAAAACAACATTACTTATATTTTATTTTTTAAACTACAAAGGAAATATTTGTTTTAAAGAACAACAACAGGGGAATTATTCCCACAACAAATTACATATAAAGAACAGCTGCTGTTGGTGGTGCTGCTGCTGCCACTGCTGCTGCTGCTGCCACTGCTGCTGGAGCTGTTGATACCGCTGACGCCACTGCCACCGATGTTGGTGCTGCTGCTGCTGCTACCGCTGTCACCACCGCTGGAGCTGCTGTAGATGGTGGTACTGCTGCTGCTGTCGTCGCTGCTGCTGTTACTGTTGGTGGTGGTGCTGCCACCTCTTCTTTTCTGGGGGGATGATTACAGCTTTCGTTGTTTTTTTCGGTAGGGAGGATAACAGGAATATTTCCTGTGACTCTCCATCGAGGATGGTGTCGATACGATGATTTGTGTGGGGGTCGAAGTCGATAGTGGTTTCGATCCATCGTTTGGCTGCGACAGATGTGGGTGGAGGTGGGGAGGTGGTGGAGGTGGAGCTGGATGAGTACTCTTGTAGATGTCTCTTCTTCCTGGGGGTAGGTGGTGGTGCTGGTGGTGTAGAACGAGAAGAGCTTCCTGGGGTGGTGGCACCATCCCCCACCACAGGGTCTAGGGTGATAGTTTTACTATCACCCTCTTCTCTGGGTTCATCCATCGGGAGGGGTACCATTGATGGGGTAACAGCAGTGGGACGTTTGAGGATTACAAGCTCCTTCTTATGCTTGCTCAGTTCGTGATGAAGTGAGATCAGCATGGGTCCTGTGTCCTTGTGCCAGTTGTCCATACCATCACGGGAAGCCCTTAAGCCATGGGGCACCACCAGTCGAAACATGGTGGGGGTTCTCACCATTAGATTGTCCACTTTTGTTAAGGCAGTTTTGAGCCAAAAAAGTCTGATTAGGCAGTATCCAGGGTGACAATAGTGATGAAGTGGGTGTCGGCGGAAGACTGTACTTGCTCTTGAGCTATAGGGTTGGACTCGAAGGGTGCTCCTGCACCGAATACAGAAATTAGTGCCACTATGGTGGGGCGGAAGAAGAGAACTGGCTCTTCGACAATATCTTGACCGTCGGAGGGGTAAGGGGCTATCTTTACTTCAATGTCCCCTGGGGTAGACCGATAACGTATTGTGGCCCTGTTGACATTAGTCAGACCAACACGTTCAACACGGGCATAGTTATACGACTTCCATATTACACTTGCCAGTCGATAGGGACGCACAACGGCGGCGGGCAGGTCGTAGACTATTACATCACCGACCCCAAAGGCGTGGGTGTCGGTGATGTCGTCGTTTATTGTCTTGATGGATGATAACGAGATGGCGAAGGGCGGCTGTGAGGAGCGTGTCGACGACAACTATAGTGACCAGGAGCGATGGTGGGGGACCTTTAAATACACCTCTGTCCCCACCTGGAGGGAGAGGAATGTAGGGGTGTGGGGTAGAGGCCGCCTTCCTCACCTTAAAAGCCCATAGACACTCCGCCCAGTCTCGAAGGCTGTAATCTGGTCTCGATGTTGGAAGGTTAATTTTTCCATTTGTCATATCTCCGTCTGGATTTCCTGGGATGAATATTCTTCATAACGTTTCACCGTTTCTCCAAATGACTTAAAAAACCGTTCTGGAAAGGCACTCAACACAAGACGGTCATAACAATCCCACAATGCATATATTAATCTACATTTGTGTTCGACATACTTGTAGTACCGCTGTGTAGCAACCAACTTCTTTAATAGGGGAGATTTGTCTTCTGCAGGTGGAGGTGGAGTGGGTCTAGTAGCTTTCTCCATGGTGGATACACAACTGAATATGGTGGCGTTTAAGATGTGGTTCATATAGGTCTTCAATACGGCTCCCAATGGGGTCTCCTATGGATACCCCTCCCCCCTTTTAACTGTGATCTGGCGCGATAATTACGTATGAAGGTCGGGTCTATGCCAGCCACTTTCAGTAAAATCCTAACATCCTCCTTCTCAGTTGCCCTAAATTGTCCTTTAGTAAAGGCTAAAGTTTTAATTATATCTAAAATATTAACATTTTGCACACGCTTTAATAAATTTCAATGGCTATCCCATATCACCTGTTGGCTGTTTTGATCAAACATGTTCACTAATGTTTTGACATGTGGAATTTCCTCAATTTTAAAATTCACATTTATTAAATTGTCCAGACTAGGATTTTGGGTCGTGATGGTGGCTTTATGAGGAGTGTGCCCAGCAACAATTAGCCGCATTTCGGCTGGTAGAATGGAATGTTCCCTTTTTTTTATTTTTTTTTGTTAAAAGGCGATGGTCGCACCGGCCAGGCCGCGTTGTTGTTGTTTTAAAGAGTAGCGCCCGGGCGTCGGCGGCGAGCTTAAAGACATTTAATGGTTGTCTGACCATCCCCGCCCGTCTGGAAGAGTTATAAGGATCACAGGAGCTGCCGTGGCAACACCGCCCACAAGCCGTTGTTGTCGGGTGACAGGGGGGAGTGTCCACTTCCTCCACTCCCCCATCATCATCGCCAGAGTCACAGGTGGGCTGGTTACAGCTACCACCAACATTATTACTTGAATTGCTTTCGTTTTTAAAGAGAAGGACTTACTTTCACCATCATCACTGCTGGGAGAGGGCAGACCCACCACATTAAGAGGGGATGGTGTGTTCTTGTTTTTATTAAATAAATATTTTTCGGCTATGATTCGTGGTACCAGACAATATTCTTTCACCATTTTTCTCTCGTTACTTATTTACGTAATTACCTTATTAGGGAGGAAATTAACGATACAGCCAAAGGGAGCAGAGCCGCCAATATCGCCCCACCACGCCTAGAGGTTAGAATATTCTTCTTCTTCTTGTATAATGGAGTTTTCTTACGTGCTACAGACCGAATGTCATTCTGATACCTCTGTAAACCATTAATTATCTGCGATTGAACCGGGATGTTTCGTTTCAGAAAATTGGCAAAAATTTCACAAATTGATTCAATTTCCTGCCGTTTTAAAGCCTTAATTAGTTTATTCCGCTTCTTGGATGATAAATTGTTTAATAAAAATAACAATTGATGATGTTTCTCTACGATTGAGTCCTGATGAACTGTCATTTTTTGTTAAATTTGACGATGTCTTGAGCTTTAATCCAGCTATTGCTAAAATCTGGGTACCCTCTCCACTTGACGAAATATTCTCTGTGCCCTTTCGATGTTTTCCAAGACTGTAATATCGTTATAGGAAAATAGTCTGGAAGGGATGTTGGGATCAATTCTTGCTCATAAAACATGCCACTGACCGGCTCGTTGTTTAAATCTTTGATTTTATATGTCGGGATTGGATGTGTTCCGTCAATATATGACACTAGAAATATTTCTTCTGTATTTTGGAGCCAAAAGCCTTTGTGAAATATATTCCTATGCTTTGCCAATCGCACATGTTGCCCAAGGTGCAGCTGTGGACTGATGGGAGTTATGGGGGAGTCATTGTTTAAATACATGACCTTAAACTGTCTTTGTATATCTTCAATATTTTGCAACTTATGAATGGCATGAGGAGTATTTTTTAGTATCCTGTGGAATGTGTGGTTGTAAACGTCCACGACTTTTGGGAGGATGTGGATGTATTTTAATGAATTAGCTTGGGTCATATAATGATACAGTTTATGTTTTAAAGTTTTGATGGCTCGCTCCACTAAGCTAGATTTCATTTCCAAAAATACACTATATAATTTAATATTTTTCTTATTAAAATAATTTTGAACTGACTTGTTGTAAAATTCTCTACCTCGGTCGGTGAATATCCGCCTTACACCGAGAAACTGAGGCGTTTCCTCTAATATCTTCTTTAGAGCGACTAACACATCACTCGAATTTTTTGCTTTTAAAGTTTGAGTCTGCATTAGGCGAGAATAAACATCGACACAAATTAAAATATATTTAACACTATTATTGTATTTTTGTAAACTACAAAAGTCCCCTAGGTCACAGGCAATTATGGTACGAGGCTTAGGAGCTAATATTTTCCGTCGGGGGAACCTAACTAAATTTCTCCTATGTAAGGTATAAGATCGCTCTCCAAGAAGAAATTCCATCACATCTGCAATAGTGATATTGGGGTCTTTAAGTCTGGCAGCCTTATACAATTTTTGAATTGATCCTGTGAAACCACCCAAGCTAGAAATGTCATTATAGGTGGTGGTTAGAATTGACCGTTTCTGTATCGTTAGGGACATTTTTTTTATTACATTTGATAAACAATTTCACACCGGTCTTCATTGGCGATGCTCGTTCGTAGTTGTAATGCCTCAGGAACCGTCAGATCGACCAATAAATAACCATATTTGCTCTGGGATATTGCCCGACAGCATATTTCAATGAAATTATTAGTAGTTTTTCGCCCATATAACTGGCCACTTAAAATTTCAAGTTGGGTTATGTCTCTGCTTCATTAATATATAATAGCTACAATTCAGAGTTATTGTCCAGGCATATTTCCCCTGGGGAAACAAATTTTGACTAACTAGAATTACGGAAATATTACCGTGTCTCCCTCGGGTGAAGATATTGGCTCTAATTGGACTCTGTATGGCTTCGAGGTATAAGTCATCAATAATATACAAAACTGACTCATTTGAAAAAGGATCTTTATACTCCAATGGGTTAATCAGCTCCTAGGAGAGAGTAACCTTTTTTCACAGAAAGGGGATGTTTGAAAGAGGATGTTCTGTTTTATTTGCAGTTGACACTAAAATTTTTGAGAATTTTCCATGGAATTTAACACATATTTCCCAATAGAGACGTTTTCCCAGAATTGCTGAATCCGGCTACAAATAATCTTGCTGGGTGGTGAAAAATATTGAGTTGCTCGACTGAGACAGAAGTACACTCCTCCATATTTTCCCCATAAATGGTTCAATTTCCTATGGGCGGTCACACACACATATATATATATATGTGTGTGTGTGTGAGTGAGAGTGTGTGTGTGTGTATTCACCCACTAAAGAACACCACACCCTCAGGGCATAGACAGTCCTCCTGATGTTTTTTTTGTTGGAGAAGTCCCCTAGAGATGACGTCCAGACGAGAGAAAAAAAAAAGTTCTCTACATCAGGACTAACCCTTCTCTTACATAAAGGGCTGAAAGGTGTTGTATGTGGCAACGCCGCCCCCCCTGTTCTAAGTCAATAAAAGGACGCTACACCTCCCCCCCAGCACGTATTATTGAAATAGTGTCGAAACCGAGCACTCTCCACCCTGTCTAGGCTAAGATGTAAGTAAATTAATATCTATTTCATATATGGGCTATATATATGTATATATATATATATTTCTATATATATAAATAAATATATATATATATAAATATATAAATATATATATATATATATATATATATATATATATATATATATATATATATGCGAACAAGCCTGAATGGTCCCCAGGACTATATGCGAATGAAAACTCACACCCCAGAAGTGACTCGAACCCATACTCCCAGAAGCAACGCAACTGGTAACTACAGGGCGCCTTAATCCGCTTGACCATCACGGCCGTCAAAAGGAAGTGATAGCTGAGGCTATTTGAGCCACTTCCCCGACGGCAACTCGGATGGTAATCTTGGGCATAGCATTTCACCAAATCACCTCATTCTTTGGGGCACACGTGAGGAACACAAATGCGAACAAGCCTGAATGGTCCCCAGGACTATATGCGAATGAAAACTCACACCCCAGAAGTGACTCGAACCCATACTCCCAGAAGCAACGCAACTGGTAACTACAGGGCGCCTTAATCCGCTTGACCATCACGGCCGTCAAAAGGAAGTGATAGCCGAGGCTATTTGAGCCACTTCCCCGACGGCAACTCGGATGGTAATCTTGGGCATAGCATTTCACCAAATCACCTCATTCTTTGGGGCACACGTGAGGAACACAAATGCGAACAAGCCTGAGTTTTCATTCGCATATAGTCCTGGGGACCATTCAGGCTTGTTCGCATTTGTGTTCCTCACATGTGCCCCAAAGAATGAGGTGATTTGGTGAAATGCTATGCCCAAGATTACCATCCGAGTTGCCGTCGGGGAAGTGGCTCAAATAGCCTCGGCTATCACTTCCTTTTGACGGCCGTGATGGTCAAGCGGATTAAGGCGCCCTGTAGTTACCAGTTGCGTTGCTTCTGGGAGTATGGGTTCGAGTCACTTCTGGGGTGTGAGTTTTCATTCGCATATAGTCCTGGGGACCATTCAGGCTTGTTCGCATTTGTGTTCCTCACGTGTGCCCCAAAGAATGAGGTGATTTGGTGAAATGCTATGCCCAAGATTACCATCCGAGTTGCCGTCGGGGAAGTGGCTCAAATAGCCTCGGCTATCACTTCCTTTTGACGGCCGTGATGGTCAAGCGGATTAAGGCGCCCTGTAGTTACCAGTTGCGTTGCTTCTGGGAGTATGGGTTCGAGTCACTTCTGGGGTGTGAGTTTTCATTCGCATATAGTCCTGGGGACCATTCAGGCTTGTTCGCATTTGTGTTCCTCACGTGTGCCCCAAAGAATGAGGTGATTTGGTGAAATGCTATGCCCAAGATTACCATCCGAGTTGCCGTCGGGGAAGTGGCTCAAATAGCCTCGGCTATCACTTCCTTTTGACGGCCGTGATGGTCAAGCGGATTAAGGCGCCCTGTAGTTACCAGTTGCGTTGCTTCTGGGAGTATGGGTTCGAGTCACTTCTGGGGTGTGAGTTTTCATTCGCATATAGTCCTGGGGACCATTCAGGCTTGTTCGCATTTGTGTTCCTCACGTGTGCCCCAAAGAATGAGGTGATTTGGTGAAATGCTATGCCCAAGATTACCATCCGAGTTGCCGTCGGGGAAGTGGCTCAAATAGCCTCGGCTATCACTTCCTTTTGACGGCCGTGATGGTCAAGCGGATTAAGGCGCCCTGTAGTTACCAGTTGCGTTGCTTCTGGGAGTATGGGTTCGAGTCACTTCTGGGGTGTGAGTTTTCATTCGCATATAGTCCTGGGGACCATTCAGGCTTGTTCGCATTTGTGTTCCTCACGTGTGCCCCAAAGAATGAGGTGATTTGGTGAAATGCTATGCCCAAGATTACCATCCGAGTTGCCGTCGGGGAAGTGGCTCAAATAGCCTCGGCTATCACTTCCTTTTGACGGCCGTGATGGTCAAGCGGATTAAGGCGCCCTGTAGTTACCAGTTGCGTTGCTTCTGGGAGTATGGGTTCGAGTCACTTCTAGGGTGTGAGTTTTCATTCATATATATATATATATATATATATATATATATATATATATATATATATATATATATATATATATATATATATATATATATGTCGTACCTAGTAGCCAGAACGCACTTCTCAGCCTACTATGCAAGGCCCAATTTGCCTAATAAGCCAAGTTTTCCTGAATTATTAAATTTCTCTATTTTTTTCTTATGAAATGATAAAGCTACCCATTTCATTATGTATGAGGTCAATTTTTTTTATTGGAGTTAAAATTAACGTAGATATATGACCGAACCTAACCAACCCTACCTAACCTAACCTAACCTATCTTTATAGGTTAGGTTAGGTTAGGTAGCCGAAAAAGTTAGGTTAGGTTAGGTAGGTTAGGTAGTCGAAAAACAATTAATTCATGAAAACTTGGCTTATTAGGCAAATTGGGCCTTGCATAGTAGGCTGAGAAGTGCGTTCTGGCTACTAGGTACGACATATATATATATATATATATATATATATATATATATATATATATATATATATATATATATATATATATATATATATATATTGGTGTATACTGGCAGCAGGTTTTCTTTCAAACATGTTTCATTGAATA
The DNA here is from genome assembly GCF_040958095.1 of Procambarus clarkii. NCBI lineage: Eukaryota > Metazoa > Arthropoda > Malacostraca > Decapoda > Cambaridae > Procambarus > Procambarus clarkii. Next base: position 20,043,128 of record NC_091163.1, read on the forward strand.
TGACCGCATATTCTGTATTTATTTTTTTCTGGTTTAGGGCTTCTATCCCTCTAACTATTTTCTTAGCATCAGGGCTTAATTGAAATAGGAGTTCTCCAAAACTCATTTTCGTACTTTTAAGGTGAAGAAAAGAATTGATTTACTATAGAGTATATGATCTTTACTTACACTTATTTATATAATTTGCACAACGTTTCGAACCTCCATGGTTCATTCTCAAGTGAACAGATCTTACAATACTAGTTGATTTTATACCCGCACTGGGTCAGGTGATAATACAATGAAGGTGAAAACATGGGGGGATACATAAGGGATAATCGGTGAAACATAGAGGCTGCAGAAGGCTTATTGGCCCATATGAGGCATCTCTTATCTAAACACAAAGATTAATCCAGTGTAATTGGCCTATTATGTTAGACATTGTCTTCTGTGTTGGCATCGATATGTTCTTGTCTTGTCCTTACTCTCATGGTGGGTAGAGTAAATAGTTCCGTGATTTGGGTGTTCATGGTAGGTCGCTCTATTCTTATGTGAATTGCCTCAAGAATTTGTAATCTTCTTGCATCTTGAGTTTTGTCTATTATGCAGGTATTCTTGTTCAACATTTCTCTTGTTAGAGTAATGTCATGGGCTTGTCTCATGTGATTCCTAGGAATCACATGAGACAATCACAATTCCTAGGAATCACATGAGATTCCTACTCCTACGACTGCTTCTTGAAAAGCAGCAAAATATCGTTGGAGTTAAGTGCAGATGTGACGTTGCACAATCTCTTATCACAAAACATTCGAGGGGGTTTTACAACTGCAGTTAGGAGTTACGCCAGAGCTAACAACCGCTATGTCACCCCATCTTTTAACCCCCAGGAGGATAGATCTTCATTCTTACTGTATTTAGATTTCAACTCACTTTATGGGAGTTGTATGACTAAGAAATTGCCCAATGGGGGACTAAGGAGACTATCATCTGATGAGATGAACTCCTTCATTAGTGGAGGGAAGATAATGACAAAACAGCCATTCTCTTCTAACAAAGGGTACTCGCTCTTAATTGACACCAAACACATAAGACCTGAAATAGCAAGACTAAGAGACGATCTACCCCTTTGTTTACACCATAGGGGAATAAGTATGACGGATATCTCACCATTTAGTAGGGGACTTCTGGAAAAAAATAACATTACAAATCTCCGTAAATAAAATATTAAACTGGTTGGTGATCATCTCCCCAAAAAACATTATTTCATATCTCTACACCTTTTACAGTTATTTATTGAGATAGGTCTTGAAGTAGAGACTATACATGCAATTTACGAGTTCCGCCATTCAGATTTTATGGCCGAATTTGTTAACACCAACATTAACAATAGAAATGCCTCCACCAGTAACGATAGGAAAACACTATTTAAATTATTCACAAATAGTGTTTTTGGTAAAACACTACTGAACCCAGCCCGTTATGCCATTGACACCAAACTAGTGACTTCAGCTAGGGTCTTTTTACGAGAGGTGAAGAATCCACGCTTTAAACATATGGTGCATTTAGGTGACAATAAATTATTGTCTGTCAGTTCCAGACCATTCATTAACATTACTCATCATAATTACATTGGCTTCCAGATTCTTGAGCTAGCAAAATACAGTTTGTACCATTTTTGGTACAGGGTACTTAAGAAGCACTATACAGATAGGGTACAACTGCTGTATAGTGATACAGACAGCTTCATTTTTAGCTTACTAGCTGAAGATGTCTTTAACAAGATGGGGAAAGAACCCTTAGCTCGTGGATAACTACTAGTAATTTCCCTGAAACTCACCCCTTGTATGATCCTTCTAAAAAGGGTGTTTCAGGACTTTTAAAGTCAGAGGTTTCAGACAGACACATCCTTGAAGTTGTGGCACTCAAGTCCAAAATGTATAGTGTACTTTTGCTTGACAATTCAAATTCCATCACCGCTAAGGGTATTCCCTGCGCTATGCAAAGATCTTTAACACATAACTACTTTAAAGAGACCCTACACAGTAATGGTGTAGTAAATACTTTCCATTATTCAAAAATCAGGAACGTAGGGGGACATATGGCAACCACATTCAATACTAAGAGGGGTTTAAGCGCATTTAATGATAAGCGCTTTTACCTAAATAAATACACTAGCCTAGCATATGGACACCCAGACATACCAGCGGATTCCCACCCCAACGCCTCAGCCCAAGGAATGTGCACCGAGAGTGAAGGTGTTGATGTCATTGAGCCACAAGGTGAGGAATGACAACACCCCACCAGCGAGAGTGAACCCTATGACGTTAGTAGTCCCATACCTGAGGAAGAAGAGCCACTACACCCCATTCTCTCTCTGGGTGATGATGAGTCATCATCTTCATCCCAGGGGGAGGAGGGGGAGGAAGACCCTACAACGGATCTGTGGGCATGGAGGAGGGTCCTAGTTAGGAAGTATTATGAAGGGGGGGATGACTTACATTATGAGTATGTTTAACCCCTATGTACTTTGTTAATATAATCTATAAAACATATGGGTTATTTCTTTTCACCTTCTTTTACGTATATAACCTTAAAATATAACCACTTAAAAAGAACTAGGGGGGAGGGCCCCTCTTACGGTACAGTCAAGGCCTTCAAGTATGAGGAAGGGTGGTGAGGGGGAGGACCACCCCTACTGAGAGGATCCTGATTTTTACACCTGCTCCATAGAGGAATGTGGGGGTGTAACTGGCACTCACCTGTGTGTGTTTATTATACAAATAAATTCATTTTTTACTTAAATATACTGTCATACTTTACTGTATAAATGAACATGATCATAGCAGTTCATATATTAATAGATACCTATCTTCACTGTCTTTCGATTGCTACCACTCAGAACTCGGATGACCTAATATGGATGGCTCTATGTGGCACTCCGCTTCTGATTTTCTTATCTGATTGCCCTATATAGGTGGCTACTTTACTGTATAAATGAACATGATCATAGGGGTACATAATAGATACCTATCTTCACTGTTTTTCGACTGCTACCACTCACACCTCGGATGACCTAATATGGAGTGGCTCTATGTGGCACTCTGTCACGAATCTTACTAAGATTCTGCCATTACTCATATTATTTTATTGTTTTGCTCTCTAATATTGCATCCAGTTGTATGATATAAGATTTTGTATGTTATATATATATATAACATAGCATGCTGTGTAGTGTGTGTGAGGTTTTTGGTGTTAGATTTCGCATGTAGTTTCTCCGTGTGGGCGGTTGACCATATTTGGATATGGCCAGTGTGGGAACGTTGTTGTCAATCGAGTGTCTATAGTTTTATATTTATTTATTTCCATATTTAATTGCCGTATTATTGTATGGAATGTTGTACCAGTGGTTACTACTCTTTAGTTTTACAATGTTTTAAATATTAGTGTTGCATTTTGTTATTAGAATTTCCACAATGTTTGTGTGGACGTTTAGGCGATTTCTTGGTAGACATGTAGTTGACGTTTGGCCTGTGGACCAAAGCCTGGGCAGTAGCGTGGCGGCTGTTGTCGAGAGGAGTTGTGTTTTAAGCTAAGTCATTGGTCATTGTTAATTTAGCCCATATAAATGTTAATTATCTGGTTAGATGATTTGAGTATTACTATCGATTACTCCATGTTCTGGTGATATTGCTCATGTCTCAATAATTAATTTCATTCTATGATATTGCATGCTGAAACATATTTCTGGCTATTATTTATACATTTAATTGTTGTTATGTTTGTCCCCCTTAGCATAAATATATTGTTCTCCATTTTATGCAGTGATGTAATTATACCCCTAGACATCTGTTGGCATGACCGATTTATTATCATTTCTTTACACTCTGGGGAGAAGAACCTTATTTAGTCTCAAGGGTGGTGACACACTCCGCTTCTGATTTTTTTATCTGATTGCCTTACATTGGTGGCTCTATCTGTCACCAAAATATCTACTCAGCTACTTTAAAAATGATGGAAAAGACAATATTTTTTTTTAACAAGAACAGTTCTTAATAATGTCATGCTGAGAACTATCTTGAATATTTTGGTTCCTGTTTTCAAAATTGGTACAACAGTGTCCACGCAGTTCCGTTCTCCTAAGGCTTCCCAACGTCAATATAATGTGGTCTCTCCTAACCTACCAGAGGACCCATAACAGAAAACGGGACAGTACGTCACTTTCACCAGATGCTCCCATTTTCTAGTACAACAATTTTTGGCCCTATGTAACGCCTATGACCAAAATGCGACGTTCTTAGTAGGAGGACAACTTGTTTGTGCGAGGACAGGTTGTTTGTTAAATTGGTAAATTGGTTGTTGTATAGATTGTTCTACATCAATTCTCAAAACTCATATTACGTTTGTGAAGTAAAATTTATTCTGTTCTGATCATTTATTTGTATACATACACTAATACTCACATGAATAACCATATTCACAAGGATGAGAGTATGGCCTCAGTGAGTATGGTAAGTGAGTAGCTCAGTCGATTAAGGCAGCGTCTGGGATGCTCTCGGACGCAAGTTCGAATCCTTGTCACGGCCCTTGTGGATTTGTTCAAAGGATGTAAGTATCCCTGGGAGTAATGCTAGCTTAAAACCTGTCCTATAAAACTTAAAATCCTAAGTTAGCCTGTTATTAACAATATTTATCTAAGAATTTCGACGTCCTGTCATCATGTTAAAAATCTTCTCCCGGTCCCAGGACAAACAGAAATTATCTAACATGCCAGAAATGAATAAACATGAGACACGGATGTTGTTTACGGTAGGGGGGTTAAACGCCAAACTGCATGAAGCGAAACCGTCGCTCTACCGTCCAGACCATGTGGTTGGGCAAAAAAGTGGAAAAAATGGAGAGAGAGAGAGAAAACAGATAACGTGTTTTATTTTTAATAAAGGTTGCCTTGAACTTCTTGGAATAAACTTTTTATTCCAGTATAACTTATGTTACCTCGCTGCATAATTAATAAGGATTGAGAGTTAACAACACACAAAAAACTGCTATACTTAAAGTTTGTGTTGTAGAAGCTGCTCTCGTTATTCCTATATATATATATATATATATATATATATATATGTTTCATTGAATATGACCGCATATTCTGTATTTATTATTTTCTGGTTTAGGGCTTCTATCCCTCTAACTATTTTCTTAACATCAGGGCTTAATTGGAATAGGAGTTCTCCAAAACTCATTTTCGTACTTTTAAGGTGAAGAAAAGAAGTGATTTACTATAGAGTGTATTACACTTATTTGTATAATTTGCACGACGTTTCGAACCTCCATGGTTCATTCTCAAGTGAACAGATCTTACAATACTAGTTGATTTTATACCCGCATTAGGTCAGGTGATAATACAATGAAGGTGAAAAACATGGGGGGAAACATAAGGGATAAACATAGGGGCTGCAGAAGGCTTATTGGCCCATACGAGGCATCTCCTATCTAAACACAAAGATAGACACATCCCCTATCTAGACACATCCCTAAACACATCCCTCGTCCTAAAGATGGCTACTTTAACCTGACTTCTTATGATCTTACCCAGGACCAACGAGACCTCTTAAATCTTGGTCTAAATTGTCAATTCTTATCTAAACCAAAGATGCATCAAAAACGCCTGGAAATCGAAATGCTTCTGGACGATATCCATAAGCTAGAAGACAACAAAAAAGTCATCACCACTGACACACTTCAAGCTGAACTACTTGCAGAAGCAGGGAAAAAACGAGGAACATATTCATCTACAATCTTAACCCCACGACTCAAAGAAGCAGCGAAACAACTAAAAAATCTGAAAGACGTAACAATAAGAAAAGCCGACAAAACAGCAGCATATGTATTGATTCCTACCCATGAATACATGAACAAAATAAGCGACATCCTAAGTGACGACTCCAAATTTCAACGAATCACGAGGAACCCCGTAGAAGACCTTAAGCGGAAAGTAAACAAAACAATTACAGCAATCAACGCAAAGAAAGGTAGTGTGCATTTCAATAAACTTCAAGGCGACTATGGCTTAGGATATGCCTACGGCAATGTTAAGACGCATAAACCAGGTAACCCACTACGCCCTATAATCAGCCAAATACCAACCCCAACTTATCACCTGGCAAAGAAACTCAATGAACTCCTAACTCCATACACTCCAAGTAAGTTTAGTCTACAATCATCAGCAGATTTCCTAGAATTGATCAAATCTACCCAGCCTGATGGAATCATCGCTTCCCTGGACGTTGAATCCCTTTTTACCAACGTCCCAGTCGACACAACCATAGGAATGATACTGGACAGAGTATACAGAGACGAGAGCACCCCCAAATTAGACATACCTGAGCCACACTTGAAAAGTCTTCTCGAAGCATGTACAAAGGAAGCCCCTTTCATCAGTCCACAAGGAGACATGTATTTACAAATAGACGGAGTAGCAATGGGCTCCCCCTTAGGAGCTTTATTTGCTAATTTTTATATGGGAACCATCGAAGATAGGGTCTTCAGTAGCAGACAAAAACCAACTGTATACTGCCGTTATGTAGATGACATATTCGTAATAGTAAAAGACTCAGATGAACTAATTGACCTAAAAAGACACCTAGAGAGAGAGTCAGTACTCCGATTTACACATGAAAATAGTGAAAATAACAGTCTGCCATTCTTGGATGTACTAATAACAAAAACAGGAACCTCTTTAAGCACCAACGTATATACCAAGCCCACCAACATAGGATTATGCCTGAACGGTAGAAGTGAGTGCCCCCAAAGATACAAAGCCAGTGTTCTCAATGCTTATATTCGTCGAGCGCTTACCCACTGCTCTGAATGGAGCAACGTGAGTAGAGAGTTTGAAAGAGTAACTCAGGTATTGGTGAACAACGGATATAGCAACGCGGAAATAAACGCTTCTATAAGAAGACACTTGGACCGTTGGTATAATTCAGAACCTAGAACAGAAACCACAACACTCCCAATAAAATTATATTACAAATCAACCATGCACAGTGAACATATAAAAGAGGAAAGAATAATGAAAGAAATAATCCGTAAAGGAGTAAAAAGCACTACTCCTAACCAAAACATAAACCTGATAATATTCTACAAAACCAAGAAGACTTCCGAACTCCTTATCAAAAACAGCCCGAAGCCGACGGAGAACCCTCTACAGCAGTCAAGCGTTGTATACATGTACACTTGCCCCCACGAAGGATGTAACCTTCAATGTAAGTACATAGGTATGACGTCGACCAAGCTGACGAGGCGTTTGACATGCCATCTTCAATCTGGTGCCCCTAGGAATCACATGAGACAAGCCCATGACATTACTCTAACAAGAGAAATGTTGAACAAGAATACTTGCATAATAGACAAAACCCAAGATTCAAGAAGATTACAAATTCTTGAGGCAATTCACATAAGAATAAAGCGACCTACCATGAACACCCAAATCACGGAACTATTTACTCTACCCACCATGAGAGTAAGGACAAGACAAGAACATATCGATGCCAACACAGAAGACAATGTCCAACATAACAGGCCAATTACACTGGATTAATCTTTGTGTTTAGATAGGAGATGCCTCGTATGGGCCAATAAGCCTTCTGCAGCCCCTATGTTTATCCCTTATGTTTCCCCCCATGTTTTTCACCTTCATTGTATTATCACCTGACCTAATGCGGGTATAAAATCAACTAGTATTGTAAGATCTGTTCACTTGAGAATGAACCATGGAGGTTCGAAACGTCGTGCAAATTATACAAATAAGTGTAATACACTCTATAGTAAATCACTTCTTTTCTTCACCTTAAAAGTACGAAAATGAGTTTTGGAGAACTCCTATTCCAATTAAGCCCTGATGCTAAGAAAATAGTTAGAGGGATAGAAGCCCTAAACCAGAAAATAATAAATACAGAATATGCGGTCATATTCAATGAAACATGTTTGAAAGAAAACCTGCTGCCAGTATACATCAATATATATATATATATATATATATATATATATATATATATATATATATATATATATATGTCGTACCTAGTAGCCAGAACGCATTTATCAGCCTACTATGCAAGGCCCGATTTGCCTAATAAGCCAAGTTTTCCTGAATTAATATATTTTCTCTAATTTTTTTCTTATGAAATGATAAAGCTACCCATTTCATTATGTATGAGGTCAATTTTTTGTTATTGGATATAAAATTAACGTAGATATATGACCGAACCTAACCAACCCTACCTAACCTAACCTAACCTATCTTTATAGGTTAGGTTAGGTTAGGTAGCCGAAAAAGTTAGGTTAGGTTAGGTTAGGTAGGTTAGGTAGTCGAAAGACAATTAATTCATGAAAACTTGGCTTATTAGGCAAATTTGGCCTTGCATAGTAGGCTGAGAAGTGCGTTCTGGCTACTAGGTACGACATATTATATATATATATATATATATATATATATATATATATATATATATATATATATATATATATATATATATATATATATATATATATATATATATATATAGGAAGGGAGTACCACCTCTAGCTGGAAGAAGGGGGACCCATACCTTCGGAGGAAACCATGCATAACGCATTAGAGGGAATGTTTAGATCCCCTCCAATACAGTTTCTGTGTGCTTTTCTCCTACCACCCCCTTCCTTTTTTATTTTTTGTGCTTTATTATGTATTTGATGGTTACAAGATATACATGGGTTGATACAAAAATAATAAAACAAAAAGATGCTTAAAGGTTATGGATCTCTTGAAAAACACGACATTGGGAAACATTGATGAATGTCACAGACGGGTTCGATCATTTTTGCAAGTCAAACACTTCTTCGAATTCCTCTGAAGTAGGACTAGTGCCCAAGACGCAACAGGCATTTCCCCCTCTGAATCGCAACACTGAGGCGCTAAAACAAGAAACTTTTTGCTCTCTGGTCTTTCGTAGCACTGATCAATTTGTCCCCCAATTCCTTCAGGAACTTCAATGCACATTTTCCCAACGAACCAAGGGGTCTCCGAGCCGATCGGAACAAAGCTGTAGCAGTGTGCTAGACCTCTGTATTTAATAATTTTCTGCGATTCCCTGCAAGAAGCTGTAGCAGTGTGCTAGACCTCTGTATTTAATAATTTTCTGCGATTCCCTGAAAGAAGCAGCACCACCGCTTTCACGTGTGCTGTAGTGGAGGGAGGTACTGGCCAGTGTGGCAGCGCACGTGTAGTCCCACACCACTTGCTTACCATCCTTCCAAGGTAGCAAGGTGACCCCATCTGGGCGCTTCTGAGGATCGTTAGGTCTGGATAAGTGTGGTTCTCTTTGTGCCGGGCAGCGAGCTGTGGCGAGACTCCTCTTGATGATGTCGTTGACTTCTTCATGTCTTGCAATTTTACCCTGTGATTTACGACATACCAGACCATGATGACCATATTGGTCTGCCATCGCAGTTCCGCAGATGCACCTATGTTTGGCAAGGCGAAGGGCAACTCCAATGCGGAGAGCGTCATGACTGAGGCGAGTTCCCAGGGCTGCATTGGGCACAGCAAATAAAAAATCCCCGGCGTGGGGTGCTGGTACCACTAGGAGGCGGGCTTTGTTTTAAGCATCAGCGTTGTCAATCATTGCTGTGACAGTCTTTTCCATTATGGGGTTATCCCAGTGGGCCTGCTTGTGGTCTTTTGGGACTTGTGGTCAGGGATGAGGGTGTGCAATGTGTCCCATTGTCTGGCTGCTTTGATGAACGTTTGATCATGAGTTCCCGCTGTCTCTCTAATACGCTCTGGTAGGATCTGCCCTAACAATTCGTTGGGTGCTGTACATGAGGATAAGAATGCTGGAAGTGCTACCTCAGTTGCCTTTCTTATGCCTATCCCTCCAAATCTCACTGGTAGTGTTGCTTGGTCCCACTGACTGTCATCTAAATCTAGGTTGAGCGCCTTCCTGAATACTGACCTGAGGAGCTCATCATATTGATTTAGAAGTGAGTTGCCAAAAGTTGGTGCACACCTTAAGAAGTATGTTAGCCTGGGCAAGGTAAGGCACTTTGTGAGCACATAAGAGGGTGAGACAATGTAGTAGCTGATGCGTTATCTCGTGCCTAGCAACTAGAATAATACTCAAAAACAAGGGGGAGGGAGTGTTATGATTCCAGGCAGCCGAAAAACCTGTCTCCCCTTTGAGAATTATTCTATCAGGCCTGACCTGACTAGAAGGTCTAGGAAATATAGAGGTGAAGATACAGATGTAAAATAATTGGTTGGATTTGATAGACAATTCAAGATAACGGGCAGTGAATAACAAAATAAGTAAATGACTTGACACAAGATGTGGAGAGTTTGGTGGAGGTGTGAGACTCGCTTGAGAGGAGCTTAAGTCATTTGAGTACCAGACCTCGTGAGGGGAAGCTGCGCCCGGTTTGAGCTCCCGTTGGAGAGGATCCCCTGTTTGATATACCTTCAAGAGAAAGGAAGTGTGCAGACGTTCCAGCTGAGGAATCGAGCTGGAAATGTGTGGTCTCAAGTCCTGGACGGCAAGGAGAGTTTGTTAAGCCGCCCAGAGACATTATCGTGGGCCGTGGAAGTGCCCTGGTCAGACTCTGTGAGAGGGAGAGCGCCCCTGCTGGAGACCTTTTTGTAGTAAGCATAATTTTAACCAGTTTACAATGATTGCCGGTAGTTGATCGTGTGCCCAGCGATCATAGCGAAGTATATTGATAAGTTAGACATGTTTTGGTAAGGCAGGAAGCCTAAATAAGAGGACGGAGATGAGAGAGACAGCTGGAGGGACGAGCAGGACCGCTCCCAGAGTGAGGAGCCGCCCACCGGTCAAGGCGGAGCATGGACCAGCCCAAACGGGGGAGTCCACTCTCACAGTATGTAGATAGCAAAGAGATGTTAGGTGCGAACATATTGTGTGGTTATTTTCGTTCATGTGTTTAAGGGTAAACGTTTTTTATTGGCATGTCAATGTGTTGCAGGTTTGTCTTTGGAAGGAGTTGCTGAGAGAACTTCAAGGCCAGCAGAGGAGGATTAAGTAGATGGAACTCCAAGCCTATTGAAGAAATACTGAGCTCTGTGGAAGAGCAGACCCTATAGTGAGGAGTTGGACCTCAAGCTGTGAGAGGAGAAGCAGTGGAGAAGAGTTTAAATGCTTTTGTGATAGCAGTGGTGAAGCACCATTGTTGATCAAGGAAGACTTCATGGTGTAGCAGCCAGGAGCGCTGTGGAGGACCCTGTTAGAAGTGGTGTAGCACCACTGTTGCTCAAGGTGCAGCACCCTGGAGGAGCTGCGGAGGATCCTGGTTGATAAACCCGGAGAACCTGAAGATATCAGGGAAGTGAACTTCCAGATGTGGAAGGGAAGTTCTGGTTGATTACTTGTAGGGAGTTGGTGGAGTGTTTGGTTGCCATTAGCGTGCAAGACGCAGTGAAAGGTGAGTGATTGTTTGCCATTTTTGTGCCAAGGAATACTTATACTGAAGTATAGAGTTACAGTCGTGGGCTGGAATACCTGCAGAGATATATATATGTGTTCTAGGATTGATAGGGTGACCGATTGATCATTGTTGTATATCAAGGAACATTTATACCAATATTTATGTTATTGCAGCCATACGCTGGTTTTCCTTGCACATGTTTATAGATATATATTCTCTTGCTGATAGTGCAACATTGTGTTATAAGACTTGACCTACTTGAGGAGGTTGGTAGCATTAGGTGGTGAATCAGTAGATAGGATACCACTTGATAAGCAGATGATAGAGTTCTGATGGTGTTGGAGTGCAACCTGACTGAAACAGTATAGTGTAGGATTTATTATTATAATTATTATGTGTGTATGTGCTTTGTCCAGTAAATGTATTTAAATTTGCTGGTGTTTGCCCTTGTCCTAGTGAGGCTTCCCAGGAAGTAGGAAAGAATGAGAGAGAGAGAGAAAGAACCAAGAGCCACAGCTGTGGACAGGGTAGAACGGAAAAATAATAAATCAAAGGGGATTGAGGAGATCGTATCACATAAGGAGAGAGTGGGGAGTCACAGCGGCTCGAGTGGGTGTGTGCACATGACAACGAGGCTAAGTATTGGAGCCGCATCCCCTAAACGTGTGACGTTGAGCCCCTCTCCAAGAGCCAGAAGCGCCCAGGGTGATCTCCTGGTAAAGTATAAGCACTCTACCGAGTTTTGGGTTGGGTTGTCCATAAAGAAGGATCAACGACAACACCAACCACAATATGTGTTCTTTATTGCTGTATTTGTGTTGTTAGTGTTTGCGAACGTGGTCGACTGATATTGGTGGAAACAGTATGTATTCTCATTGTATGAAAACATACTCAACAGAAAACAGAGTTACTGTGAGGGGTGACCTAAAAGTGAAGAGATACCACCAGCGGGGTTAGACAGGGTTCTATACTCGGATCTATCCTGTTTCTGATAGAACCTATCTGATAGAAACTCGGATCTATCCTGATGCAAATAATTGTCCAGAGGTTAGAGACTCATTTATCTCAATGTTTGCTGATGATGCTAAAATTATGTGATAGGTTAAGGCAGAGGAGGACAAGATGACCTGGATATACTGAAGGAATGGTTCAATACATGGCTACTAGAGTTTATCTCAAGTAAGTGCAAGGAAATGAAAATAGATGTAGGGAGCATGATGCAGGACACAAGGTTCCAAGTGGAAGATTAAATCCATCAAGAACCATATAGAAAGATCTGGGGGTTAATATTCACTGAACCTGTCTCCTTGAAGCCCACATCAAAAGGACATTATCAGCGGCATATGCTAGGTTGGCCAGTATAAGAACTAGTTTTATAAACTTGTGCAAGGAATCATTTTGAACCTTGTATACCACGTATGTCAGACCAATCCTGGAGTAGGCGGCTCCAGCGTGCAGTCCTTATCAAGTCAAACACAAAAGGAAGTTAAAGAACGTTCAGAGCCAAAAGACTAGTACCAAAGCTGAGTGGTATGAATTACGAGGAAAGGCAGCTGGAGTGAGGCCTCACGTGACAGGAAGACAGACGAGTTAAGGGAGCTACGATTACCACCTACCCACCTATTACTACCACCTACACAATTCTCAAAGAAATTGCCAGGGTAGATAAAGGTTAACAATTTAACACTGGTGGTACACGAACAAGAGGACACAGGTGGGAACTTAGTCCCCAAATGAGCCACAGAGATGTTAGAAATAATTTATTCACTGTCAAAGTAGTTAATATATGGAATACCGTAGGAAGTGATGTGGTGGAAGCAGAGTACATACACATTTTCAAATGAAGATGTGATAGAGTCCAATAAGCTCAGGAACTTGAGCCTATTGGGAAAAAGCTACTCTGCTTGGAAAAGCTTCTTTGCATGTTGAGTAACTTCTTGCGTGATGAGTAAAGCTTCCCTGCTTGTTGGTCTGTCTGCCTCCCTGTCTGCTGGGTAAAGCCTCCTATAGGTACTAGTCAAAGCTTCCCAGCCTGCTTTGTAAAGCCTGTTTCCACTCAGTTTTCACCTGTGTCCCCTAGTGCGAGTGCCCCTTGTGTTAAATAGCCTGTCTTTATCAACCCTGTCGATTCCCTTGAGAATCTAGAATGTGGTGATCATGTCCCCCCTAACTCTTCTGTCTTCCAACAAAGTAAGGTTTAATTAACGTAGTCTCTCCTCGTAGCTCATACCTCTCAGCTCGGGTACTAGTCTGGTGGCAAACCTTTGAACCTTTTCCAGTTTAGTCTTATGCTTGACTAGATATGGACTCCATGCTGGAGCCGCATACTCCAGGATTAGTGTGACATATGTGGTATATAATGTTCTGAAAGATTCATTACACAAGCTTCTAAAGGCCGTTCTTATGTTAGCCAACCTGGCATATGCTGCTGATGTTATCCTCTTGATATGAGCTTCAGGGGACAGGTCTGGCATGATATCAACCGCCAGGTCTTTCTCTCTCTCTGACTCTTGAAGTATCTCATCTCCCAAATGATACCTTGTACCTGGTCTCCTGCTTCCTACCCCTATCTTCATTACATTACATTTGCTTGGGTTAAACTCTAACAGCCATTTGTTCGACCATTCCTGCAGCTTGTCCAGGTCTTCTTGAAGCCTCAGGCTGTTCTCCTCTGTCTTAATCCTTCTCATAATTTTGGCGTCGTCAGCAAACATTGAGAGGAATGAGTCTATACCCTCTGGGAGATCATTTACGTATATCAGAAACAGGATAGGTCCAAGCACAGAGCCCTGTAGAACTCCACTGGTGACTTCACGCCATTCTGAGGTCTCACCGCTCACTATAACTCTCTGTTTCCTATTGCTTAGGTACTCCCTTATCCACTGGAGCGCCCTACCAGTTACTCCTGCCTGTTTCTCCAGCTTATGCATCAACCTTTTATGGGGTTCTGTGTCAAAGGATTTCCGACAGTCCAAAAATATGCAATCCGCCCATCCTTCTCTTTCTTGCTTAATCTTTGTCACCTGATCGTAGAATTCTATCAAGCCTGTAAGGCAAGATTTACCCTCCCTGAACCCATGTTGATGGGTTGTCACGAAGTCTCTTCTCTCCAGATGTGTTACTAGGTTTTTTCTCACAATCTTCTCCATCACCTTGCATGGTATACAAGTTAAGGACACTGGCCTGTAGTTCAGTGCCTCTTGTCTGTCAGCCTTTTTTGTATATTGGTACTACATTAGCAATCTTCCATATTTCTGGTAGGTCTCCCGTTTCCAGTGAACTAATATACACTATGGTGAGTGGCAAGCAAAGTGCTCCTGCTCACTCTTTCAATACTCATGGTGAGATTCCGTCTGGCCCAACAGCTTTTCTCACATCCAGCTTCATTAGGTGCTTCTAGACATCATCTCTTGTAATTTCGAACCTTTCTAAGGTCACCTGGTTTACTGCCACCTCTCCTAGCGCCGTGACTTCTCCCTGTTCTATTGTAAAGACCTCCTGGAACCTTTTGTTGAGTTCTTCACACACCTCTTTGTCATTCTCTGTGTACCTGTCCTCGCCCACCCGAAGTTTCATCACCTGTTCCTTCTCTATTGTCTTCCTCCTGATGTGACTGTGTAGTAGCTTTGGTTCGGTCTTGGCTTTATTAGCTATATCATTTTCATACCTTTTCTCAGCTGTTCTTCTCACACTAACATGCTCGTTCCTGGTTCTCTGGTATCTCTCTCTACTTTCTGGTGTTCTGTTATTACGAAAGTTCCTCCATGCCCTTTTGTTCAGCTCCTTTGCTTTCATACATTCCCTATTAAACTGTGGATTTTTCCTTTGCTTCTGTGTTTTTTCCTGTCGGGCTGGTACAAACCTGCTTACAGCCTCCTGACACTTTTGGGTGACATAGTCCATCATGTCTTGTACGGACTTGGTTCCGAGTTCTGTGTCCCAATGTATATCCCATAGGAATTTATTCATCTCCTCATTGTTTCCCTTTCTGTACGCCAGCCCTTTGTTTCCCAGTTATTTTTTGGGGGTGATAATTCTTAGCTCAACCAGGTACTCAAAGCTCAATACACTGTGATCACTCATTCCCAAGGGGGCTTCCAACTTAACTTTCCTTATATCCGACTCATTTAGGGTAAATATCAGATCAAGCAAGGCTGGTTCATCCCCTCCTCTCATTCTTGTCGGTCCCTTGACGTGTTGACTTAGAAAGTTTCTTGTTGTCATATCCAGCAGCTTAGCTCTCCATGTGTCTGGGCCTCCATGTGGGTCTCTGTTCCCCCAATCTATCTCCCCATGGTTGATGTCTCCCATGATTAGTAGTCTGGATTCGTTTCTGCTAGCCACAGAAGCTGTTCTCTCTATTATATTGATGGTGGCCAAGTTGTTTCTATCATATTCCTGTCTGGGTCTTCTGTCATTCGGTGGGGGGTTATATATGACTACTACTATAATTTTCTGTCCTCCAGTTGCTATGGTGCCTGATATGTAGTCTCTTAAACCTTCACACTTCTGAATTACCATCTCTTCGAAACTCCAACCTTCTCTTAGTAGCAAAGCTACACCACCTCCTCCTCTCCCTTCTCTCTCTTTTCTCACTACATAGTAGCCCTGTGGAAACACTGCGTTTGTTATAGTTTTCGTTGGCTTTATTTCTGTGAGTGCTATTATGTCTGGGTTTTCTTCTAGTGCCCATTCTCCGAGTTCACTTGCTTTATTTGTAAACCCATCTATGTTAGTGTACATTGCCTTGAAGCTCACTTTCTTCTGTTCATTTTCTTGTCCCTTTCTTGGCGAGCATTCTGCTGGTGTGGGAAGCTGTTCCGTGGGTGAGAAGATCTGAGGTGGTTTGCAGGGTCTCAGAGGATTTTGGGGTGGGGGTGGGGGTTTAAGGGAAGGGGGGACAGGTAGGGTGTGGGTTAAGGAGATAGGGGGGACATGGAGGATACGGAGTGATGGAGGAGGAGGGATAGGAAGGGTATGGAATGAAGGGGAGGGGAGACAGGAGACAGAGGGGGAAAGGTGGGAGGGGGGACATGACGGGAATGGGGTGGGGGGGGGAGGGTTGGGTGGGGGCAGGTAGGGTGAGGGGAAGGGAGGGTTTCTATGCAGAGGGGGGTGGTGGTGTTGCCCTCCCCTCTGGTGTGGCTGGGATGCTGGTCTTGGGTTCCCCTCCTGTCTCTGGGACTGTTGTGTTGGGGGCTGTGATTTCCTGGTTTGCTCCTCTCTCCCTGCGCTTCCTCCTTGCCTCTGCTGCCCTGGCTCTCTCCTCCTTCGTCTTGTCCTGCTGCAGGAATACTTTTTTGTATCCCTCCACATGCTGCAGACGACTCTTCCTTTCGAGAATATCCTCCTTCGTGGTTTCGTTTGTAAACACCACCTTTACAAGTCGGTTTCTGTCCTTGTTGTACCAGCCCAACCTGAAAACCTTCTCAATGTTTTGTTCAGCCCCTTCCATCAGTAACCCTTTCAGTAGCCCATGTACTGCCTCTCTGTCCTTGCTATTCCATTCTTGCCTGTTGGATCCTTCCTGTTCTTTGATGCCTACAACTACCACTAATCTTTTTCTCTCCAGCAGCTGAGTGGTGCACCTTGCTGCTTCCTGTGAGGTAGCAGCTTGCATAGCTACCTCCCTCACTGCGGCCATTGCTTCTGAACTCTTTTTCAGTATGTCCGCAAATGTTTCAGGTACAGAGGCAATTTCTTCCAATGTAACATTCCACCTTCCCTTTGGATGATAATCTGATGCTCAGTCTCTTTATTTTTCTCTGTGAGGGATTTGATCTCCTTGCTGATGTCAGCTCACTTTGCAGGTTGTTAATTGTAATCCTCATTTCATGCATCTCCCTCCTGAATTTCTCCAGAACTTGGGTTAACATTTCCTTCGTTTGGTCACTCTGGCTGTTTCCTTTGTACTCACCTACTCACCTAGTTGTGTTTGCAGGGGTTGAGCTCTGGCTCTTTGGTCCCGCCTCTTAACCGTCAATCAACAGATTCCTGAGCCTATTGGGCTCTATCATATCTACACTTGAAACTGTGTATGGAGTCAGCCTCCACCACATCACTTCCTAATGCATTCCATTTGTCAACCACTCTGACACTAAAAAAGTTCTTTCTAATATCTCTGTGGCTCATTTGGGCGCTCAGTTTCCACCTGTGTCCCCTTGTACGTGTGCCCTTGTGTTAAATAGCCTGTCTTTATCTACCCTATCAATTCCCTTCAGAATCTTGAATGTAGTGATCATGTCCCCCCTAACTCTTCTGTCTTCCAGCGAAGTGAGGTTCAATTCCCGCAATCTCTCCTCGCTGCTCATACCTCTCAGCTCGGGTACTAGTCTGGTGGCAAATCTTTGAACCTTTTCCAGTTTAGTCTTATCCTTGACTAGATATGGACACCATGCTGGGGCTGCATACTCCAGAATTGGCCTGACATATGTGGTATACAAAGTTCTGAATGATTCTTTACACAAATTTCTGAATGCAGTTCGTATGTTGGCCAGCCTGGCATATGCCGCTGATGTTATCCTCTTGATATGTGCTGCAGGAGACAGGTCTGGCATGATATCAACTCCCAAGTCTTTTTCTTTCTCTGACTCCTGAAGGATTTCCTCTCCCAAATGATACCTTGTATTTGGCCTCCTGCTCCCTACACCTATCTTCATTACATTACATTTGGTTGGGTTGAACTCTAACAACCACTTGTTCGACCATTCCTTCAGTTTGTCTAGGTCTTCTTAAAGCCTCAAACAGTCCTCTTCTGTCTTAATCCTTCTCATAATTTTGGCATCATCCGCAAACATTGAGAGAAATGAATCTATACCCTCCGGGAGATCATTTACATATATCAGAAACAAGATAGGACCGAGTACAGAGCCCTGTGGGACTCCACTGGTGACTTCACGCCAATCAGAGGTCTCACCCCTCACCGTAACTCTCTGCTTCCTATTGCTTAGGTACTCCCTTATCCACTGGAGCAACTTACCAGCTACACCTGCCTATCTCTCCAGCTTATGTACCAGCCTCTTATGCGGTACTGTGTCAAAGGCTTTCCGACAATCCAAGAAAATGCAGTCCGTCCAGCCCTCTCTTTCTTGCTTAATCTGTGTCACCTGGTCTATTAATTCTTTTAAGCCAGTCAGGCAAGATTTACCCTCCCTGAACCCATGTTGTCGATTTGTCACGAAGTCCCTTCTCTCCAGATGTGCTACCAAGTTTTTTCTCACGATCTTCTCCATCACCTTGCATGGTATACAAGTCAAGGATACTGGCCTGTAGTTCAGTGCCTCTTGCCTGTCGCCCTTTTTGTATATTGGGACCACATTCGCCGTCTTCCATATTTCTGGTAGGTCTCCCGTCTCCAGTGACCTACTATACACTATGGAGAGTGGCAAGCAAAGTGCCTCTGCACACTCTTTCAGTACCCATGGCTAGATCCCGTCTGGACCAACAGCCTATCTAACATCCAGATCCAGCAGGTGTCTCTTGACCTCCTCTCTCGTAATTTCAAACTATTGCCTATTGCAATAACTCCCGTCTAATTTATCTATCTTATCAACTTTTTAAATTAGGAATGGAGTTTGCTTCTATAATCTCTTCCTTCATTTTATTCCATTTTCCCCACCTCCCTCACGCTCAACATCGAACATCTCTATTACTCATTTGATTCTCAAGCTTTCATCCACGCCCTCTTGTTCTGTTTGTATTCAGTGCGAACATTTCCTCTTTTTTCCCCCACTCTGTATATTCCCCTAGGTAGTTTATATATCCTTATCATGTCTCTCTTCTTCCTTTGTTAGATTCTGTCTATCTTTACATCTCATGCCTCACAATTCTGAGACCAGCTTCATTGCAAAATTCTGACGCAATCCTCACCATCAATGTCAACCTTATAGTGACCTACTCCACACCATCAGTGATAATCTGATCGTTATATCCCCTGAGTGGCTGAGAACACGTCTTTCCTCTCTGTTCGCCTTCGCGTCCTGAAAATCTCTCAGTCTCAGGAAGTCAACAGGTTTTTAATGGACCATTTGCAACAGGTGTTTCGTTCATACAATATCCTGCAGGGCTTAGCGTATTTGAAAAAAAGGGGACTACATCGTTCAGTATCCCAGAACTTTCCTATCAATGATATCGCCAGAATAATTTTGCAAATGGCTGCAGAGTCCTGGAAAAATACTCGCTGGCCCTTTCTCTTTCTGACGGATGGGAAGGAAATTCCCGGGGTAGTGTTCCAGCTTTAAAGTTCTAGAGGTAATGGTGTTTGCTAATATACTGCTGCCCGAAGCTATCAAAAGCCTCATACTTATGGCATAGTTGTGGCGCAGCTGGGACGGTAATGTGGCACTGACTGTGCCGCCCCCCCCCCCCCTCCCACACACACACATACACACACACATTTATGTGGTGGAGGCTGACTCCATACACAGCTTCAAGTGTAGATATGAGAGAGCTCAGAAGGCTTAGCAACCTGTACATTAGTTGATTGACAGTTGAGAGGCGGGACCAAAGAGCCAGAGCTCAACCCCCGCAAGCACAATTAGGTAGGTACGCACACGCTCACACACCAAAGAGGCAAAGAGCCAAAGCTCAACCTCCGCAAGCACAACTAGGCGAGTACACACACACATACACACACACACACGCACACTCACACACACACCTAAGTCTTCCCCTCTCCCCTACTCCCCTAAACCCTCCCCTCTTCCTCACCCACCTCAGCCCTCCCTTTTCCCCCACGCCCCCCAAGCCCTCCACCCTTTTCTCTCCCCCCAAGCCCCCCCATCTCCCCTATCCCCCACAGCCTCTCCTCCCCCCATGCTTCCCCAACCCTCCCTCTCTTACCCACCCCCTGTACCCTCCCCCTCTTATCCACCCCCTGTACCCTCCCCCTCTTATCCACCCCCTGTACCCTCCCCCTCTTATCCACCCCCTGTACCCTCCCCCTCTCCCCCACCACCCCAAGCCCTCCCTCCTCCACCAATCCCCCCGTGCCAGGTCCCCCCAGCTCCCACTCACCCCAGATCCCAAAGGTCCCCCCCAGAAAAGAAGCAGAAGAGAGTCAGTTTCAGGGTGATGTACTCAAACATAGATGGGATCACAAGCAAGACAAGTGAACTAAGGGAAAGAGCACAAGAAGTTAACCCAGATGTAATCGGACTCACTGAAACAAAACTCTCTGGAATCATAACGAATGCCGTGTTTCCCCAGGAGTATACAGTAATAAGGAAAGAGAGGGAAGGTAGAGGAGGAGGCGGAGTGGCCCTACTCATGAGAAGGGAATGGAGTTTTAAGGAGATGGCCATCCCGGGCTGTGAGGAGTTCAGAGACTACATAGCAGGCACCATAACAATGGGAGGACCAAGAATAGTAGTAGCAGTAATATACAACCCTCCACCAAATGACAGGAGACCCAGTCAAGAGTATGAAAACAACAACAAGGCAGTTAACACTATAATTGAGAGGGCAGCCTCTGCTGCCTGTAGAAATAGATCCCACCTGCTCATCATGGGCGACTTCAATCACGGAAAGATTGACTGGGAGAACAAGGAACCGCATGGAGGCGAGGATACGTGGAGAGCCAAACTATTGGAGGTGGTGACAAGCAACTTTTTAACGCAGCATGTCGGAGAACCCACAAGGATGAGAGGCAATGACGAACCAGCGAGACTCGACCTAGTCATCACTCTGAACGACTCCGACATAAGAGAAATCGGTTTTGAGGACCCAGTAGGAATGAGCGACCACAGTGTACTGGTGTTTGAGTACTTGATTGAAGAAGGGTTATTGAACTCGAGGAGGGATACCGAAACCAAAAGGTTAGCATACCGAAAGGGAAACTATGAGGGGATAAGAAAATTCCTAACAGATATAGCATGGGAAACAGAGCTCAGGGGAAAGACGGCCCAAGATATGATGGATTACATCACGCAGAAGTGCAAGGACGCAGCAAACAAGTTTGTCCCAGTCCAAAAGGAAAACAGAGAAATGAAGATGAGAAACCCATGGTTTAATCAAAGATGTAGGCTAGCTAAGCAGCAAAGTAAAAGGGCATGGAGAAACTATAGGAATAACAGGACACTGGAGAGCAGAGAAAGATACCAGAATGCCAGGAATGAATATGTCAGGATGAGAAGAGAGGCAGAAAGACAATACGAAAATGACATCGCAAGCAAGGCAAAGACTCAGCCTAAATTGTTGCATAGCCACATTAGGAGAAAAACAACAGTAAAGGAACAGGTTATGAGATTAAGGATAGGGGCGGAAGGATTCACTACAAATGACAAGGAAGTGTGTGAGGAATTGAATAAGAAATTCCAGGAGGTCTTCACCTTAGAACAAGGAGAAATTCCAGAGGTAAGTGAGGGAATAGCTAACCAGGAACCACTGGAAGAGTTTGAGATTACCAGTGGGGAAGTAAGGAAGTGTTTACTAGAGTTGGACGTGACGAAGGCTATAGGCCCAGATGGAATCTCCCCTTGGGTTCTAAAGGAAGGAGCAAGAGAACTGAGCCTACCACTCTCCATAGTGTATAACAAATCACTGGCAACAGGGGAACTGCCAGATATTTGGAAAGCAGCTAACGTAGTCCCGATATACAAGAAAGGGGATAGACAGGAGGCACTGAACTACAGGCCAGTGTCCCTAACCTGCATACCATGCAAGCTGATGGAGAAGATTGTGCGAAAAAAACTAGTGGAGCATCTGGAGCGAAGGAACTTTGTAACACAGCATCAACATGGGTTCAGGGATGGCAGGTCCTGCCTCACAGGGTTACTTGAATTCTACGACCAGGCAACAAAAATAAGGCAAGAAAGAGAAGGGTGGGCAGACTGCATATTTTTGGATTGTCAGAAAGCCTTTGATACAGTGCCACACAAGAGGCTAGTGCGAAAGTTGGAGATGCAGGCTGGAGTGAGAGGGAAGGTACTCCGGTGGATAGAGGAATACCTAAGCAACAGGAGACAACGAGTCTGTGTGAGGGGTGAAGTCTCAGATTGGCGAGACGTCACAAGTGGAGTCCCGCAGGGGTCAGTCCTCGGACCTATACTGTTTCTGGTATATGTAAATGATCTCCCAGAGGGTATAGATTCGTTCCTCTCAATGTTTGCCGACGATGCAAAAATTATGAGGAGGATTGAAACAGAGGATGATAGTAGGAGGCTACAAGATGACCTGGATAGACTGAGTGAATGGTCCAACAAATGGCTGTTGAAGTTCAACCCGAGTAAATGCAAAGTAATGAAACTAGGCAGTGGAAACAGGAGGCCAGGCACAGGATACAGAATAGGAGATGAAGTACTTAATGAAACAGACAGAGAGAAAGATCTAGGAGTTGATATCACACCAAACCTGTCTCCTGAAGCCCACATAAAGAGAATAACGTCTGCGGCATATGCGAGGCTGGCTAACATCAGAACGGCGTTCAGGAACCTGTGTAAGGAATCATTCAGAATCTTGTACACCACATATGTAAGACCAATCCTGGAGTATGCGGCCCCAGCATGGAGCCCGTACCTTGTCAAGCACAAGACGAAGCTGGAAAAAGTCCAAAGGTATGCTACTAGACTAGTCCCAGAACTAAGAGACATGAGTTATGAGGAAAGGCTGCGGGAAATGCACCTCACGACACTGGAAGACAGAAGAGTAAGGGGGGACATGATCACAACCTATAAAATCCTCAGGGGAATCGACCGGGTAAACAAGGACGAACTTTTCAACACTGGTGGGACGCGAACAAGGGGACACAGGTGGAAGCTGAGTACCCAAATGAGCCACAGAGACGTTAGAAAGAACTTTTTCAGTGTCAGAGTAGTTAGCAAATGGAATGCATTAGGAAGTGATGTGGTGGAGGCTGACTCCATTCACAGTTTCAAATGTAGATATGATAGAGCCCAATAGGCTCAGGAATCTGTACACCAGTTGATTGACGGTTGAGAGGCGGGACCAAAGAGCCAGAGCTCAACCCCCGCAAGCACAATTAGGTGAGTACAATTAGGTGAGTACACACACACACACACACTGTGTGTGTGTGTGTGTGTGAACAAATGGTTGTTAGAGTTTAACCCAACCAAATGTAATGTAATGAAGATAGGTGTAGGGAGCAGGAGGCCAGATACAAGGTATCATCTGGGAGAGGAAATTCTTCAGGAGTCAGAGAAGGAAAAAGACTTGGGGGTTGATATCACGCCAGACCTGTCTCCTGCAGCACATATCAAGCGGATAACATCAGCGGCATATGCCAGGCTGGCCAACATACGAACGGCATTCAGAAACTTGTGTAAAGAATCTTTCAGAACTTTGTATACCACATATGTCAGGCCAATCCTGGAGTATGCAGCCCCAGCATGGAGTCCATATCTAGTCAAGGATAAGACTAAACTGGAAAAGGTTCAAAGGTTTGCCACCAGACTAGTACCCGAGCTGAGAGGTATGAGCTACGAGGAGAGACTACGGGAATTAAACCTCACTTCGCTGGAAGACAGAAGAGTTAGGGGGGACATGATCACCACATTCAAGATTCTGAAGGGGATTGATAGGGTAGATAAAGACAGTCTATTTAACACAGGGGGAACACGCACAAGGGGACACAGGTGGAAACTGAGTGCCCAAATGAGCCACAGAGATATTAGAAAGAACTTTTTTAGTGTCAGAGTGGTTGACAAATGGAATGCATTAGGAAGTGATGTGGTGGAGGCTGACTCCATACACAGTTTCAAGTGTAGATATGACAGAGCCCGATAGGCTCATGAATCTGTACACCTGTTGATTGACGGTTGAGAGGCGGGACCAAAGAGCCAGAGCTCAACCCCCGCAAACACAACTAGGTGAGTACAACTAGGTGAGTACACTAGCGCGCAGGACTCGTAATTCTGTGGCGCGGGTTTGATTCCCGCACCAGGCAGAAACAAATGGGCAAAGTTTCTTTCATCCCTGAATGCCCCTGTTACCTAGTAGTAAATAGGTACCTGGGAGTTTGTCAGCTGTCACGGGCTGCGTCCTGGTGTGTGTGTTTGTGTGATGTGAAAAAAGAGTTAGTAAACAGTTGATTGACAGTTGAGAGGCGGGACCAAAGAGCCAGAGCTCAACCCCCACAAACACAACTAGGTGAATACTACATAAAAGAGGAGAAGGATACACAAAGAATGATAAAGTGTGTGAAGAACTTAATAAAAGCTTCCAGGAAGTTTTCAAATTTGATCCAGAACTGTCCCTAGATCTACGATATCTAATAGAACAGTGCCACTAGAAGAAAGACCGATTGAAATACAAGTAAAACCAGAGGAAGTAAGGAATAAATTAGAGGAGCTGGATGTGACCGAAGCCACCAGTCCTCGAACTGAGAACCTGTGGCTTTTCCTTCAACCTTACAATAGAAATCCTCAAGACATGTTTGACACGTGTGGGTGACACGACAATCAGCTTGATCATGGTCCAGGACGGACCGAAACGTCGTCGTCTCCTCATCTTCTGGTCTTCATATCTTCAGCAACGTTATTGTGACTCATTGTCTGCATGTTTGATGTAAATATTTAGAATAAAAACCAGATCATACAAATATAATATTTCAATTTATTTAGAAAAAATTATCAAGACTCTAAGTTTATATCACTGTTATTTTTTTTACTCTATTGAGTTTATAATTTTTCATTGATCCAAGGAGCCACTCGGTGAATAATCATTCACCACCCAACAACTGACCACCAGCACCGTCTAGGTACAAAGTGTGAACATAGAATCTCATTCACTTTCATTGGGTCTAACGCGACCTTCACATACCTCAGGAGACACGCTGTGGGAGGTCAGTAGAGACCCACACAATTATTAAATCAATCACGTCAAACTTGCCCGCCAAGATGGGCATGAAGCCTTGTGATACGCCCACGGCTCTGCTTATAGAGCCCCCTCGTCCAGTGATCAACATTGAGAGATCTCCCGGGACAAGACTGTGTACAACACTCTCCGTCTCTCTCACCACAATGGTCGGCCTCTCATCAGGAAAGGACTTGCAGTGCATGCAAACGTAAACAATGGTTTCTGCGAAGGGTCGACTCTGGAAAGTAGTTTATTTGCCGACAGGATTTGTGACAGGATTTTTGCTACGCCTTTGGGGAAGATTCGAGTGTTCGTTGTACGATTTTATAGTGTAATCTAGGTTATAAATGTGGTTTACAGTGTATGAAAAATGGAGACACTCGTTGATTCCATCTATTTTTCTGCTAGTAGGTAGGCTATGCAGTGGGTAGGCTAAGCCGTGTTTAGGCTAAGCGGTGGCCAGGCTAAACAGGCTCCGCAATAGTTATAACTATGAGTGGATAGATTAAGCAGTGGATAGGGTAAGCAGTGGATAGGCTAAGCAGTTGGTTATATAAAATCATTGTTGTATATCTCTCAACATACCCTCACGCAGTATACTCGTGTTTATACATTTTGTATATTTTTACAACTTTTCAATTTATTTTACAAGTTTTAGGTAGACGTTGTAGTTCAGGGTTTGACCAAATGGAACACGGCGCAGCCCAGAGTAATCTCCAGTTTTAAGAGCGAAAATGGGAATACAACTCTGGTAAGATAGAAATCGACAGATTTTTCTTTTTATATGAAATCTCTAAAATTATAAGGAATCGAGGAGTGTCTGGAATGACTTAGAGAAGGAATCAAACACGGCTCTCCATCTTAATCCTCCACCTCACTTAGGGAATATATATTTCCTTGGGTCAAAAGAAAATGTACACCAACTTGTGATCCAAGATATATGAACTATAGGACAATATATATGACCTATAGGAATTTCTACTTCAGTGCGACTTCTATAAAATTTATAACTGAATCTGCGACTCGTATATACATCCGAGCTGGCCGTCAGGGTGAATTGAAACCACTTTATCCATATATGTAAGTTTTGTCCATTCATAGTTAGGTTTGTTTACACAATTTTACAGTAAGTTATTTACCCATGAGAAAGGCATAACAAAACCACAACATGCAAGTGTTATTATAAGATCTGTCGATAACAACTGTTCACTCAGGAAATAGATTTAGTTGCTATATTAATCAATGATTTTAAAATCATTATAGTGCACACACATGTATTGTTTAGAGTGCACATTTACAGTGTACTGTATGTACTCTACACTGACAGTGATACTGTGTTTACAGTAATGGTGTAAACTGTGTATACTGACGGTTGTGTGGGGGATAATCTTAATTATTTAGGGGGGGGGGGTCTCTTTACTCACTGCCTTACTCACTAAACTCATGTAGTTTCTCATTCTGTAGTCACCTGCTATAGTATAGTCTCTCCTGTAATCTCCTGCCCTAGTATAGACTCTCCTGTAATCTCCTGCCCCAGTATAGACTCTCCTGTAGTCTCCTGCCCCAGTATAGACTCTCATGTAGTCTCCTGCCCCAGTATAGACTCTCCTGTAGTCTCCTGCTATAGTATAGACTCTCCTGTAGTTTCCTGCCCCAGTATAGACTCTCCTGTAGTCTCCTGCCCCAGTATAGACTCTCCTGTAGTCTCCTGCCCCAGTATAGACTCTCCTGTAGTCTCCTGCTATAGTATAGACTCTCCTGTAGTTTCCTGCCCTAGTATAGTCTCTCCTGCTATAGTATAGTCTCTCCTTCTGTAGTCTTGCATCCCTCTTGACCCATTCCTTAGACTTGTCATCTTGTTCAGCTAGACTGTTTGTTCAGGTACAATGATGAAGATGCTGATGGCTCCTGGTGGCATCCCGTCTTCTGTTTTCTCAATCCACAACTCATTTTGGGTGAGCAACAGATCCAGCTATTGTCTGTTGGTCCTATTAGTTCCCTGTGTTGGTGTAGTGAAGAGGTGCTTGAAGTTGTGTGGGAAAATCCACTTTCCGTATATTGGCGTAATACCATGTTAATCCCTCACTAGTTATCTCGTTAGCGCGCGCGCGCGCGCGCACACACACACACACGCACACACACACACACACACACAATGTGTGTGTGTGTGTGTGTGTGTGTGTGCGCGCGCGCGTGTGCTAACGAGATAACTAGTGGGGGATTAACATGGTATTCCGCCAAGATACGGAAAGTGGATTTTCCCTATTGAATTTTTTGTCATGTTTTAAATGTATTTAGGAGGATTTCCTGTCTCTTCCATTCGTCACGACCCTCCCCCCCTCTCCACCTCTTTTCCCAGTTTTATCGAGGTTTTCCATTAGTTAATTAGTGAGTGGTGCGCATGGCAACGCTATCATTACCTACTTTCTCTTCCCAGATATTTTTCTAGGAAAAAAATCTACTTTTTTTTGGTTTGGCTATGGCTCAGTTTACAAGGTTCTGGGCCTCAGTCCAAGTTCTTTGTTACAACTCAGGTTCTGAGTCAGCTATTGAGCAGCTGACGACTTATTTATAGTGTCAACCTGTTGCCAAAAAGCTGTTTCGATTTTTATTTTTTACATATTTCGGGGTCATTAGAGGGCGGAAAAGTGCTCGGTTGAAAGGTCACATCTATCTGGTAGTCACATCGCGCACGTCTCGTGATTATTATGAACTTCTATTGCTATTAACACACACAAAAAGATAAGGAAAGTTGGCAGTGCAGTGGTCGAAGATTCGCACCCACCTCGCAGCCCTGATGGATTTTCTCACTACTCTTATTATTATGTATTATTATATAATAACTGTAATATTTTTATTCGTATTTATAACTAGCTAAACAGCTAACGAGCACAATGACAAGGGGAGCAATCAGTACCAACAAGGCTGGCGGGTATTTACCTAGCTTGCTGGTAAAAAAAAAATAGATGCATCAGTTTTCATAATTGAGAAGAGGGGGAGACAGAGGAGAAGGAGAAGGATATCCATCAGGAGGAGAGAGGGAAAGGGAGAGAGAAAAAAATGTGAAATATTTTTATAGAAGATGTGATGGGAAATTCTAATTAAGACAAGATGGATTGTGACAGAGAATGAGATGAGACGAGAGGGAAGGATTTCTCCTGTAGGGGAGAATCTGGGCTAGGAAGGGTTGTCTATTCTAGCAGGATGCTAGAATAGACAACCAATTCACCTGGGGCTCTAGGAGACTCGAACCGTGAACCCCACGGGCGTTTGACCGAAGCTCTGTCGACCGAGCTATTAAGTAGTATTAATAAGGAGTGTTTCAAGAATCAGCATCCTGCTGCCAAACTTATTTGATGCAAGAACTGGGTTTAAAAGCCCGATTGTGAGTTAAAAATCAACAACAGAGCATCCTAGCAATATAATACATTGAAACGCACTGTAAATTTGTGAAGAAAACCAACAACAGCAAATACGAAGGTAACAGATAAAAAACAAATTTGTGTCAAATGTGTCAAAACCCAAGTGTTTAATATCCCATTAAATACGTGTCCGGAGATAAATTTCAATTACAATTATGATAAAAATCTGATTGGTTGATTAATTTACGATTAATCAAATCGTCAAAGAGACCCTTTCAAGGTATCTCAACATTCAACGTTGCAAGAATGAAGAAAAATATCTTTAAAACATTTTAGTCATCTCCTTAGGAAGCATCACCAGGTCACAACAGTTAAGAATGAATCAAACCGAGCGAAGGTATCTGAATGGTTTCCGAGGGGTTTCTTGGGATCTATCAGGGGGTCCCTGGGAATCCCTAGATTCTCCTGGGAATCCCTAGATGTCCCTGAAGGTTCCCGAAAGGTCCCTGGTCATTCCTCAATCCTGGATTCCGGATTCGATTTCGAACATAAATGGTTTTGGAACATTTTACGTAATACCTCCGTTCAGCTATCAGTAAATAGGTACCCGGGAAAGGGGGGGGGCAGGAATTATCAGGGGGGAAAGCGCCAAGCTATTAGGACTATGTAGCACTATGGAATGGGGTCAGAATAAGGATATGCGAATGGACGGGGGGGAGGGGAGGGGGACTTGGACAACTGCTGTGGGGTTGCATCCTGGAGAAGGTTAGTAATTCAACTTGGAGGAGGGGGCGGGGGTGGACTTCGATACAAGCCAGAAGTATTATATACACCAGGCTTTCTGTTCCCGTTAAAATTAATTATTATATAAGCATCACTGCCACAGAAAAGGGTATTAATAAGGACCCGGAAGTACAGTCGAGTTCATTTTCGACTCACAATCGAGAACTCCGGGTTCGAATCCCCGGCGGGGCAGAAATGGTTAGGCGCATTTCCCATCAACTAATTCCCCTGTTCACCTAGCAGTAAGCAGGTACCCAGGAGTTAGTCAGCTTGTTGTGGGGTTGCATCCTGGGCAGGGTCAGTAATTCAACCTTAGGGGGGTGAGGGACCTCAATATAAGCCTAACATGTATGAAAACACTCTGGCTTCCTGCCCCCCGACACAATGAATTATAATATTGCGTCTTGAATCGTTTCCCGTATGCTGGCTGACCTATTTAGTTCAAACACACTTTCAAAACCAGTGTGTCGATTGTACCTCCTATTGGGTACAGCTGCTACGCCTCACAGTGGTAAGACTGGGCTCTAAGCCCTCCTGATATGACGTTCTTAAAGACTAATTGGGTTCTTATTGTTTGTATTCTTTCATTAGCCTTCGGTGCTGAACCAGGAGACGCTCCTCCACGAGATAAGATAGAAAGAGTAGTCAAAAATATTAAATATTTACAATAGCAACACCTTCACCAAATATGTGGCTGTCAGACTTACTTTATAAATGCGATACTGTGAACATTGCAGCCTGGACCCCATCCCTCGCCGTCTTGATAATCCGGCACGATGGATACAATGCCACACTGCATGATACTTTCCTGTACGATCTGTGCAACGCTGAAATACTGCAAGGTCTTCCCACCGATTGCACGGGCTCACAGGACCCTTGGCAACTAGTCAAGTACGTATATTCCATTCACCTGAGCTCTATAGGAGACTCGAACCGTGGACTCCATGTGTCAGGCCTAAGCTCTATCCACCGAGCTATTTTGTTTAAGTACGTATAGTTCCTACCTTGTTGTTTCATTGTAGTCTCGGTCGACTCTTCACCCGCCTGCTCTCCACACCTTCCCTGAAGGTGGTACTGCTATTTGTCTCTCGTCGCCGCTGTCTCCAAGCCCTAGATCCCATCACGGTACTCCAGGCGATGCACAAACTTCTGCTCCAGCTACACTCTCCCTGAATCTAAATCCGAATTAGGCACCTCCTCTTCCTCCGCCCCAAACGGCCGTTCTACAACTGTACTTAATAACGACCCAGCCCACGTGACGTGACCTCCAGCCCTACTATTGGTTAATGGTCCGGTTGACCGTCGAGGTGGCGGGGGTAACTGTCGCCGGGTCTTTAGGTCATTTGGGGGAATAATTGACCTTTTATGAGCTGGGAAATCGCCACAGTACGAAGGGACGAATAATCTGTAACAAGTTATATCAATCGATTTCAAGAGACTGGATAAATTTCGACGCTTCAAAGGCACAAAATTTATTTTATTGTTGTAAACTCAATGTAAGTCATAAGGTAAACTGCATCATTTTATAACTAGATGACCATTCTATTGCGTCTAATTAGTGAGTCGTGAATGAGACAACCTAATTCAGTTATTGGAAGACTATGCTATTTGAGGAAAGGCTATTCAGCT
The DNA here is from genome assembly GCF_040958095.1 of Procambarus clarkii. NCBI lineage: Eukaryota > Metazoa > Arthropoda > Malacostraca > Decapoda > Cambaridae > Procambarus > Procambarus clarkii. The sequence continues at coordinate 20,074,168 of NC_091163.1, forward strand.
TTAAATAAGTTTTTTAAAGTGTAATTTCAAAGCTAGAGTCAATTTCCTCTTACAATCAATACTCGAAATAAGTGAACCTCAAAGAAGAAAAACAAAATCTTCAATTACGAAAAGAAAACATGCACCCAAAAATTACCAAATTTTATACACTATGAGAAGAATATAAAGATTTTCCTTTTGCATTTTCAGCATGAGAACAATGGTCAACATGGCGTCACATGCCTCCAGAGATAAGCATCGAACTCAGAACGGCCACAAGATAGGTAATACCTCACCACTTCTCATATCTCCGTCACCATGAACGCCACTCGACCACCCTTCTTCTCCCCCTCTGCTTTGTTGACACTATTTCGAAAACATCACACAGTGAAGCATTATCGTCATCACTAAAGGTCAATATTCCTCATTACTGACCCGTAAAGTAGGACGAGAGACGTGCGTGGTGTCCCCCTTCGATGTTGCATTATTACTGAGGAAACAAGGGAATGTTTCTTCAGTGGGCAGTGGGCCGCCAGAGACATCTATTGACTGCAGGCGACAATAACACATCAGCTAATGTATGTTTACTTTCAAACCCAGATATGAGTCTCATTTGACTAGTCATAAGCATAACTTCAAATGGCAATTTATTAGTTAATAAATGTTGCAGGAATAACATTATCACTCCAATGATTAAAATATCAATTAAAACAGTGTAGAGGTTAGTTCTGCTTTGTCCAAAGCAATGCAACTTGTTGTTATTATGGTGCAACAAAAGGTGTTATGACCAGTAATAAAATAGCAACGTGAATCTCCGAAACGTTCCCAAAATCTACCAGAAAACCCTAAGATCATACGGTCGAATATTAACGTTGTGTGCACGAACTTCCACTCATCCAGGCGAGCCCACTGTCAAACTCAACACTTAAATATATAATTTAATGTAGGTATAGTACATTATATATAATTAAATATATAATTCAATGTAAGTATAATTGAATAGTATAGTAATGTAAGGCATAAATATTTAACGTGTTATTCTCCATACAGATATTATAGTGAAGCTCCATTCACCTTCACTCCAAATACTAAAGTACCTCACGTCATCCATTGCCCCTAACACTTGGAGAAAAAAATAACCGCATACCTCACTCTGATATACTACTGTGAACAGCAACAGAGCACAACATATGCGTCAACATCTCGTTCTCAAGATGAGGGTAGTGCCCCTCTTGAAGAAATCCAGACAAAACACTCTGGGGCCTTGAGACACTCAGGTGCTTTGAGACACTTATGTATGTTCCCACCGTCGTCTCTACATTTCCTAGATGTCATCCCTCGGAAAGCAATCAGCTAATGTACTCTCCCCCTACTGTGTGAGTGTCCTGATTGGCTGGGTGTCACTGGACCGCGTTGGTTTCTGCATAGCATAATACCCAAAGTGGTCAGTTCTGAACTGAAAGAATTCCTGGGTCGTTTAGCCTCTTTGTGTCTGTAGGGGGTACAGCAGGCCCTCCAGTAGATAGAGGCAGCAGGCGGTGTTGGCAGGCGATGGCAGCATGTAGTGGTGGCCGGCAGAGGCCAGCAGAGGCAGCAGGGGATTGAGTGGTAGTGTTGGGAATTAAGTTAGCAGGAGACTCAGGTCACGTCTTGGGGCTGTCATCTGTGGTGTTGTGTGTTACTGCGGAAATCTTGGTTGTAGGGTTGATATAAAGCTATTGCTTGGTTATTGACTTTAATACTTAAACTGATACATGACTAGTAGCTTCCAAGCTGGTAGCGTCCTGTACACTCCTGTTTACCTTCCCAGGCGTCTGAGCCGCCAGGGAAGGTAAACATGCTCGATATCGCTCCAGTACCATGATGCATTTTTCTTCAGGAGCTCCGTAAAGGCTTCGTAATGGTAGCAAAGTCTGGACTGAAGCGAGAACAGTAGTTTGCCATTCCCAGAAAACTATGTACTTCAGTGGACGTTGAAGGAGGTGCAGCATTCTTGATATCTGCAACTTTCTTAGGATCTGGAGACAGACCGTTGTCACTAAGTACATGTCCAAAGAATTAAATTTTATGTTGATTGAACTCACACTTTTCTCGGCTTAACGTCAGATTCTTTTCTCGTAAGCGTTGCAATGTTGCACGAAGAGCTTTGTCGTGTTCAGCTTGGGTACGGCCATAAACAATGATGTCATCAGACATGTTGTCAGCATTAGGTATATCTTGCAATACCTGGCTGATGATGTGCTGGAATACCTCAGCAGCACTGTTAATACCAAAACTCAGGCGCTTGTACCTATACAGACCTCGATGTGTCGTAAACGTTGTGATGAAGCGACTCTCATCATCAAGTTCAAGCTGATGATAGCCCTTGTTTAAATCTAACTTGCTGAATACAGTTGCACCATTCAAGCTGTAAATCATATCATCTACAGTGGGTGTAGGATGGCGTTCACGCATTATTGCCTTGTTGGGAACACGAATGTCTACACAAATGCGTATCTCATCTGGATTCTTCGGCTTTGGTGGAGTGACAATTGGGCTTACCCATGGTGTTGGGCCTGTTACTGGTTCAATGATATCTAGTTCCATCAGCCTATCCAGTTCGGCATCGACTTTCTTGCGAGTATGGAATGGTTATCGGCGATGTGCTTGGGCAACTGGAATTACATCTGGGTTGATATGCAGATGTACTTTGCTATCAGTATAACAACCTATGGATTTAAATCGATCAGAAAATTCAGCAACAATAGCATCAACATTGTTTGCAGATTCCACTGCTACAGTATTAGAAAGCTGAAGAAGCCCCAATTTGGTTCAAGTCGTGTAACTGAGTAGAGACTCCTTTGCATTCCTAACAACATGGAATGTAGTAGTGAGCATTGCATTCTTTGACTTAATCTCTGCAGTGAAAGTTCCAATCACTGGCAAGGCTACCTTTGAAGCATAGGCAGTAGCTTTGCCATTGTAGTTTTCAAGCTTTGGGAACTGTTTTTTAAATTTTTCATGGTGGCACTCAACAATGGTGTCAATGTTTGATCCAGTGTCAATGAGAACTTTGAGACAAATACCAGCAATGTATACACATGCCTCTGGGTTGCTTGGAAAATCATTCCATTCTGTGATTGCTTGTACTCCATAAGTATAATCACATTCACTGTCATCTGAGACTGGTTGTAATGAAATGTTGTTTTGTACATTATTAACATTCTGGATATGAGGTGCAATATTGTGTTTACCACCTCGACACCTATGACCTGATCCTCGTACAATACTTTTGTTCACTAACTGTGGTTTCTTTAGTGCGGAACGACACATAGCACCAAAATGACCTAGTTTTCCACACTCATAGCACTTCTTACCATGAGCAGGACAAACATTATCTTGGTGTGGGTAGTCTCCTCCACAATTGTAACATTTATTGTTGACACCCTCTGACGTGGGTCGTTGTGACTGCTTGAGTCTTGTTCCTTGACCCCATTTGTGATGTGGTTCTCGGCTCAATTTGCTGTTAGATTTGCCATGATATCTTCTTTGATCACGGTGGCCTCCCTGAACGTTACGTACCTCATTACTGTTAGTAACAGTGGCAGAACCGTTGTTGGCACTGCACTCCATGACATGAGCATCACGTGCAGCATCTTCCATTCGACGAGCAATATCCAGTATCTTGGTAAGAGAACTTTCATCATCAACAAGTTCTAGAGCTCTTCGACGGAGACGTGGAGATGAGCATGTTTCAGTTATTTGCTGTTTGATTTCTTTGTCAACATCAGCAAACTCACAATGGGCTGCTAAACCCTGCAGACGTGTGTGGTATTGATCAACGGTTTCATTAGAGAGTTGTTTTGCTCTCCTGAAATGCATAATTTCCATTGCAGTATTTTGCCTTGGTTTGAAATGCTCTGTTAGTATGGCTTTGGCAGTGTCATAATCTTTGGCACCACTAGTGTCTTTCAGTGTATAAAAAATGTCACAAACTCGATCACCTTCATAATGAAGTAGAAAGGCACGCTTTCTTTCAGCACTTTTGATGTCTGAAACTATCAGCAAATTTTCAAACCTTTTAAGCCATAACCCACCTCTGTGACAGGTTTGTCTGGTCACAGTCAGGATCAAATGCAGGAAACTGAGGTATATTTGACATTTTTTTCTCAATAAATGTAAACTTATCACTTAAATGTTCCTCAGAATATTAAACACCTACTGCACTGTATATGTTAGTTAAGAATTCACTGTCATTACTTTAATTTTGCAAAGCACAGAAGCATTTTAATGCAAAAGTTCACAGCAGAGCACAATACAGCAGCAACTGATTTTTACCTAGCCCTTGTGTGCATGTGTTGTTCCTACTCACAGCAACACAGCAGTTGTCAGCAGTTGGCACAGCAGTACTTAGCAGTTGGTACAGCAGTTGGCAGCAGTTGTCACAGCAGTTGTCAGCAGTTGGCACAGCAGTCAATTCACAGCGTGAAGAATTGTAGCACAGAGCGCGTTTCATATACACAACATCGAGTTTTGTATACAGCATCAAAGCGTCGTTTCGTACACATCATCGGCACACATGGATCGCAGAATCCTCAGTACACAGCTTCAGTCAGCACAGCTTGGGTAGCACACAGCATTGGTTAGCACACAGCATCGTTTAGCACACAGTATTGGTTAGCACGCAGCATCGGGTATGGTGCTTACAGACAGCACGACTTCCCTCCTCCTCCGGGCGTGAGACAGCATGCTTCTCCCTTGTGTTTTAAGCTGAACAAATACCTGCGTTCACAGTTCATCCTCGTCGCAAATGTGGTGTTGTGTGTTACTGAGGAAATCTTGGTTGTAAGGTTGATATAAAGCCATTGCTTGGTTATTGACTTAAATACTTAAACTGATACATGACTAGAAGCTTCCAAGCTGGTAGCGTCCTGTACACTCTTGTTTACCTTCCCTGGCGTCTGAGCCGCTGCACATAGAAAACGGATGGTACCATTTTCTGTGAACATGACATCATCGTCCATCATCCAACATGTATATAAAAGTTTATGAATGGGGCTGACTTGTCTCTCTCCACTGATGACAATATTACATTTAATCATAGTCAAGGCCTGTCTAAACATTATGTGAAGATTATCATCACCTTCTCAACATTCTTGCTAGCAAGCACAGCATCTCATTGATCCGGCTAGTAGCAAGCACTCTTTCTCATTGTTCCTGTTAGTATCAAGCACTCTTTCTCATTGTTCCTGCTAGTAGCAAGCACTCTCTCTCATTGTTCCTGCTAGTAGCAAGCACTCTATGTCATTGCTTATGCTAGTAGCAAACATTCTCCCTCATTGCTCTTGCTAGCAAGAATTCTCCCTCATTGTTCCTTCTAGCAAGCACTCTCACCCATTGCTCTTGCTAGCACGCGATCTCGTTCATTGTTTTCGCTTACATTCAACTCGTTTACGTTGCAGCACAAATGTCTTTTTGATCATATATATTCAAATGTCCTCTACGAGTTTTAAACCGGTAACCTGCACATCATTACTATTTGCAAATCCTGCTGAAAACTCCCTTTGTCTTTGTTAAGCCAATTTTTTATTCCTGCCCTCAGAGTTGCATTGCTTAATGCATAAGTGATTAGAAAAAATACATTTACATTCATGAATAAATTCATGACTGCTCTCATTCATGTGTTCAGGTAGCTGAATCAAAATAAGGGTTTCGTTGTACAGTTGGCTTCGTTCTAGACCCGCAATCAGGGATCCCGGGTTCGATTCTCCTGGAGGGAGAGAAATGTTTTACCGTGTCAGTTTTTATTAAATACGTCTGTTCTCTTAGCAGTGGTTTTATGATTGATGTTGTTAGTGTTTCACAATCGTCTCAACCACAATTATCTTCACTCAAGGTCACATTGCAATATGTGGATCATTGGAAAAACAACGCTCTGAAAGTCTGTCGTATTTGGAGACTTAATCCCCGCTGAAGGATAATCCAATTGCAACTCGGGATGCTGAAAAGGCAAATCATCCTTTTTCACACGTTTTTGAAAGCAAATAGTTTCAGATAATATTAAAGCAATGGAATGGGATCGAATTCACCTCCTGAGAGCGTCCAGGTTTGTGAGTTCGACAGGATTTCATTCCTCAATATTTTGTCGTACATTCAAAACTTTTTGCGAATTCAGTGTGGAAAGTGTGTGTGTAAGATTTTGTGAAGATGAAAGAATATATGTCCAAACCTGTAACAATTGACCAATAAAACGAAGCTTTACCTGAAAAAAAAACGAAAAATTTAACGAAAAAACGAATGACCCATGGTAGAGGTAACCATTCAGAAGCCAAATCCCTCGATTTGTTAGGTCCGATAAGACGGAGGAGTTCTCCTAAACTGGATTCCCTGAGGTGGACAATTTATATCACTGAGCCGATTCTGAGCTGTGTTTAATGGGCTCGACAAGGGGTCAGTGTTGCTAGCAACACCGAGTTTTTACTACTGGGGTAAAAATATTATGATGCGAAGGTGTTGCTTGTATGTATAACAAAAAGAATGAATACCTTGTATGTGAAGCTGCTTGCAATATACTCAGTACATATTTAATTCAGTAATCATTCTACAACACAATATATATATATTATACATATCTTCTGACTCTGGCTGGAAGAATGCTGGAATATTTAATGTATGTGACTATGAAGTGATAGCACATAAAATGAGGACCAAGGAAAGAACAGACAAGGAGAAAAAATATTTAAACAGACTAATTAAAGTGGTTGGGCATCAGTCGAGAAAACGATTTGGTAGATTATGAGAACCTTCGAATTCCAGAAAATCTACATCAGTACTCCTTTTCAAGTACCTTCCATGGAAACACAAACTGTAACTGTCTCTATTTTCCGCTTGTTACAACTTGTAAATAAAGTTGTTACATCTTGGCTTAACATGATTATGACGAATTAGAACGTTGTTACAACTTGTTATATTGGTTGTTATAACTGGTTAGGAGGTGTTAAAACTTGTTCGAACGTTGTAGCAACGTCTTAGTTTCGGTGTGTGTTTGGCTGGTTGTGTAAATCCTCCTTGGTTTTTTGCTCGATATTCACCTCCCCTTTCAAAGCAGATATAGCAGAAATAAATGAACGCATAGAACATGTGATGCATGCGTAGACAGCGTGAAACACCTAAATAACAGAGACTGTTTCAGTCTCTCTCTCACTCAAATTCATATATATTCACTCAAAATATACTCTCTGGAAAAAAGTCGGGAAAAGTATTGTATAACGCATACTTGGAATAAACTCGAAGATCAGGTTCCAAATATGTGCACAAAAATAGCAGCTTACTGGATTGAGAAATAATTAAGGTAGAAAGTATTGAACAGCCCAATTGAAGATCAGGGAGATTTAATCAGGATCAGAGAACATTTGTATGAACATCAGATTCCGAGGGGTTCTTAATCCTCTTTCCACCGTGAATACAAATATTGCTTGAGCAAAGATAGATGATTTTTAAGACAAAGATTTGATAAATTTCTGTAAAAAGAGAAAGACCAGCTGAGTTGCAGTTAATACGTGGGCTTACAGGCCGCTTCAAGCAACAGCTTGATGGACCAGGTTATCAGCTGATAAGCCCGCTCCCAATCTGAGCTTGGAAAGGATTAGAACTCTCGAAACTATCAATAAGTAAACTAGCGTTAACAGAAATAAAGTTGTGAAGAAATGTTTTTAAAGGAAAAAATGTTGGTGTTGATTCCATGAAGGACAGTTTTAGAGGAGTATAATACGAGGATGACCTACTAGAAAGGTCATGTGACCTTCCACTGAGGTCATGTGACCTTCCAGGGAGGTCATAAAGAGACAGACACTGCCTATACGAACCACACAAACGACTGTATCGGAGACTGTCTGGACAAGCCAATATAAAACAAAGGTTCGTTTGAAGCTGTACACTGTAAACAGGCCTTACTTCCAAGTTGTGTTTTGGCGATGCGATCTCCCGCCTTCTGACTCCTCTCTACTTCAAAATCAAATTCCTTATTGATTAGAAGTTACGCTAAGTAAAGTTCATTTATATTAACTAAAAGACAACAACTTAAACTAGCATTTTGACAAGGGATTTACAGTCCATAACTGATGACCTTTAGCAATTCGTTTCATGAAATGATGTTGAGCTGGGAGAGCTGAGACATCCCTAATCCCCGGGGATGATGTTGAGCTCAAACATCCCTAAACCGATCCCCTGGAAAAATAAATTAATGACAAATCACCAAGCGAACAGTGATAACGTCACTGGAGTTTCAACTCTCAGTTCGTCCGTCAATCAGAAGACAGTCAGATTAACTGTGATTACAATCGATGGTCAGCCACGAGCTATCACGAAACCAAGCTGAGTGTGAGAGGACATTTATAATTGTCAGCGTAAGGGGGAAAGAAGGGAGGGAGGCCCGTGAAAATGGCACCATTCTGCAGGAAATCAAGGGAAGCCGTTTATAATTGGCAGTGTGTTGCGGTTAATTGGGAGGTACTTGGAGAAGGAACTGTGGTCGTTTCATCAAGCCTTGGTGCTTCAGGGTCAGGTAATTAGTGAGGAGTGTGGAGTCTAACGTTTGATTAGTTATGTGAGGTCGTGAACGTTACTTGTGAAGCTACAATGAGCTGTGAAATCATGGTACTTTGTTAATTAATTAAATAATTAATGGTGAACGATGTACGTTAAATATACTGTCATATACCAGTACACAGTTGAAATGACAGTGAATACAATTTTTACACTGATCTGTGCAAGAGTAACTTTGATTCATGATAAGTCTTTGGGACACGATTCCTTGAAGTAGCGGAGTTTGGCAATAAAAAACTGAATGCGATTGTTGTCATTTTATGCTGTCAAAACAAAGACAATAATGAATATAGATAAAGTATTATTTGTTCCAAAATATTTGCTGCTCTTATATAAGTCATTTGTATAAAATGGAACGATATACTTGACCATGAGTCATATATATTAGTATATAAAACGTCTGCGATGTTAAACTTTCTACTCTACAACATACCTTTTATGTAAATTTCTGGAGATTGCAGTGAGGAATATTCAACACATTACTACACCGGATGTTCTGAAAACTGTGCTCAACACCTCATCGTGGATAAAGTATCTCACGGGTCCCCACACCTGCCTCTAACTGTTAGCAGACAAACCAATTTTTGGTGCTGCAGGTGTGTACTCACCTAATTGTGCTTGCGGGGTTGAGCACTGGCTCTTTGGTCCCGCCTTTCAACCGTCAATCACAAGGTGTACAGGTTCCTGAGCCTATTGGGCTCTATCATATCTACACTTGAAACTGTGTATGGAGTCAGCCTCCACCACATCACTTCCTAATGCATTCCATTTGTCAACCACTCTGACACTAAAAACGTTCTTTCTAATATCTCTGTGGCTCATTTGGGCACTCAGTTTCCACCTGTGTCCCAACCCCTGCTAAATCCTGCAAGATTTATCCTTGAAAGAAATCCTGCAAGAAAAGTGTGTGTGTGTGTTTTGACCGTCAACTCATCATTCCAAGGCTGCCAAATGCTCATCACCAACATCAAACAGCATTGTACAAACCACACAAACTCTCTCCAGACCAACTGGACCACGAGTATATTGCCCTTTTGTGACAGTTAATATTCTGGAGTTCTGAGCGGTAATAACATCAAGGGGGAAATGTGTGCTTCAGTAAACTCTAGAGAGGTGAGTTGGACGTGAGATGAAGCGAGGTGACATGCATCTCACCATAGCCGTAGAGAATGTTTTGACATATTTGTTTTTTACACAAGAGCGTTGGAACGGAAGACTGCTGACTCCTGTTAGCTGGCTGGGCAACGTCCCAGCCCGCAGCGAATGCGAATATAAACATTCTTATTGTAACATCGGCGTTTCTCTAATTGTGTCCGCGCCTTTTTTTTCCTTTGGCTAGATTCCTAGAAGTGTCTATTTAAATATATCAAATACAGTGGCCGGTCTTTCCTGTATGATTTCTGTAACTATCGTAAAAGCTCAGGGGGTTGGATGTGCAGGATATCCTTGATCTAAAACCAATTTTCCCGGTCCGAAGCGGTGAGTGTGTGTGTATGTGTGTGTATGTGTGTGTATGTGTGTGTATGTGTGTGTATGTGTGTATGTGTGTGTGTGTGTGTGTGTGTGTGTGTGTGTGTGTGTGTGTGTGTGTGTGTGTGTGTGTGTGTGTGTGTGTGTGTGTGTGTGTGTGTGTGTATGTGTGTGTATGTGTGTGTATGTGTGTGTATGTGTGTATGTGTGTATGTGTACTCACCTATATGTACTCACCTATATGTGCTTGCAGGATCGAGCATTGACTCTTGGATCCCGCCTTTCTAGCTATCGGTTGTTTAGAGCAATGACTCCTGTCCCATTTCCCTATCATACCTAGTTTTAAAAGTATGAATAGTATTTGCTTCCACAACCTGTTCCCCAAGTGCATTCCATTTTTCTACTACTCTCACGCTAAAAGAAAACTTCCTAACATCTCTGTGACTCATCTGAGTTTCCAGTTTCCACCCATGTCCCCTCGTTCTGTTATTATTACGTGTGAACATTTCATCTATTTCCACTTTGTCAATTCCCCTGAGTATTTTATATGTCCCTATCATATCTCCTCTCTCCCTTCTTTTCTCTAGTGTCGTAAGGTTCAGTTCCTTCAGCCGCTCTTCATATCCCATCCCTCGTAGCTCTGGGACAAGCCTCGTCGCAAACCTCTGAACCTTCTCCAGTTTCTTTATGTGTTTCTTCAGGTGGGGGCTCCATGATGGCGCGGCATACTCTAAGACGGGTCTCACGTAGGCAGTGTAAAGCGCCCTAAAAGCTTCCTCATTTAGGTTTCTGAATGAAGTTCTAATTTTCGCCAGTGTAGAGTACGCTGCTGTCGTTATCCTATTTATATGTGCCTCAGGAGTTAGATTAGGTGTCACATCCACTCCCAGGTCTCTTTCTCGAATCGTTACAGGTAGGCTGTTCCCCTTCATTGTGTACTGTCCCTTTGGTCTCCTGTCACCTGATCCCATTTCCATAACTTTACATTTACTGGTGTTAAACTCCAGTAGCCATTTCCCTGACCATCTCTGCAGCCTGTTTAAGTCCTCTTGGAGGATCCTACAATCCTCGTCTGTCACAACTCTTCTCATTAATTTTGCGTCATCTGCAAACATTGACATGTATGATTCCACTCCTGTAAACATATCATTTACGTAAATTAGAAAGAGGATTGGTCCCAGCACCGATCCTTGAGGTACTCCACTTGTTACTGTTCGCCAGTCCGACTTCTCGCCCCTTACCATTACCCTCTGGCTCCTTCCTGTTAGGTAGTTCTTCACCCATACTAGGGCCTTTCCGCTTACTCCTGCCTGCCTCTCAAGTTTGTATAGCAGTCTCATGTGCGGTACTGTATCAAAGGCCTTTTGGCAGTCAAGAAATATGCAGTCTGCCCAGCCTTCTCAGTCCTGCCTTATCCTTGTTACTTTATCATAGAATTCTAAAAGTTTTGTTAGGCATGATTTCCCTGTCCAGAACCCATGTTGGTGCTTGTTTACAAACCCAATGCTCTCCAGGTGCTCAACAAGTCTTAGCCTAATTATTCTTTCAAGTATTTTGCAGGGGATGCTTGTCAGTGATACGGGTCTGTAGTTAAGTGCCTCCTCCCTATCACCCTTTTTGAAAATCGGTACGACATTTGCCTCCTTCCAGCAACTGGGCAATTCTCCCGACATAAGTGACTCATTAAAGATCATTGCCAGAGGCACGCTGAGAGCCTGCGCTGCCTCTTTAAGTATCCACGGTGATACTTTGTCTGGTCCAACAGCTTTATTTGCATCCAGTGTTGTCAACTGTTTCATTACATCCTCTGCTGTCACCTCTATATCTGATAGTCTTTCATCTTGGGTAATCTCTTCTAACAATGGGAGCTGCTCAGGCTCGGTTGTGAACACTCCATGGAATTTTGCATTCAGTACCTCGCAGATTTCCTTGTCGCTTTCTGTATATGCCCCTTCTGTTTTCCTCAGTCTTGTCACTTGGTCATTTACCGACATCTTCCTTCTTATATGGCTATGTAGTAATTTTGGTTGCTTTTTCGCTTTGACTGCAATATCGTTCTCATAATTTCTTTCCGACACTCGTCTTATGTTAATGTAATCATTCCTAGCTCTGTTACATCTAATCCTGTTGTCCTCTGTCCTTTGTCTTCTGTACTTCCTCCACTCCCTCCTGCTTCTCACCTTTGCTTCCTGACACTGTCTATTAAACCATGGGTTATTATATTCCCTCCTGCTTTTTTCCTTTATTGTTGGAATAAATCTATCTTCAGCCTCCTTGCATTTCAATATGACTTGGTTCATCATACCTTGCACTATTTTTCCTCTAAGTTCTTCCTCCCACTGCACTTCTCCCAGGTAGTCCCTTATCCTTCTGTAGTCCCCTTTTCTGTAATCAAGTCTCCTTTCCCGGACCTCTTGTCCTTTGGTCACAATTTTAAGCTCCATCATGTAGTCAAAGACTAGGACACAATGGTCACTGGCTCCTAGTGGTATTTCATGTTCCAACTGCTCGATGTCTTCTACATTCTGAGTGATAATGAGATCTAATAGGCTGGGCGTATCCCCTCCTCTTTCCCTAGTATCTTCTTTCACATGCTGTGTTAGGAAATTCCTGTCAATAACGTCTACCAGCTTCGCTCCCCAGGTCTCCTCCCCGCCATGGGGATTCCTCGTGTCCCAATCTATCTCTCCGTGATTTAGGTCCCCCATGACCAGCAGCTTCGCTCTCATTCTATGCGCTAAAGTTGCTGCCCTCTGCAGTTCATCCATACATGTCTTGTTGCTGTCCTCGTACTCCTGCCTGGGCCTTCTACTGTTTGGTGGGGGATTGTAGAGTATTGTGTGTGTGTGTGTGTGTGTGTGTGTGTGTGTGTGTGTGTGTGTGTGTGTGTGTGTGTGTGTGTGTGTGTGTGTGTGTGTGTGTGTGTGTGTGTGTGTTTGTGTTTGTGTGTGTGTGTGTGTTTGTGTGTGTGTGTGTGTGTGTGTGTGTGTGTGTGTGTGTGTGTGTGTGTGTGTGTATGTGTGTGTGTATGTGTGTGTGTGTGTGTGTGTTTGTGTGTATGTGTGTGTGGGAATTAAGCTCCTTTGTGCACAGGTGAGAATAGCGGCGTGATTACCCCGGTGTTAAGGGAATAGGTCTATTGTCGATAATGAACTTAGTATTACCTGATAGCTAAGGACGAACTCAAGAGGCCGCCCCGTTCTCCTATAAGGTCTTCCCAACGTCAATTTAAAGTGGTCTCTCCTAACCTACCAGAGGACCAACAACAGAAAACGGGACAGTACCTCACTTTCGCCAGCCGCTTCCATTTTCTAGTACGACAATTTTTGGCCTTATGTAACGCCTACGAGCGGAAAGTGACGTTATTTATTACAGGACAAGTTGCAGCATAGGGCTGGCACTAAGAAACTAATTAATAAGGGTCGGGACAGAAATAAGTTGACGCAGGTGAGACTACTTACACGCGCTCATATTTAGATATGACAGTCTAAAGTGTTCAAGAACCTGTACACCACTGTAATGTAGGTAGAATAGGGGAGCCCAGGAGCAGAGCCCAACCAATGTGAGCATAGCCAGGTGAACACATGTCTGTTCTCACAACAGGATCTGTGTAAAGCATACGACCCAACTTGCAGTATATGCAAGGCGCGTGAGTCACCCCTTCCTCTCGATTGGTCTAATTGTTAGAAAACGATAAACAAGCAATTTCGCTATACCAACATTCGTGAAAAGGCGTTAACAACGGAGCCCAACTGGGTTAATACCCAACTGATGATCGTCATTAAATAACATCGCACAAATTTTTTTAAAGTAATCATTTTACTGGTTTTCTTGTTAAAATATGTCCATAACATTTCCAAAATGTAATCATTTTTAGTCTCTTTTCAGACGACACCCGTTTTCACAACTTTATCTGGAAAATGTTACTTATTCGTATAAAGTTTGAACAAATTATTTTTGTGACGATATCAATTACAGCAATGCTAGGATTCGATCCCTCGACCTGGGTACTCCCAGTCCTCTCATCTTACCGCTGAACCACGACATAAGTTATTCATCTTGAGATTTCACAGAATCTACAAGACGTCTCAAGGCCCCCTATTGTACAGTCCAGGACCAACTTATCACCCCAATGCATTTTGGAGAACCCCCCCTATTTAGATAATGTTGGGTTCTCCACCATTCGCTGCAAAACCTGGACAAGTTTCAGTAGAGGGCTTCAAGACGTCTTGAGGGTTCAGTAGGAGAGATGTGTGATACAATGTGATTTCTAAATTCATCAAGAGCTAAGGTACACAGGTGGTACACAGGTATCTCACGTCAATCGGGATAAATTGAGGAAGTCGTTTGACAAGCCGCCGGCTTAGTGCTCTCGTCGAAGACACTATAGAGAGATATAATGGCCCTCAGACTTGCCAAAAAGGATAAAAAGGACCTAAGGCCAGAAGAGAGACCTAGGATGGACTAATTTTTCCTCCACTCTATATTCCTTAAATCTACATTCCTTTCACTATTCTTCTCTGCTCTCCTTTTCTGTCACCACCTTTCTGTCACTACCCTTCAGGACTTCCCCTACCCTCTGGACTATCCCCTACCCTTCACCACCTTCCTTTCCCCTACCCTTCACCACCTTCCTTACCCCTCACCACTTTCCAACGTAAATCGATTGGCGGCTAGCGTATCAGCCACCAAACTGAAGCCCTCGCCTTAAAATGCATAAAACAGAATATATAAAAGATATCTGAACCTGATGAAAACATGAAGAGCGTACTCACCGAGTTGTGCTTGCGGGGGTTGAGCTCTGGCTCTTTGGTCCCGCCTCTTAACTGTCAATCAACTGATGTACAGGTTCCTGAGCCAATATGTTTGGCTCAGAAACGAGCCAATCGATCTCAGGAACGATCTCAGTGTTATACAATTTCAGGAACGATTATATATAACACTTGGAATGGAATATGATAAAGATTTGGAATGGGACGAGGGGGAAGGGATGGTGCCCAACCACTTGTGGACGGTCGGGGATTGAACGCTGATCTGCATGAAGCGCGACTGTCGCTCTACTGTCCAGCCCAAGTGATTGACAAGAGTGTTTGGGGAGGGGGACATAAATGTATAAAGTAAAGGAAAGGAAGTAACCATGGCAGTGAGATCTCACCATTTGAGAGAAGTCACTATGAAATAGAGAGATCATCATGAGATATATATGTATATATATCTCATGAAGATATATGTATAACTTTGGGAAGAGATGCCCTCAAAACACTAATCAAAATCAACACACACACAAAAGGAGTAGCATTAAAAGGTCGTTTTTCAACATTTCATGTGATCATTTCAAACATTTATTTAGACACATTCTTCACCTTTAGTTAAGACAACCGTACTTATATGTGTGTCTTTTAAAATCATTATTAAAACGTGAAGGCTTCGCCCGAACTTACCTAAAACTTAAAGTTTTAAACAGAACTGAAAGTTTTCTGTAGCCGGAGAGAGGAAAGAATTTTGTGGCGTTGGCTTCAGTGGCAAACTTTCCAACAGACAGAAAGTCTGAACTTTAATCATCAGAGTCGGGAGCGAGCCCGCGTCCACGGCACGTGTCCGAGGGACAGAGAAAGCTCGCCATCAATTTTCTTTATAAAATATAGGTAAATGTTAGGTACTTGGGTACTTGGGAGTTAGTCAGCTGTCACGGACTGCTTCCTGGGGGTAGAGGACTGGTCGAGGACCTGGAAGCGGGGACACTATAGCCCCGAAATCATCGCAAGATAACTAAGATCATTACGAATGTGGAATATGTCAGATAAACAATTGGTTAGGGGAAAGGATCTGTTAGGAGAAGGCGCCAAGCTACTAATAAGTCAGGAGTCAGTTCATTAGACAACCGACGGCGAGAGAGGCGGGGTCCAAGAGTTAACAGCTCAATTCTACAGGTACAAATAGTAAATACACGCGTACACACACACACAAACATAGAAGGGGCAGTGTAGATGGAGTCGAAAAGGGAAAGGGAATTATCAGAGCCGTACCACGTAGGAGCCTGACGGGCCGTACCACGTACGAACCTGACGGGCCGTACCACGTACGAGCCTAACAGACAGTATCACGTACGAGCCTGACGGGCCGTACCACGGACGACCCTGACAAACCGTACCACGTACGAACCTGACAGGCTGTACCACGTACGAGCCTGACGGGCCGTACCACGGACGACCCTGACAAACCGTACCACGTACGAACCTGACAGGCTGTACCACGTACGAGCCTGACGGGCCGTACCACGTACGAGTCTGACAGACCGTACCACGTACGAGCCTGACGGGAGTACCACGTACGAGCCTGTCATTACGGTATGGTGTTCTGGTCAGGGATCGACCTCAATGACTCTTCGAAGTCGGTTTTGTTGAGGTCGACGTCTCACCTGCGCTCAGCCCTCAACCTCGTCATCCTGCAGAGTCTCTTCCACCTTTTGGTCTTAATCGAATGTCGTTATCTCACGTCCAATACCAGGCTCTCAGTCCAATTGTGAAAGCCCAAGCTTTCCAGTCCAATTGGAAAGAACAATGATGATTTTGGAAGCTGTCTCAGTAATTCTAGAGTGGCGTATTTTGGGAAAAAAGCTCGGATGGCAGGCACTGAAATTGTTGCCCTTGTCCAAACATGGACGCCCATATCCCAGATAACCATCAAATGTGCTCATAATTGCCAGGCAGTGAAAAGAGGTGAAGATGGTGAAGGAGAGGGAAGGTGGTGAGAGCGGGAGAAGGTGGTGAAGGAGAAGAAGGATAGTGAAGGAGAGGAAAGGTGGTAAAGGAGAGGAAGATGATGAAGAAGAGGAAGATGGTGAAGAAGAGAGAAGATGGTGAAAGAGAGGGAAGATGGTGAAGGTGATGGAAAATCGTAATGGAGACAGAAGATAGAGAAAGAGAGGGAAAATAGTGAAGGAAAGAGAAGGTTATGAAGAAGAGGGAAGGTGGTGAAGGGTAGGAAAGATGGTGAAGGGTAAATAAGGTGGTGAAAGGTATGAAAGATGGTGAAGGAAGGGAAGGGAAGGAATTATCAGGGGAAAGCGCCAAGATATGACGACTATAGAGCATAGGGAAGGGATCAGGATAAGGATTTGGGATGGGACTGGGGGAAGGAATGGTGTCCAACCATTTGGACGGTCGGGGATTGAACGCCGACCTGCATGAAGCGAGACAGTCGCCCTGCCGTCCAGCCCAAGAGGTTGAGATTAAAGAGAGTGAAGATGGTTAAGGGTAGGGAAGGTGGTGAAGAGTAGGGAAGGTGGTGAAGGGTAGTGAAGGTGGTGAAGGGTAGGGAAGGTGGTGAAGGGTAGGGAAGGTGGTGAAGGATAGTGAAGGGAAGGGAAGATGGTGAAGGGTAGGGAAGATGGTGAAGGGTAGGGAAGGTAGTGAAGGGTAGGGAAGGTGGTGAAGGGTAGTGAAGGTGGTGAAGAGTAGGGAACTTGTGAAGGGAAGGAAAGATGGTGAAGGGTGGGGAAGGTGGTGAAGGGTAGGGAAGGTGGTGAAGGGTAGGGAAGGTGGTGAAGGGTAGGGAAGGTGGTGAAGGATAGTGAATGTAGTGAAGGGAAGGGAAGATGGTGAAGGGTAGGGAAGGTGGTGAAGGGTAGGGAAGGTAGTGAAGCGAAGGGAAGGAAGGTGTTTTTTTATTATTATTATTTTCTACCACAGACGTGGCCTAACATTTACAATGCTAACCAATATATATACATTTACTTCTGTCCTCCATGGACAGGTTTCGAGATGTGTTAAACATATAGTTGAGGGGTTTATTAAATAATCAACCACAGAAGGTGATTCAGTGCTTTTAAAATGCTAAGCTAACCTTCATACGTAAATGCATAGATACACAGATTTACGTATTCCCTACATAAAGTGTTCGATGTGTCTTTTACATAGTGTCATTAATGTGCATTTACAAAGGTGAAATGTAATTCTGATCAGTTTCCATATATACTTTATAAACATACATATACATACACACACACACATATACGTATATATACATATATATATATATATATATATATATATATATATATATATATATATATATATGCGAACAAGCCTGAATGGTCCCCAGGACATATGCAACTGAAAACTCGCACCCCAGAAGTGACTCGAACCCATACTCCCAGAAGCAACGCAACTGGTATGTACAAGACGCCTTAATCCACTTGACCATCACGACCGGACATAATGAGGTGATAGCCGAGGCTATATGAACCACCCCACCGCCGGCACTCGGATAGTTATCTTGGGCATAGCATTTTACCAAATCACCTCATTCTTTGGGGCACACGTGAGGAACACAAATGCGAACAAGCCTGAATGGTCCCCAGGACATATGCAACTGAAAACTCACACCCCAGAAGTGACTCGAACCCATACTCCCAGAAGCAACGCAACTGGTATGTACAAGACGCCTTAATCCACTTGACCATCACGACCGGACATAATGAGGTGATAGCCGAGGCTATATGAACCACCCCACCGCCGGCACTCGGATAGTTATCTTGGGCATAGCATTTTACCAAATCACCTCATTCTTTGGGGCACACGTGAGGAACACAAATGCGAACAAGCCTGAATGGTCCCCAGGACATATGCAACTGAAAACTCACACCCCAGAAGTGACTCGAACCCATACTCCCAGAAGCAACGCAACTGGTATGTACAAGACGCCTTAATCCACTTGACCATCACGACCGGACATAATGAGGTGATAGCCGAGGCTATATGAACCACCCCACCGCCGGCACTCGGATAGTTATCTTGGGCATAGCATTTTACCAAATCACCTCATTCTTTGGGGCACACGTGAGGAACACAAATGCGAACAAGCCTGAATGGTCCCCAGGACATATGCAACTGAAAACTCACACCCCAGAAGTGACTCGAACCCATACTCCCAGAAGCAACGCAACTGGTATGTACAAGACGCCTTAATCCACTTGACCATCACGACCGGACATAATGAGGTGATAGCCGAGGCTATATGAACCACCCCACCGCCGGCACTCGGATAGTTATCTTGGGCATAGCATTTTACCAAATCACCTCATTCTTTGGGGCACACGTGAGGAACACAAATGCGAACAAGCCTGAATGGTCCCCAGGACATATGCAACTGAAAACTCACACCCCAGAAGTGACTCGAACCCATACTCCCAGAAGCAACGCAACTGGTATGTACAAGACGCCTTAATCCACTTGACCATCACGACCGGACATAATGAGGTGATAGCCGAGGCTATATGAACCACCCCACCGCCGGCACTCGGATAGTTATCTTGGGCATAGCATTTTACCAAATCACCTCATTCTTTGGGGCACACGTGAGGAACACAAATGCGAACAAGCCTGAATGGTCCCCAGGACATATGCAACTGAAAACTCACACCCCAGAAGTGACTCGAACCCATACTCCCAGAAGCAACGCTTGTTCGCATTTGTGTTCCTCACGTGTGCCCCAAAGAATGAGGTGATTTGGTAAAATGCTATGCCCAAGATAACTATCCGAGTGCCGGCGGTGGGGTGGTTCATATAGCCTCGGCTATCACCTCATTATGTCCGGTCGTGATGGTCAAGTGGATTAAGGCGTCTTGTACATACCAGTTGCGTTGCTTCTGGGAGTATGGGTTCGAGTCACTTCTGGGGTGTGAGTTTTCAGTTGCATATGTCCTGGGGACCATTCAGGCTTGTTCGCATTTGTGTTCCTCACGTGTGCCCCAAAGAATGAGGTGATTTGGTAAAATGCTATGCCCAAGATAACTATCCGAGTGCCGGCGGTGGGGTGGTTCATATAGCCTCGGCTATCACCTCATTATGTCCGGTCGTGATGGTCAAGTGGATTAAGGCGTCTTGTACATACCAGTTGCGTTGCTTCTGGGAGTATGGGTTCGAGTCACTTCTGGGGTGTGAGTTTTCAGTTGCATATGTCCTGGGGACCATTCAGGCTTGTTCGCATTTGTGTTCCTCACGTGTGCCCCAAAGAATGAGGTGATTTGGTAAAATGCTATGCCCAAGATAACTATCCGAGTGCCGGCGGTGGGGTGGTTCATATAGCCTCGGCTATCACCTCATTATGTCCGGTCGTGATGGTCAAGTGGATTAAGGCGTCTTGTACATACCAGTTGCGTTGCTTCTGGGAGTATGGGTTCGAGTCACTTCTGGGGTGTGAGTTTTCAGTTATATATATATATATATATATATATATATATATATATATATATATATATATATATATATATATACATATATATATATATATATATATATATATGTATATATATATATATATATATATATATATATATATATATATATATATATATATATATATATGTGAGAAAGCTGCATGAACGCGCAAGCCATATATCACTAAGAACTCTTTGACCCGGCCAGGATTCGAACCCATGCCGTCCAGGATCACCCCTAAACGTACACAGTACCGTGACCACCGCACCAATGATCGTCTAGACGATCATTGGTGCGGTGGTCACGGTACTGTGTACGTTTAGGGGTGTCCTGGACGGCATGGGTTCGAATCCTGGCCGGGTCAAAGAGTTCTTAGTGATATATATATATATATATATATATATATATATATATATATATATATATATATATATATATATATATACATATATACACACACATGCATTCACATACATTTGTCTCTTTTACTCTGACAGGGTGAGATAGTTGATAGAGAAACTAGTGTGTAATTAAGCACTTAATCACTGAAGGTGATGAAGGGTAGGGAAGGTGGTGAAGGGTAGGGAAGGTGGTGAGGGGTAGATAAGATGATGAAGGAAAGGGAAGAGGGTGAAGGGTAAGGAAGGTGGTGAAGGGTAAGGAAGATGGTGAAGGGTAGGGAAGGTGGTGAAGGGTAAGGAAGATGGTGAAGGGTAGGGAAGGTGGTGAAGGGTAGGGAAGGTGGTGAAGGATAAGGAAGATGGTGAAGGGAAGGGAAGGTGGTGAAGGGTAAGGAAGATAGTGAAGGGTAGGGAAGGTGGTGAAGGGTAGGGAAGGTGGTGAAATGTTGGGAAGTTAGTGAAGGGTAGGGAATGTGGTGAAGGAGAGGGAAGATGATGAGGGGTAAGGAAGGTATATTGAGAAAATTTTAGGGCCAAAGCACAATACCTATTAGCTCGTGTTGACCTATAAAACTCTCCTACTGAAGCTTATTTTCAGCGGCGTGCACGAAGACAAAAATCTTGAAAAGACATATTGATACAAAAGTGCATCCTGAAAATACAGATTAAAAAATTCTATGTTACCATTTAATGCTAGAGTAAACACAACGAACTTGCTTACGAAGAACTCTCCCGATACTAACGAAATGCCCCGAGAAGCGAAAAAAAATATGGTTTAACGTTTCTACATTCCCACTTGAAGAGTATCATCTCCATCAATGTCAACATTTAGACAAGACGACGTTTCTCTCAAGATATTTGACTAAATGTTAGTTAGGAGGAAATATGGTATTTTAGACCTTGTTAAAGGTCTGAAGGAAATGGGGTGGGGTAAAGAGTATAGGTAGTGTGAGGTAGATAAAGTGATGAATGATAGGGAAGGTTGTGGATGATAGGGAAGGTTGTGGATAATAGGGAAGGTGGGTTGGATGATAGCGAAGGTGACGTTATTAGCGGTTAAATTACTTCGGAAAACAAATAAAAGTTTAGAGACACGAAATAAGAGAAATGTTTAGAGACATCATAAAAAAAGAGCTTCAACACCCCGTTGAAATATTGTGATCCATGTGAGTCTATATTTAAAAATATAACTATGGTCAAGTTAAGTTAATATTTCTAGTTTTACCCAAATATATATTTTGTACCTAGCTTATAGCATGAGTAAATTCCTCGTCGTATATTTTACAGTCAAATGCATTATGTTTAAATATGGAGACTGATACCAACACAGTAGGGGTAGTACCTTGATACTGCTTCAGGAGGTTGACGTGGCACAACTGGGCCTTCCGCCGCCTATTTGGAGTCTCAGGAACGTAGTTGTGGTTGTTTCTGCACTCCTTGATGCGGTAGGGTCCTGAAAACTTGTTTTGCAATGGAGAACCTGGGATAGCAAAATATGCCAACACGAAGTCTCCTGGTTTAAATTTCCTTAATTTGCTGCTTTGGTCAAAATGAGTCTTCATCCTCTCCTGGACCTTTCAATAGATTGTCATTAGCAAATTTACGTACTCTCTCTAGAATGTGTTTCAAGTTTTGAAGAAACTGGGACACATTCTGAGGGTCACTGAAGGTGGCATTACGTAAAGAGTCTTTGAAAGCTTTGAGAGGAGTACGGCACTTATGTCCGTAGAGCATCTCATAAGGAGATACTCCTAGAGACTCATTGGGGAGACTTCTGAAAATGCAAATAATGAGATCAAGTTGTTTATCCCAGTCCTTATAGGTGTCATTGCAGAATTTCTTTAGGAGTGCTTTAATAGTCTGATGACTACGTTCAAGAGAACCCTGTGAAGCAGGATGATAGGGGCTGGACAATACCTGTGTGATGTTGAACTCCTCCAGTGTCTTCTTGAAGAGATCGCTGGTGAAGTTGGTGCCATAGTCGCTTTGAACCTCTCTTGGAAATCCATACTGGGTGAAGATCTTCAATAGGTGTTTCACCACAGTAGCAGCCGTAATGTTCTTTACTGGAACTGCTGTGGGGAATCTGGTGGTAGGACACATGATAGTTAATATATAGGCGTTGCCAGAACTGGTCCGGGGTAAAGGACCAACACAGTCTATGATGAGTCTGTGGAAAGGTTCGGCAGGCACCTGGATGGGTTTTAGTGGAGCCTGGGGAATAGAGATGTTAGGTTTACCTGCCATCTGACATGTATGACACTGTTGCACGTACTTTTTAACATCTTTTACCATACCTGGCCAGTAGTAGTCTTGTCTGATTCCGTGATAGGTTTTGTTGAAACCATAGTGAGAAAGAGCTCCGTGGGCCAGGTGTAGAATATCGGGCCGTATGCTGGTGGGAATCACTAGTTGTTCGACATTGGCCCAATCGTCATCCTCCTTCAGCTTGCTGGGTCTGTATCTGCGGTAGAGCAACTCATTCTCTAGGAAAAACCCAGGGATACTGTCAGGTTGAGTCTCAGCTTGGAAGAACAATGGTGTTAATGATTGATCTTCCCTCTGTAACTTACGGAACTCCAAACTGGTAAGATTTGGGGGTAGATTCTGAGGGTCTTGAGGGAGACAGCGGTAGCAGTAGAGTCAGCTGGTTGCGGTCGTGCAGCTTGTGCACGGGTGGTCACCAAAACCGGAGGAGAAACTTTATCACTTTCTTGGACCTCTGCTGTAACACATTCAAAGATGGGATTATCCATTACAGAGGTACACACCTGGGGTTTGTCCGTGATGATCAGGTTGGTCGGTTGCAGATCTTCTGCCAAGTCGTTGCCTAGGAGAAGTTGCACTCCAGGCATGGGAAAAGGCTTTTCCCTGATGGCGACTTGGACTTCACCGGTCACGAAGGGACAATCCAGGTGGACTCTGGCGAGTGGATATGGAGTGGTAGCAGTGAGGTCAGTGATAAGGACTGTTTCCCCGGTGTAGGTGATGTTAGGCACAGCTGATTTCAATATAATGGACTGAAGAGCCGCTGTGTCCCTCAAGATCTTCAATTTGAAACGTTCCTCCGAATCTGTACCGTTGGTAGAGACAGTTCCAGGATACAGGTGTTTACTGAAGAGAGAAAGATCATTACCATGAACACCAACATTCATCACAGGCTTACCGGACTTAGGAGGAGTCTGTTTGGGTCTAGTAGATTCATTGCTCCTGTATTGAGCCTTTCCCACATCTATCTATGGTATGTCCATAGAGTTTGCAATACTTACAATACAATTGTGAGCTCGCTTCATCTGTACTCACTTTATCGTAACTGTACCAAGACTTCTTACTGGGAGGTGGTGATGGTGTCAGCCGGTGGATGAGGCTGTAGGTGTCAGCCGACTTCGCACATCTGATGTAGTCGGTTTCTTCTTTATCTGCTAGATAAAAACGGACGGAAGGGGGAACACGTCTCAAGAATTCCTCAACTAGCATGAGGTTGATGAGTTCTGCAAATGTAGAGACATGTGCTGCTTCCAGCCATTTCATGAAATATCTTTTCTTTGTATTGGCAAATTCTAGAAAGGTGGTGGTACTTGCCTTTAGATGGTCACAGAATTTTCGTCTGTAGCTTTCGGTGGAGAGAAGGTAGGAGTCCAAAACTGCTTGCTTCAGGGTCTGGTAGTCATTCTCAGACGCTAAGGTACTGAGAGTAACTGCAGCTCTACCTGTAAGATGCACTCTGAGAAGGGTAGACCTTTTATCAGCAGGCCAGCTAAGTTTATTAGCTAGGGTCTCAAAGGTGGTAAAAAAGACATCAATCTCTGTCTCAACGAATGGTGGCATTAACTTACTTGCATGGGAGACATTGAAACTTACTGGAAGACAGGCGGTAGCTTATTGGCGCTGAGTATGGTGTGAAGTCTCCAACGTGAGTTCTCGTTGACGACATTCTATAACCATATCCGCTTGCTGTTTGTCATGCTCGCGTTGTATCTCCAGGTGGCGTTGTTTGGCTTCAAGTTGTTCTCGCTCACGCTCACGGAGTATTGCAGTCTCACGTTCCTTGAGGGCCACCTCTCGTTCTTGTTCTTCTTTCCTGATTGCAGCTTTCTCTCTCCTCAGGGCCGCCTCTCTTTCCTGCTCTTCTTTCCTGATTGCAGCTTCTCTTTCCCTCAGTTGTAGAGCTTCTTTTGCCAGGGCAGCCTCTCTTTCTTGTTCTTCTTTCCTGATGGCAGCCTCGCGTTCTCTCATGTGGATAGCTTCTTGCTGTTGCTCCCTCTCGAGCTTTGCGAGTTCGAGTTTGGGTTTCATAGTTGCCAAATCATGTTTATCTGCAATAGAATAAGTTTCGTGAGTTTCAGAGTCAATCTTCCCTTCATCTAAGAGGTGATCCATAATTAAGTTATGCAATTCATTTTTGTTGGCTCCATGGGGAACATCTAGTTGATACTCGTGTGGAAGAGTTTGTAATTCAGTCCTCTTGGCACGACATAAAGTCCCTATTTCACCTGCTGGATCGTTACGAAAAGCTTGGAGACGAAACATAGTGAAAGATAGCAAATAAATGTACAACAAATATAGTTGTGATGTTGGTAAATGTCAGGAACAGGATAACGTGGCAACTGGTAACTATCCTGTGGAATTTTAATCTTTAAAAACTAACGTTAATTTTAGGATGGTAAATGATTAGTCAATCAAAATCGCAGGAAATCTTGTACTCGGTACTCAATGTAAGAGAATAAGGGCAAGAAAATCCTACTAAATAAATGAAACTGAGTTTCTAAAACAAATGAAACATTTAATTGCTCCAAAAGTAAATTAGGTAGTCCAAGAATGAAGGCATACCTTGCCGAGTCTCTATAGGACATAAGCAAGGGTTTCCCACTAAATGAATATGATACTTACGGAATTAGCGAACTTTGTGCTCTGAAAAAAGAAAGCTAATTCCCTACCTAAGTAAATATCATCATCTCTGACCGACGTGTAGGGGTGCGAGTGTCAACTGGTGACGAGAACTGCTGCTGAGGTCCCAACGAAGTCCGTGCTTGAGGAACTATGGCCCTCTTATCCTCCTTCTGTCGGATTGCAGAAGATAGGGTGCTTTGACCCGAAGACAAACAAAAGTACCAGGGTACCACAATGATGATCTGCCGATAATGTGAGAAATATCCTAGTGACAGAAGGTGGTAAACACGAGTAATAACACTGAGGGAGAGATGACCAATTAAGAGAATGACTGAGGCCTACAGTCACCACATAATCCAAAGTTATCCCACACTCACCATATGCTACTCTCGGAATGCACAATACACACAGCACCATATAAATATGAAAATTAATGATAATATTGAAAAGCAACTGTAGCAAAGCCAAGTACGCTTACCACAAATTGATGTTCTATTACTAGTACCTGAGTGAAGCTCCTATGACAGGCCCCCATTAAATGAGACGGGAAAGTGTTGGAGTGTAGATGTTCGGCAGTCCTCCAATGGCAGGTGTCAATGCCTGTCACATTTACAAAAAAAAAGATAGACTGCTTGCCTGTTGTCTGTGGTAAGTGAGAGGGAGGAACACGTAAAACACAAAGTATGAACAATGAAACTTTAATATATACTTTAAACATAAATAAAAATAAAGACAAATCTCGGGGAAATGAATAGTGCAATTAAATAACAAAGATAAATACAAAAACAATGTGAGACAAAACAGTAAATGGTAAAATGGTGCTGAGAATATTGGCTATGGCTGAGACCTCCCTTAGTATACTAAAGCCAGAGAGCTTAGTATGCCAGAGAGAGATGTCAACTCTTAGAGCACAAAGAATATTCTGAAGTTGATGGCTGGTCCAGGCTCAGACATCGACTTAGGTAGATGGCGCTGAGGTGAGTGTGCAGGTGTGCGGTCAGCGAGTCACCAATCAGGAGCAGGCAGGCTGGGATGGGTAGTTGGCTGGTTGATGACGAGCTGGCATGGAGGGTGTGTAGAGTTGGGGGTTTAGGGTACGTTTAACCTCCTGGTCAAAAGTTTTTGTGCTACTGGTGGACTTATCTTGAATGTAGCATCTTATACTTGTAGACTGGAAATAACTTTAGGTAGGGAAGAGCAGGCTCAATCTCTCTTGAAAAGGATTATCTTCACAATATACATATATATATATGCATATATGCATATATACATATATATATATATATATATATATATATATATATATATATATATATATATATATATATATATATATATATATATATATATATATATATATATATATATATATATATATATGATCGATGTTCCCTTCGGGAATCTTAATTTTAAGATGAATAGGAAAACCAGGGATATACTGAACATCTTGTTTCAGATTCTTTAACTTTAAAATGCATAACGTTTCAAATACTTCTCGTATTCATCATCAGGTTTAAAAGATTGGCACTTTTAATTACAAACTGGCAAAGTTTCTGGTTCCATTATTAGAACCATTATCGCATAATTATTTTACTGTGAGAAATTCTCAGTATTTTGTAAAGGAACTTTCCTCTTTAAATTTTGAGTTCCCAACTATAATGGCCAGTTTCGATGTTGAATCACTCTTTACTAATATTCCTCTGTTGGAAACCATTGATATCTGTGTTAATCAGTTATTTGCTGACACTAATCTAGTGTCTGGATTTTGTTGTAAAATGTTCAGACGGTTGTTAGAATTAGCGGTTAAAGACTCTGTCTTTATGTTTAACAATATATATTATAAACAAATCGATGGAGTAGCAATGGGGTCTCCCGTAGGTCCTGCACTTGCTAATGCTTTTTTGAGTTTTCATGGAAAAAAATTGGCTTGATAAATGTCCTTTGAACTTTAAACCAGTCTTGTACAGGAGATATGTAGATGACACTTTTTTGTTTTTTAAGGACCAATGTCATATTGAGAAATTTAGAGAGTATCTTAATGCACAACATAGTAATATACGTTTCACTGCAGAGTGTGAAGTGGATAATTCATTGTCATTTTTTTATGTCAAAGTGAATAACCTTAATGGGTTCAACACTAATGTTTTTAGAAAACCAACTTTTACTGGTTTGGGTTTAAATTTTAATTCTTTTGTTCCTGATATTTTTAAGAAAAATTAAATTAATACTCTACTGAATAGTGCCTTTCTTTTATGTTCAAACTTAAATAACTTTGATCAAGAAATTAATTTTCTTGTTAAATTTTTTTTAAATAATGGTTATTCTTTGCATATGGTTTATACCTTTATAAGGATTTTCTTAAATAAGACGTTTCACCCATCGTGTAGGATTACTACAGTAGAAAGGGATATTAAATATATTAAATTACCATTTTATGGCACTATTAGTTTTTCTGTAAGGAGACTGTTGCAGCATTGTTATCCTCAAGTAGACTTTAGATTTATTTTTGTCAACACAAATACCATAGGCTCTTATTTTAAATTTAAAGATAAAGTGCGTACCCCCCTGTGCTCTAATGTCGTATATATGTATAATTGTTCCAGCTGTAATGCTGGATATATCGGGAGTTCCATTCGGAACTTTAAGACTGGGATACTTGAGCACCGGGGAGTATCTTTTAGGACTGGATTACCATTGTCTAAACCAGCATTTTCGGAGATTAGAAACCATTGTTAAGAGTTTAATCATTCTCTGCTGGAATCGGATTTTAAAATTCTGGACACTTGTATGAATGGCCAGTCAGATTTGAGAGTAATGGAATCCTTATATATAAAGGAGTTGCGGCCTCTGTTAAATAGCAACCTTTCAGCTGTTCAATTGTACACTGTATAGTGCACAGTAGACCCTGTAATTTGATTTATAGTTCATGCTGGCAGTTTAATTTTATTATAATTTTGTTTAGTTTACCATGTTTTTGCCTTTTCTTACTTATTTTAAGTCGTGACATTGTACATTTCAATAATCTTTTTATTTAGGATATTTAATACATTTTTTGGTATTTAGATTTGTTTAATATTTGAGTTTTTATAAGATTTTGGTTAGTACTTTATAATTGCCGCTTATTCTGCTTGGATTTTATATACATTTTTTGTAGAATTGTAGTCATTATATGAATATTTGTAATAGTGTTAGTATCGATGTATTACCTATTAAGTTTCACACATGTTGATCACTTCGCGTAAGTTTAACAGTATAGTTGGATTTAGTAGTTATAAAATTCCTCTTGTAATTTAATGGATTTTTTAATTAGTTACTATCTATGTGACAGTTAATAAGTTTTATTTGTATTGATCACTTTAAGTAAGCTTAAGTGTTTTGTTTTTTAATCATGTACCTTTCTTTGATAGGCAATTGTATTCAGTATGAGTTCTTTGTTTACTAGTTATTTGATTGTGATTTTTGTTTTTTCTTTTAGATCTGATGATGAATGAGAGAAGTATTCGAAACGTTATGCATTTTAAAGTAAAGAATCTGAAACAAGATGTTCAGTATATCCCTGGTTTTCCTATTCATCTTTATTATATATCACGCATTAAAATGTGATCCTTAGGCTTGCATGTCATTTGTTCAACTTATAGCCTGTCTCACTCCAGCTCCAGAGGGAACACCCCCCCCCCCCCCCCCCCCCGACGACAAGCTCAAGACCTTAGTGCCGAACAAAGCTCGCCGCCTCGTGGACAGTTTATTAAAATTCACACCGTCGTGTGGGCGGGAATATTGTGTTTCTACGACAACGGAACCTTCACTTAAGTTAGAACTCTATGTAACCCTCCTAGAACGTCGCATTTCGACGTTTACTCCACCAAAGGCCAAATATGTTCGTGCTAGAAAATGGCACCGGCTCGCGAAATTGACACACTCTCCCGTTTTGGGCCCTCTGGTAGCTAAGGATCAGAGCACTTTAGTACGACAGTTTCTTGACGTTGGGACACCTTAGGAGGACGGAGCTGCTCTGGGTGTCATACTATCTCTGTTCACTGATTCTTGGTGCTAGTATCGCAGCAAATATATGGTGTGTGGTGGTAGAGTGAGTGAGGAGTGTGGTGGTACAGTGAAGGTGTGTGGTGGTACAGTGAGGGAGGTGTGTGGTGGTACAGTGAGGGAGGTGTGTGACGGTACAGTGAGAGTGATAGTGTTGCTTTATATTGCTCAATCACCTCACATGTTTTGAAAACATATTCTCAGCTTTTCCCAATCAGTCTAACATGTTCCATTTGATATTTTCAGTATCAGGTGCTCATCTTTACCAGCAGTCCTTCCGTATAGTAGTGGCTCTTTACCTTGCTCTTTCAATCCACACTGAACCGAGGCCGAGGCTGAAAGATATGCTCTACAGAACCACAGGGAACCGGCCCTTAAGACCCAACCAAGTATTTGACATCAACAAGATGAACCTCACCACAACCGAGCTTCCAGCAGTGCGAGCCTCGTTACTAAATGTTCTGCAGTTCTGTCATTCCAGCTGGTCGCCCTGAGAGGTAGACAGAGTAGGTAGATCCTCTCAGGTAAGGTCACTGGACAGCTGGTGAATTGTGCGTCATGCTTGGGTAACAGCTTCTCCTCCATATCAACCTACCCTGGTTTTGCGCCCTGGGGAGGCCACTCCAGACCTACAACCAGAGTGCAACTCCATAGTCTCCTGAGACTGATGGATGCCTACTACTACTGTGTGTCAGTCGTAGCTGGAAGCTAAATGGAAATTAACCAACATACATAAACCAACAGCTCTAGATCATTAATCAAATCTTGCCTACATTGAACGAGAGACCCTTGACACCTGGCTGGGGTGAAAGAACCAAGGGCATTCTGATGAAATTGGTTCTAGGCTCATCCAAACAAAAATATATTCAAAAGCTATTATGCTATGAGCACCTATGTGTTGGAGTTCAGAGAGGATGCGCAAACCATATTATCTGATCGTGTCCAGCATCTAAGGTGCTCTAGGCAATCCACATCCTCTGAAAATTTAATGGGTTCCTCTTGGTTGTAGCTAATCTTTTATAATAAAGTATTATTGTGGTTGGTGTTGTCGTTGATCCTTCTTTATGGACAACCCAACCCAAAACTCGATAGAGTGCTTATATTTTACCTTGAGATCACCCTGGGTGCTTCTGTCTCTTAGAGAGGGGCTCAACGTCACACGTTTAGGGGATGCGGCTCCAATACCTAGCCTCGTTGTCACGTGCACACACCCACTAGAGCCGCTGTAACTCTCCACTCTCTCCTTATGTGATATGATCTCAATCCCCTTCGATTTATTATTATTCCGTTCTACCCTGTCCAGAGCTGTGGTTCTTGGTTCTTTCTCTCTCTCCTTCTTTCCTACTTCCTGGGAAGCCTCACTAGGACAAGGGCAAACACCAGCAAATTCGAATACATTTACTGGACAAAGAACATACACAATACATACACACATATAATAATAATAATAATAATGAATCCTACATTCTATACTATTTCAGTCAGGTTGCACTCCAACACCATTAGAACTCTATCATCTGCTTATCAAGTGGTATCCTATCTCCTGATTCACCACCTAATATTACCAACCACCTCAAGTAGGTCAAGTCGTATAACGCAATGTTGCACTATCAGCAAGAGAATATATATCTATAAACATGTACAAGGAAAACCAGCGTATGAATGTAATAGCACAAATATTAGTATAAATGTTCCTTGATATACAACAATGATCAATCGATCACCCTATCAGTCCTAGAACACATATGAATGTCTCCGCAGGTAATCCAGCCCACGACTGTAACTCTATACTTCAGTATAAGTACTCCTTGGCACAAAAATGACAAACAATCACCCACCTTTCACTGCGTCTTGCACGCTAATGACAACCAAACACTCTACTAACTCCCTACAAGTAATCAACAAAACTTCCCTTCCACATCTGGAAGCTCACTACTGTGATATCTTCAGGTTCTTTCGGGTTTATCTGCCTGCGTCCTCCCGACTCTCTTGGCTCCTTCATCATGAAGTCTTCCTTGACCAACAACGGTGCTTCACCACTGGTATCACAAAAACATGTTAACTCTTCTCCACTGCTTCTCCTCTCACAGTTTGAGGACCAACTCCTCACTATAGGGTCTACTCTTCCACAGAGCTCAGTATTTCTTCAATAGCCTTGGAGTTCCATCCACTGAATCCTCCTCTACTGGCCTCGAAGTTCTCTCAGCCACTCCTTCCAAAGACGAACCTGCAACCCATTGACACGCCAATAAAAACGTTTCCCCTTAAACACATAAACGAAAATAACCTCATAACATGTTCGCACCTAACATCTCTTTGCTCTTTACATACTGTGAGAGTGGACTTCCCCGTTTGGGCTGGTTCATGCTCCGCCTTGCCCTGCAGGCGGCTCCTCATTCTGGGAGCGATCCTCCGCCGCAGGTCAGTTGGCTCCAGGCAGTCGACGGGAGAGGACATGCTGGTCGTCCCTTCAGCTGTCTCTCTCATCTCTGTCGTCTTATTTAGGCTTCCTGCCTTACCAAAACATGTCTAACGTATCAATAAGCATTCGCTCTGATTGCTGGGCACACGATCAATTACCGGCAATCACTGTAAACTGGTTAAAATTATGCTTACCACAAAAAGGTCCCCTGCAGGTCGCTCTCCCTCTGACGGAGTCTGACCAGGGTGCTCCCATGGCCCGCGATAATGTCTATGGGCGGCTTAACAAACTCTCCTTGCCGTCCAGAACTTGAGACCACACGTTCCCAGCTCGATTCCACAGCTGGACCGTCTGCATACTTCCTTTCTCTTGAAGGTATATCAAACAGGGGATCCTCTCCAATGAGAGCTCAAACGGAGCGCAGCTTCCCCTCACGGTGTCTGGTACTCAAGTGACTTAAGCTCCTCTCAAGCGAGCCTCACACCAACACTAAACTCTTCACATCTTGTGTCAAGTCATTTACTTATTTTCTTATTCACTGCCCATTATGATAAATTGTCTATCAAATCCAACCAATTATTTTACATCTGTATCTTCATCTCTATATTTCCTAGACCTTCTAGTCAGGTTAGGCCTGATAGAATAATTCTCAAAGGGGAGACTCGTTTTTTGGCTGTTTGGGATCATAACAGTGTGTAATAAATAAAAAATAAAATAAAGCAAAATTATATATTTATGAGACTTCCCTGGATCATTACTATCTAAGTCTACTAAGATATTGACCATTTAGAGTGTCACCTTGATTAGGCTGTCTCAACACAGCCCTAAATTTGCAAGGCTCAACCCAGACTGTCCCACCTACTGTGTCGCAGACACTAGTCTCTATCCTCACCCCTGTGTCCCTCCACCTGTGTTGCAGACGCTAGCCCCTATCCTGATTCAAAGCTCGCCTCCTCTTGCCACCCGTTCATGCAATGCATAGTATATTTTTTTGTACGTAATCGATCTGTTAAAATTTTGACGTATTATTAAACATTAAAGCCTTGCAATATTATCATTGTCTTTGCATCAGCTTCGAAAGATCAGGTGGTACGCTTAGGTTCGTATGTTTATGCTTAGGCCAAATAGTTGCATTTTTTCAGTTGCACAGATCAGGCTCAGTTACAGTGCAATCAATTCTCAAAAGCATGTACTCTGTAATAAAGGTTACGCTTCTGTCCTCTTGGAAAATTGTCTAGTTATCACCGACAGAATTGCACATTCATTTGCAAAGTCTCTGGCGATTGTATGCCACAATATTACAGCACGGAGTTCATATGTCAGGTTGCGAGCAGCTGCGTCCAACAGCCTGGTTGACCAGACAACCAACCGGGTTGCCTGGTCGGAGACCGGGCCGCTGGGTCTTTGATCCCCGGAGACTCCACAAGGTAGGTTGCTACCCGTTCTATTGATCAGCCACGACGTGCAAAATCTAGCGTCTTAACCATACCAGCAACTTACACACCCAAGCCACCCACTTAACCCAACCAGCTTGACACACGGAAAAACGTGGATTTTTGTGAGCCTCTGCTTCTCATAGCACGTTGCATCTGGTTTGTTGATCACCATAACGTACGATAAGCGACGTATGAGGCGAGGATGGGATGATATTCAGGTACTCTACAGCTTGAGAGAATCATGTTTTCCATGTTCTTAATCTTGTTCAACGCCTGAGCGGAAAACAACAGTTAAGTGTTATATGTACTGGAAAAAAGAGCATTATAGCTCTTTGTGCTGTGCTGTACTGCAAAAGAGCAGTATAGCTCTGTGCTGTGCTGTACTGCAAAAGAGCATTATAGCTCTTTGTGCTGTGCTGTACTGCAAAAGAGCAGTACAGTTTTTTGTGCTGTGTTATACTTCAAAACAGCATTATAGCTCTTTGTGCTGTGCTATACTTCAAAATAACAGTGTAGCACATTCCTACCGAGAGACAGAGCAATCTCTTACTGTTGCACAACAAATTTCTTACAAAAACAAGCAGATGTACATTTAAGCCTGTCCTCAGATAACTCCTGCATTAAGTAAGAGATGTTTCCTCTCGAAACGTGAGTCGTTCGTGTTTCATGGTGTTTGAGCACCCCCATTCCGTGAGGGAAGACAAGCAAAGTAACATTCTGCGCCTCAATCAATCAATCAATCGTGCTCACGCCTCATGTCATAAATCTCCACCCACATCCTGGCACTAAGTCACATGACCTGTAAATCGTCATCAATGAATATGTCGTCAAAGATATATATATACCAAACTCCACCTTGTTCGACCAAAGCATTTAAACCATTTAAAGACAAATACAATCAGCCTACACCTATGAGAAACAGAGTACCTGGTCATTCCTGTGTGAGGGGACATGTGAGAAAGTACCATCAGGTCATACCTGTGCAATTGAGAGTACCTGCCCAAATTTATGACAGGGGACCAGGAGAGTATACCTGGCAACACCTGAGACACTAATCAGGAAAGTATACCTGGACACACTTGAGACACTAATCAGGAAAGTATACCTGGCCACACCTGAGACATTAATCAGGAAAGTATACCTGGACACATTTGAGACACTAATCAGGAAAGTAAACCTGGCCACACCTGAGACACTAGTTAGGAAAGTATACCTGGACACACCTAGTACACTAATCAGGAAAGTATACCTGGCCACACCTGAGACACTAATCAGTAAAGTATACCTGGACACCTTTGAGACACTAATCAGGAAAGTATACCTGGCCACACCTGAGACACTAATCAGGAAAGTACCAAACCACATCTGGTACCCACCTGCGAAACAGTCTAGGTGAGAAATATTTAGATAAAATAACATTTCCTTTAACACAATAACATATACCCAAGCAGTGATATATCAATGTCGTTGGTGTAGACCATGGGCCAGATTCACGAATCAGTTACGCAAGCACTTACGAACCTGTACATCTTTCCTCAATCTTTGACAGCTTAGGTTACATTTATTAAACAGTTTACAAGCATGTAAATTTCTAACTCAACTGTTGCTATTGTTTATAAACAGTCTCCTGGTGCATCGGAGCTCATTAACTGTTTAATAATGGTAAACAAACCCGCCAAAGATTGAGAAAAGATGTACAAGGTTCGTAAGTACTTCCGTAACTAACTTCGTGAATCGGACCCCTTGTCTCCAGCAGGTCCTCCCTACTAACGCCGCCAGGCCCTGATAAATCTGGTCAACAGTTACGTCACGCGGCCTCAGACACACCCATATATTACCCCACCGTCGTCCCCATAACTCTTCTGGATGACTTCCCGCAGTGGCAAGAGGGAGAATATATTCTACCGACTCTTGTAGGACGTGTCCTGCCTGGAGGATATATTTAGTGGATTGTCTGAGGGGCCCAGGCTTGGTTACTGCATGTTCTGGGTGGTGTGTGTGTGTGTGTGTGTGTGTGTGTGTGTGTGTGTGTGTGTGTGTGTGTGTGTGTGTGTGTGTGTGTGTGTGTGTGTGTGTGTGTGTGTGTGTGTGTGTGTGTGTGTGTGTGTGTGTGTGTACTCACCTAATTGTACTCACCTAATTGTGCTTGCGGGGGTTGAGCTTTGGCTCTTTGGTCCCGCCTCTCAACTGTCAATCAACTGGTGTACAGATTCCTGAGCCTACTGGGCTCTATCATACCTACATTTGAAACTGTGTATGGAGTCAGCCTCCACCACATCACTTCCTAGTGCATTCCATTTATTAACTACTCTGACACTGAAAAAATTCTTTCTAACGTCTCTGTGGCTCATCTGGGTACTAAGTTTCCACCTGTGTCCCCTTGTTCGTGTCCCACCCGTGCTGAAGAGTTTGTCTTTGTCCACCCTGTCAATTCCCCTGAGAATTTTGTAGGTGGTTATCATGTCTCCCCTTACTCTTCTGTTTTCCAGGGATGTGAGGTTCAGCTCCTTTAGCCTTTCCTCGTAGCTCAATCCTCTCAGTTCCGGGACGAGCCTGGTGGCATACCGCTGAATCTTCTCTAACTTTTTCTTGTGTTTAACTAGGTATGGACTCCAGGCTGGAGCTGCATACTCCAGGATTGGTCTTACATAAGTGGTATACAGGGTTCTGAAAGATTCCTTACACAAGTTTCTGAAGGCAGTTCTTATGTTGGCCAGTCTAGCATATGCCGCTGATGATATTCTTTTGATGTGGGCCTCTGGGGACAGGTTCGGTGTGATATCAACCCCCAGATCCTTCTCTCTATTTGATTCTTGCAGGATTTCCCCTCCCAGATGATACCTTGTGTTCAGCCTCCTGCTCCCTTCGCCTAATTTCATCACCTTACACTTTCCAGAGTTGAACTTCAGCAGCCATTTTCTAGACCATTCCTCCAGTTTATCCAGGTCATCCTGTAGTCTCTGTCTATCTTCATCCGTCTATCTGTGTGTGTGTGTGTGTGTGTGTGTGTGTGTGTGTGTGTGTGCGCGCGTTTGTATATACGCTCGCACACGCTTTATAGGGTGTCCGGTACACAGCACAAAATACATACGAGCAAGGAATGTCGTATTAGTAAGAGTGGTGATGCTGGCGGCCCAGCATCCACAGAGTAAGAGCCCCAGACACATCTCACATCATCTCCTGGCCCAAGCATCCTCCAGTCTGCTCTTCCACCTCTTTATGCCAGGAAGAAATGACCTTTAATGTATATATTTAGCATCACAACACAGCTGAAGTTAATGTTGTTCGCCTCCCTTATCTTACAGTTCAGAATTACGGTCTTCGTAAAGAAGAATATCTTAAGATGATGCTCATGGGTTCTCCTTGGTGAGGTAAGTAAGATGCAGCATCCATTATATGCGCTTAATGTGGGTATGGTTGGCGGAGCCAGCGTTCAGGTCGACCATCCATACGGGTAATCCCATCACGCTTCATGCAGGTCGGCGTTCAATCCCCGACCGTCCAAGTGATTGGACACTATACCTTATACCTTCCCTCTCCGTCCCATCCTAAATCCTTATCCTGATCCCTTCCCAGTGCTATATAGTCGTCATGGTTTGGCGCTTTCCCGACAATTCCCTTCCCTTCCCTTCCCTTCCCTCCCCCCCCCCTCCCTTGTCTGGTTGCTAGGGAACTTCCCTATCTCGTTGCTAGGGAAATTCCTCCGTCTCATTGATGGGGAAACTCCCCAAGATGGTTACCAGGGCAACCATCTTGTCTCGTTCATAGGGGAACTTCTCTATCTCGTTACTAAGGGAGAGAGGGAGGGTAAAGCCGCAAGTCATTAAGACTATATAGCACTTGGAAGGGGTCAGGATAAGGATTTGGGATGTGACGGGGGGGGGGGGAAGAAATGGTTCCCAATCACTTAGACGGTCAGGGATTGAACACCGACCTGCATGAAGCGAGGAGAGCATATATTATATATAATATAAGCTCGAGTATTTTCTTTTCTGTTTCGTTTATCTCTGTGGTATGTGAACTTATAACCACAGGAATACAATTAAAAATGCAGCAGTGTACTTAGGTATACAGGTGTGTATGTATATGTTGGTATTCATACACCACCAAGCCCTCATTTTAGACCATAGTCACTCTATATACTGTGCTGCTTCACGTTAGTGCACAGGGGCCAGATTCACGAAGCCGTTAAGGAAGCACTTACGAACCTGTACATCTTTTCTCAATCTTTGGCGGCTTTGTTTACAATTATGAAACAGTTAATGAACTCCAAAGTACCAGGATGCTGATTATAACAAAAACAACAGTTGGTTTGGAAGTTTTCATGCTTGTAAACAGTTCCATAAATGTAACCAAAGCCGTCAAAGATTGAGAAAAGATGTACACGTTCGTAACTACTTGCGTAACTGCTTCGTGAATTTGGCCCCTGGTATGCAAAGTAGACTCAACCCAGCTACGTGTCTCGTAAAATTAGGGGAGGGGTCGATTTGGTGACCTTATTCTTGTACTGAGAGTGGAATCAACATACTCTAACGCATTCCATTTGTTGTGGAAATACCTCGAATTGTTGAGATTTGTTGTTAACGTGATCTGTAGTCATGCTGAAGGTGAAACAACCTTCGTAAATAAACCCAACAATTTAGCATTTTTTCCAAATAAATATTTTCCAAGTTAATTCTCAAATTTTCCGAATAAACAGCCAAAATAAGGGCTGTTTTTTTTTTTTGGGGGGGGGGGTCGTATGCTTTGGGAAGGCGGGAGGGAGTTTTCAGGGTAAAAAGCCATTACGACTATTTAGCACTGGGTGATTGGCTGTTTGGCAGCCATGCGGAGCGGTTCTGTTTACATTCGCTCCTCAGTCTTGCCTGGACGTTTGGCGTGCACACAGCTGGTGGCGTTTTTTGTGGCCTCTGGCCTGGTAGGCCGGCGGGATGGCGTTGCCCATGCCGCCTATAAGGCGTGTGGATACGGTTGAGCTGGCCTTCTCTGGTCAGGTGAACTACTCATTGTTGGAGGTTGCTCTCCTGGATGTGCTGGGTCTCAACCCTGCAGATGTGTGTGGTGTGCAGCTGGCTGGGGAACATCAGGCCTTGGTTAAGCTGACTGACGCTGTGGTGTACCGGGATATGGTCGACAAGTATGATGGGCGTATTGTACCTTTGCCTGGCACGGCGGGTACGGTTTCTGTAACGGACTTGTGTGTTCCAGTGACTTTTGTGGTGGTGCGGGGGCTGCCGTTTGAGTTCCCAGAGAGCCTGCTCCGCCGGTTCTTAGGAGGATATGGGAGTGTTCTCGCCTGTCGGGCAAATGTGCTGAAGTCTGGCCGTCTTCGTGGCGTCCTGATGGGTATCCGCACGGTTACCATGAAGCTGAGGAAGGCGATCCCGTCGTCGATGGTGCTGCTGGGGTTCAAGGTGCAGTGCTTTTATGCGGGACAAGAGCGCACATGCTTTCGGTGCGGTATGGCTGGACACCAGGCTGCTGGTTGCCGTAATGGCTCCGTCCGGTTGGTCAGTGTCTTCCGAGAAGAGGATTTTCCGCCTCTACATGGCCTTGTGGACCTGGGGGATCATCCTGCCGAGTTGAACCCTCCCCCTGCACCTACCGGTGATGGCGTTGTGGGTGCGGTGCACCCCACTGGTGCTGACGTGTCGGGTCCGATGTCTGTAGACCCCCCTGGTGTTGGTGGCAGTGCGGTGGTCACGCATGTGGAGGTGCATCCGCCTCCAGTTGCCATAGCCGTCGATGTTGACGCTTCGGTGGGGCATGGCCCTGTTTTGTCACTGGTGGAGGATGTCGCGCCAGATTCTGGTGCCCTTGGTGTGGAACCCTTGGAGGCGGATGAGTTCTTGGAAGGGGGTCGCCCCTCTCGTCGTCCTTCCACCACTGCTGTCCAGGGTCAACCTGGCTCTCAGACGAAGCGCCGGAAGACGAACAGGAGTGGTCGCTCCGGGGACCGAGGGCCTTCGGTGCGGAGGTTAGAGCCTGATGCGAGTATCGGTGATGGTGAGGGTGTGGCGGTGTCTGTAGTAGACCCGTCGGTGTCGGGCAGTGGAGGGTGTGTTGTGGACCCTCCTGATGATCTCGTATGTGGGTCCCCTGGGGTACGGAGCCCGGAGTGGGCGGTAGTGGATCCGGGGGACTGTGGCAGTGAAGATCGCGGCCTTGTGATGAAGTTCTGGAAGGACTCTGGCCTCCCCCCCCCCCCCTGTGGGGAGTGCGTCTCCGTCGCCTGGGAACCTGGTGGCGGCTGCTACTGCTTCCGTACACGGGGTGTCGGCCGGATCGGTATGACGGTTTTGTGGTTAGATAGGGTTTATCTCTTTTCCCGATGGATCCTAAATTAACATGTGCTTCGCTGAATGTGAATGGTTTGCGTTCTGTGGCTGCGCAATTGGGCCTGGTGTCGATGCTGCGTGAGTGGAGGGTGGATGTGGCTTTTGTGCAGGAGCACAATGTGCAGGAAGTGGGGTTGTTACATGTGTTGGCTGAGGGGTTTACGGTGGTGTTAAACCCTTCGCGTGGCTTGCGTGGAGGTACGTTGGTTACGGGTGCTGTTGGTTCGGGTCTCCTTTTTGGCGTCTGAGGTCTCTCTCTTGAATGTGTATGCGCCATCTGGGGCGGCGCAGAGGCAGAACCGGGAGGTTTTCTTTTCCCGTGATGTGCTGCATTTTTTTGCGGCACGATACGAGGGGGATGATTTTGGGGGGGATTTTAATTGTATTACATCGCCACGGGATAGCAATAGTCTTCGTCCAGCGAATATCTCGCCGGCTTTGACTGCTACCTTGAAGAGTTGCGGGTTTCGGGATGCGGCCGTGTTGCAAGGGGGTCCTTTGGAGTACACTTTTCTCTCGCGTGGGGCTTGCTCTCGTCTTGATCGTTTTTATGTGCCTACTGGAGGTGGTTCGGTTTTTTCGTTGCAGACGGTTCCCGTGGGGTTCTCGGACCATTGCATGGTGGTGTTGCAGGTGGGGATTCGCAGCCAGGTGCGGGTTGGCCGTGGCTGGTGGAAACTGAATTGTGGGTTGCTGAAATGCCCTGTTGTGTGTGCCCAGTTCCGGGCCCGGTGGGCTGTTTTGGCCGCTCGGAAGGGGACTTTTCCCTCGGTCCTGGAGTGGTGGGAGTGGGCTAAGGTGGAATGTCGGTCGTTTTTTCGGGTGCTGGCGAAGCGGGAGGCGTCGGGAAGGTTTGGTCTGTTGAGGGTCTTGCAGGCACGGTTATTTCGCCTGTATGGGTTGCTGAATCAGGGTTTAGATAGGTTTCAGGAGATCTCGGTGTGTAAGGATCTCATTTGTGGGCTGAGGGAGGAGATGGCTGAAGGGGTACGTGTGCGGGCTGGGGTGGAGGAACGGTTGTGTGGTGAGAAGCTCTCGCAGTTTTTATTGCGGAGGGAACGGGTGGGGCGTGCCTCTGTTTTGTTGGCAGGTCTTCATCGGCCGGACGGTTCGGTTTTGTCGGACACGGGGGCGATTTTGCATTATGTGCGTGGTGAATTGGAGTCTTTGTATGGAGTGGTTGCGGGGGATGAGGGGTTGATGGAGTCCTTCCTCCAACACTGTGCACCGGGGTTGTCGGGTATGGATTGTGTGGGTCTTGTGCGGGAGGTAAGCCCTTCGGAGCTTTGGGAGGTTGTGCGGTCCTTTCGTCGTGGTAAGGTTC
Source organism: Procambarus clarkii (assembly GCF_040958095.1). Classification (NCBI taxonomy): domain Eukaryota; kingdom Metazoa; phylum Arthropoda; class Malacostraca; order Decapoda; family Cambaridae; genus Procambarus; species Procambarus clarkii. The sequence continues at coordinate 20,115,272 of NC_091163.1, forward strand.
CAGGGTCGGATGGGTTTCCGATGGAGTTCTATGTCGAGTTTTGGGATGTGCTTGGTGCCGATTTTTTGGAGGTGGTTCGGTTTTGTCTTCGGAGTTTGTCTCTGTCCGTTTCGCAACATGATGGTCTTGTGCGGCTTCTTCCGAAGCCGGGGGACTTACGTTTTTTTGAAAATTGGCGGCCTATTACATTGCTAAATGTGGATTACAAGATTATTTCCAAGTTGTTGGCTGGACGTTTGCGCTCGGTTGTGGGGTCGGTGATCTCTTGGGGTCAGTTTTGAGGCGTTCCGGGTAGGTCGTTCGTGCAATGCAATTCCCTTTTTCGGGATTTGCTCCTCTATGTGGAGGAGTCTGGTGTTTCCGCGGCCATGATAAGCCTGGATTGGTCCAAGGCTTTTGATCGCGTGCCAATTGGGTTTGTTTTGCGGGTCCTGGAGAGGTTTGGTTTCCCGCCCCAGTTTGTGGGCTGGATACGGATGTTGTATGCTGGTTGTAGTAGTAGGGTGTGTGTCAATGGGTTCCTTAGTGCTCCCTTCGCTATTCGGCGTTCGGTTCGACAGGGGCGTCCTCTGTCGATGCTTCTATATATTATGTTTCAGGAGCCCTTTGTTCGCGCATTGCGTGCTTGTCGTTCAGTTGTCTCACCGTGTTTGCCGAATGGCTTGTCCCTCAAGATTTGTGGTTATGCGGACGACACAGTCTTGTTTGTTGCCTCTGAGGGTTCTGTGCCTGCTGTTCAGGATTTGGTGCTTCAATTTAAGTCGGCTACAGGGGCTTTGGTCAATCGTGGAAAGTCTTGTCTTCTGGGGTTGGGGGGTTGGGCCTCTCGTTTGGTGTGGTCTGGTTCGTGGTTTCCGGTGGTTCAGTCCATTCGGGTTCTGGGGATTACGTGGTTCAGGTCGTATGTGCAGTCTTTGGAGTTTAATTGGGAGGCAGTTTCGCGGGGGGTGGGCGTAGCTGTGGGGATGTTGTCGCAACGGGCCCTGACTATTTACCAGCGGGCGATTGTCGTGTCTTGTAAGGTTTTGTCGCGGGTCTGGTTTGTTGCGCAGTGTTTTCCGTTGGATCGGCGGAAGGCTCGCGCTCTGGAGGGTTTGGTGTATCGTTATGTGTGGTGTGGCCGGTATCATCCGGTTCGTCGATCTACGTTATGTCTTAAGGTGTCAGAAGGTGGAATTGGTATTCCTGATGTCTATGTTGGAATGTTGGGGTTGTTTTACTGCTCTATGAGGTTTAGTTTTTTGGTTGATCTGGATCGTTGCCAGGAGGTGGCCATGTATATGCCTCCAGTGTATTCGTGGGCGGTTTTGATCCTTCGGGCGCTTTGTCGATTTCCTGGGTTTGTCTCTTTTGGTTGTCGGGAGGTGTATGGGGCGCTTGCCTCTCGGGTGCCTCCCAGGGTCGAAAGTTTGTACCCTTGTTTCGACTGGGGGAATGTGTGGGAGGCGTTGAGTGGGCCGTGTATTGCGCCACGGACGCGTGAGTTGGTTTTTCGATATTTGCATTAGTCTTTGGCTACGAATGCAAGGCTCTTTATGTTGGGTTTGGTCGCCTCTGATGGTTGTGTTCATTGTGGGAAACGTGAGACTCAGTTGCACGTCTTTTATTTTTGTGCGCGGGTTCAGGGTTTGGTTGGGTGGTTGCGGGATGTCATTGCAGACTTTTGTGGTCCTGGAGTGCAGGTCGACCTATTGCGGTTTTTGTTTTTTTCGTTCCCTCGGGGCTCCAGGCGGGTGCGTAACACGCTCGGGGTGTTGTTAGCGGACTATGTTTTTTGTTTATGGGTTGGTAGGATGGAGAGGTATGGGGTGGGGAGGATTTTGGGCTTTTTGAAAGGCCGTCTGTCTTATACTATGTGGTGGTTGCGTCGCTCCTTTACTAGGGTTTTTGATGCTTGGTTCACGGTCGAGTATGTCCGGGGTGCTGCGTTGGTGTAGGTGATGGGTTCCTGTGGGTGTGGTTGTGTGTGTGTGTGTGCGTGTTCCTTTGGTTCGGTTCCCTCTGGTGGGTGGGGGTTTGGGGGGTCTGTGTTTGTTTGTCTTTGGGATTTTGTGTGTGCTGGGGTTTGCTTGGTTACCTTGTGTGGCAGGATTTTGTTTGTGTGTGGGTGGGTATGGGTGTGTTGTGGTGTTGTGTGGCATGTCTGTCTCTCTCCTGATGTGTCCGGTGCGTGGGTGTTTTTTTTCTGCTTGGTGGCTGGCCGTCCTCTGTCTGTGGGGGTCGGGTTTGTGTGCTGGGTGGCTGTGTTTGTTTAGCATGTGTTCCTTTGTTGTGTGTTTTTTGTATGCTTGTGTTCATTGTCATTTTGTCTTGCTGCCTTGTGTTATGTACTTTTCATTATAGTTCCTGTTGGCACGCCCCGTATGGGTGGCATGTGTTTGTGTTTTTTTTTTTTTTTTTTTTTTTTTTTTTTTTTTTTTTTTTTTTTTTTTTTTTTTACACTTTGTTCTGTTATCTGTGTCATTTTACTGTGTTATATGTTCCAATGTTGGTTTGTACTATACCAATTCCTTTATTTTTTACTATGTTATTTTACTATGTAATGCTAATGTGTTCTGTTTCCTTTATTTTATGTACTGTGCTGTGTATTGCTTTGTTGTATTCCATTGTTATTATCCTGCATTTACTATGTTGTATTTAGTGTTATATTAACATGTTTGTTATTGTGTTTATTAACATGTTTGTTATGGTGTGTTGTCTGCTGTTGTGTGGTGTGGCGCATGGTGCGTGTGTTTTGCGTTTGTGTTATTTTTGTATGTGTTTCTTTTTATGTGTATTCTTGTTTGTAATTTACCCTTGGTTTACTGTGCTCCTTGTGCGCTTTTGTAATTACTGACACTTTTGGCGCGCCCCGTCTGGGTAGTGCTGCTTTTGTTTGTGTGTGTGTGTTCTTATGTGTTTTATGTTATTCTTTGTTTTCACTTTTGTGTTGATCTGTGTTATTTGTTATCTGTGTTGTTGATATTCTGTGTTCTTTGTTATTCTGTGCTTTCCTGTTTATATGGTTACTATACGCTGTACTTGCTCGGTTTTAAAAATAAAAAGAAAAAAATAAAAATTTAGCACTGGGAAGGGGTCACGATAAGGATTTGGGATGGGACGAGAGGGATAGGAGAGGAATGGTGCCCAACCACTTCTGGACGATAGGGAAGCATGGTTTGGGAGTAGTTGGTCGTTATACACAGTCTGTGAGTTCTCCTGCGAGGATCATTCACCCTTAACGACCTCATTCCTTGATGCGTTGTTGCCTCACCAACATTACCTGCTTAATTGGGGTCGTAAACGGAGAATATTATGGTATGCAGCTCCATCTGACCCCCCCCCCCCCCACCCTTCCGCACCCCAACCACAACCACAACCACTTGTGCTGGACGGTAGAGCGACGGTCTCTCTTCGTGAGAGGTAATTAATCGAGGGGGTGGAAAACTTAGTTAGGTTATGGAAATCTAACCTAACCTAACAGGACCAACGAATAGAGAACTGAATATCACATCAATTCTGTGAGTTGCTATGATTTATAGTACACATAGTTTATGGCCTTAGGGGATTTATAGCTCAAAACGCGATGTGCTATTTCAGATGAGAGGTAGGTTGAGGGCCCAATGACCCTTTTCGTGGGCAGTTAAGGACCCAATACCCATTCTGCATTGGTTCGAATCTTCATCACGAATCCTGTCGATTTTCTCCTTAGGACCCCCTGCCCTGTGCATAATCCACCTCAAAGCACTTTGTTCAAAGCTCTTGTTACTTTAGGAATTTGTGAACAGTTCAACCAATGCACTTAAATGACTACGGGCGTAGCCACGATACACACACACACTATCATATATGCAAGAGGCGAGTAAGGCTCAGGAATCTGTACATCAGTTGATTGACAGTTGAGAGGCGGGACAAAAGAGCCGGAGCTCAACCCCCGCAAACACAATTAAGTGAGTTCACAATAACTTTTCTCCTTAAAGCATTGCCTATCAAATAAATTAAATGTATTATGTGGAAATCACCACAGCAAAGTCAGTATCAATTAATTTCCTCAAGCTTGTCTGGCAGGAGTTCAACTAACTATTCTTTCTCTCTTACTCTATCAGTCTTTCTCCCACAAAAATTTCCAATAAAATTTACGGAATCTTTTCCACCATGAAAAAGTTAACTATGAAGTTAACTTAATATTAACTTCCCGGAAAGATACTCTGATGTTTTTTTAAACACCTCTGAAGTTTTATGCCAAAGTTGTTGGGAACTTTAGAGACGCATATAATAGATCTACTTATAAGTTATAAGTGTGAAAAATAATATATCTCTGAGAGCAAACTCATTCCTCAAGGGTAGTTTTGACCGACTGTTGCTTTAGTGATAAACTTTATTTCTAGCCTCCGTTAAGGTAAGAAATGTTAATAAGATAATAATAATAAGATCGAGTTGTTCAGAATAACGGAGAGATATGACAGAAGCGACTTGTCAACCACTCTGTCAACCAATTGGAATGTACATATTAGCAGTAAATAGGTACCTGGGAGCTAGTCAGCTGTCACGGGCTGCTTCCTGGGGGTGGAGGCCTGGTCGCGGACCGGGCCGCGGGGGACTCTAAGCCCCGAAATCATCTCAAGACAACCTCAAGATATACATACCCGAATAATCTGTCTTCGTGAAAGAGGTAATTATCGCTTAATGACATAGGTAACAACCCCATAATTACAGGGGGTAATTTCCCCTTAAGGTCAGGGGGTAACTACCCATTAATGACAGGGGTAACTACATCTTAATGACAGTGGTAACTACCCCTTAATGGCAGGGGTAACTACCTCATAATGACAGTGGTAACTACCCCTTAATGGCAGGGGTAACTACCTCATAATGACAGGGGTAACTACCCCTTAATGGCAGGGGTAACTACCTCTTAGAGACACACTTAGAGATAATAAACTATGGCGTTTCCATCTTCACTTCTCGGCGTTTGAGACAGCAAAGATAAAACTAAGCAACATTAAACAATCTCGTTAACAGCTAAGATTAACTTCGTGGAGTTAATATTCTATTTTCCTTTCAATGCAAAAGAACCTAAAACATATAAATGATTTGTGTCAGAAACATCTAACTTATTCACTTATATATAAAAACATGTCTATGGGAACCACTGTCTCCAAAATAGAGAAATAATAATATTGAAACAATGAAATAGAAAAGATATATTAAAATTCTCTGGAATGAATGAAAAATTGAGTGTAAAGAATAATTGCTAGGAGTTTGATTGAAAGCTTGGAAGAGGCAATTAAGTTGAGGAGAAGCAGTTTGCTTATCTTGCCTCAATGGCTGAGTGTTGGAGTGATCGGTAAACTGAGACTGTTCATCTTCGTGTTGGTACACCTGGTTCATGTACCACCCACTGTGTTACACCTGGTCCATGTACCACACCCTATGTTACACTTGGTCCTAGTACCCCATCCCGTGATATAGCTGGTCCGCCACTGACACCTCTGAACCCAAACACACTCAAAACGGCAGGTGGCAGCCCCACACCAGGTGGTCGGCCCTCGGCAGGTGGCAGAAGAACCCTCCCAAGGAGTTTGGTGAGAAGTTTCATCTAGCCTAAAAGAAGTAGAGAATGATGCATAGACAAGACACATACAGTGTCCTTGTTGATGACACAGTAAATAGTTAATCGTGTTAACTATCCCCCCGTTCATGCATTAATTTAAGATTTTCCTACAATTATTGTTCATATAATATTTTTTGTTTCTGTCTTTCAAGGTGTGAATACCTCCATTATCCCCCTTATCCCAATTTTATTCCTACTCTTCCCTGCGCCAGTATTGACCTCTTTCCCACCCATTTTCATCTCCTGGGCAAAGCAACAATTTCCCCCATTCCCCCATAACATCGTCTTTGTTCCGCTCCAGCCTCGCAGCACAAAGAAAATTTTCTAAACAAGGGACCCGCCCTTCCTGGGGACAATCACCCATTAAATTGTCCTGACTGTATCGCTCTGCATGGCTGGAGGCATTAGCAGACTTTTCCTGCATGTGAAACTACGGGAAAATTGCTCAAACAAACATTCGTAGGGTAATGGTGTTGGGTGAGTCTTGTGGCTAATTAGTTAGCAGTAATATATGATGAAAGTTAGATTGGGTTTATATGAAGTTTCGACACTATTGCTTAGGTATGGTTATAGTTTGGTGTGAGCCACAGTAAGTTAGGACAGGTTATGTATAATCCAAAAGTAGGAATTACATTATGGACTAATTAAAATATTCAAATTCAATATACTCAATGTTGAAACAAATGTAAATTATGTACAGATATTTCTGCATGGAAGATATACATTTTTGTCAATATAATGAATTCCGACACGCCCTCCTTCACACACTAAGACAAGCTTCCCACCTGCACACACCATCACCTGGGAGTATTCTGAAGACACACTCTGAGCTCTGAGTTGCTATCACCTCATAGGAACACGTTTCCCTCCTAAACACCCTCAGTTAACATTAAACTTACCACTTCGCGTTAAACCAACGTGATGCTTCCACTGCCAACTGCGTCAGCTGGACTTTAACACAAAAACATGTGATAGTCGTAATATGCAGAGGTATTGTTATCATGTAGGAAGACTTAACATTGTTCAGTTATATTGTGAAGACAGGGATTGTCTTCAGGGAAAGACAGTAACCTTTATGACACTCATTTTGATCTTTTTAATTTTTCTTTACACAAGCGGGTCCAGACGTAAGCGATTTCTGTGATTCAGATATATGGAGACATTGAATGGTTTCCATGTTGCAGACGCCCCTCACCCTTCCTGCCTCACCACACTCACGTACATTAAACATCTGCGAACACACTCACACAAACAGGTGTTGAGTTCCCATCGTCGCTGTTCATCGTCGCTTCGGGGAGCTGTTCTAAATTCCTTTCATAAACTACGTGGTGAAAAAAATATCATAATTTTTGTGGAACACAAAGGAAAGAATGTGCATGAATTGAAAGCTAATAAATAGATTGGACCTTTAGCTGTCACGGTGAATAGCACAGAGCATTTAAATGACTTATATACAATTATTCCTGGACGTAATAAATTGGAGATAGAATTTTATAAATCCTTTTCATCTCTGTAATGTAACAATACATTTTTGAAAGTCGTCTTGTATTGAGTATATATCTTATACTTTCCCAACCTTTAAAAACCCTTGCAAACCTCGCCAGATTTTGATGGTAATACCTAAACAGACAAGTACTATAGCAAGATTTCTGCGTTAAGGAATGGGGTTCACGAAAGATTTACTGACTTAAAATATCCCGAGAACCTTTTTCCCATATTTCGAAACCCATTCCATATCGGTGTTAATAAAGAATCCGAATTTCTTCAGCTAGAAATGGTTACAATGTGATTCCTTTAAGATGAAAGTTTTAAAGTGCTAATGTTATCGCATTTTTTGTTGACATCTGGGACCATATTAACCCGGCTACCTACATTAAGGAGGTCCGGGGATCAACGGCATTACGCCTCGGTCTCCAACCAGACCTCTTAGGGTCAAGCACTTTGCCTCAAAGATTACATACATGTTTGGAAGCACAATTGAATAGTTCATCTCTCTAATTCATACTGACAAATCTCGGCTCTATTCTCAACTTACTTACGCATACTTAAATTCAATACTCAAGGTTAGTGTAAGGCAAACATTTGATCTAAGCCTTGATGCAACATTTCAGACAAAATAATTCCAGATATCAGAAATGCCAGGTGACTTTTGTAGCATTTATTATCACTAACAAAATTTTGTACAACGAGTTTAGTCTTTCTTCTAGAGGATGAAGGTCTTCCACGTCTTAACCTGCGTCATGTAACATCAAATGAATTCTGGCCCGCGGAAACAAATGACTTTGACACCCGCTGTGTTAGTTGCTGTGTAGTAATTAGGTTGAGTCAACAAGATAGGCTTTAGAAGTTCTGAGGAGTTTGTTGAGTCAACGAGAAAAGGCGGAAGAATGTGTAGAGGAACAGTTATATCCACGAGGGAGGCGATAGGTGTAGAGGAACTTTGTTGTGTCTTCAAGGAAGACGCCATGAGAGGCAGAAGGGAGGTGTTTTGTCCACGGAGTAGGCGATAGGTATAGAGAGAGCATTATAGTCTTCACGAGAGAGAGAGTGAGTGTCGTGTCCACGAGTTAAGTAACTAAGGCTCTTCACAAATTACCATCTAATGGCCGTTCATTCGTTCATCAATAAAGTTACCGATGGTTCTGACTCACCCAGCCTCTCTTCTCATGACATTCTCTAAGTAAATAGAGTCAATAAAGTTTGAAATTGGATGACTTTTATTTCTACCGGTTATGTCCCCTTAACAAAAAGGCAAATTCTCTCACAATACCATTCAGTACAACTGTTTAATAATTAATCTGAACCTCTAGGAAATTCAGCTATAATTGTGCTATATTTAGACTAATTCTACTTTAATTATACTATGTTTTCACTGTAAACTATAATTGTACTAATTGTTATTTTATTTTCGCTCTAATTCTTCTTTAATTCTATTTTAATTTTACTACACTAATATGATTTTTCCATAGTTCTACTGTAATTTTACCATAATAATTACGAAAACTAAAAGTTATTAGTTTTATTAGTTTAGTAATTGTACTAAAATTTTACTATAATTCTGTTATAATTATATAGTAAATTATAGAAAAAACATAGTATTTCTTCTATACTTTTACACTAAATTCATAGCATTTTTATTATTAGTCTAAGTTTCCAATACTTCTACTGTTATTAACTATAGTTCTATTATAATTCTCCTGTTATTTTGCTATAATTCTTATACAATTTTCTTGTAATCATACTCTTTTCTATAAATAAATTATAAATCTATAATGCTTTTTATATAATTTTACTATAATTCAAATTTAAATGAACAAATTTATTTCTACTCTATTCTTCAATAGTTTGACTATATTTCTACCTACTATAATATTACTATAGTTCAACTATAATTTTACTGTAAATTTATTATAATGCTCCTATAATTTTCTTATTCTTACTATAATTCTTCAATATTTATACCATAATTCTCCTGTAAATCACTATAATTCCACTATAATATGTCTATAATTTCACTGTAATTATTTTAGTCCTACTGTAACTCACCTATAATTTTGTTATAATTCTACAATAATTCAACTAATTATTCTATATTTTTTATGAATAAAACAAGGAGCAATATTACACAAACATCGCACCAAGAACACAGTTCGTTTCTGAGTAATGAAGAACAATTACCATGAACACACAAATGTTCAGAAACGTGTCAGAGGAACATATCATTGTTCAGAGGAACATCCCAATGTTCAGAATCATCAATCCGTCCGTGTGATAGTGTTGGCTGCAGATAACGAAGCCTAAATTACCAAATCACTCTGTGTCCGGAGCTGATGCCTTGAAATATTGGGAAGGGGGAAGTCACGCCTTGTCCAGAATATTTGAATTCAATAGCCGAGCTGTAAAATATCTTTATTAATGGTATTTATTATAAGTGGTTAATCACCTAATTTCCTTATTGATCTTTTAAAGCATTGTTAACTTTAAAAAAATGTTGTTTAATATGTTTTCCACATTAATAATTCATATATTCTTTAATATATATACATATCCTAGCTTCTATTGATAAATTAATTTTTTTTTAACTGGGCTTAACCAACTCCAATCTAGTTGAACTTAGTCTTAACCTCCTACAACCATAGAGCTGAAGCAGTTTGACATATCTGAGTCGAGGAAGAACTTGATGAACACTACAAACTCCAACAGTCACTAGTTACAGCTGTTTTCACCTCATAGGGGAACAACAGCGACATTTTCAACTTTCCTTGTGTGAAGAAATGCGAAAATTCTCAGACAAGGATGGGTCGTCAGGGATATAAAACGAAAGTGTGGCTGAGTGTGAGTGTGTCAACGACGGAATGCAAGTGTGTGTACGATAGTGGGAGCCTGAGATGTGAGCATGAGTGTGGAGATGACATTTGTTGACGGGGGTGTATCATGTAATGAATACAGCTGTGAGTGTGAAGGAGGTGAAATTGTTTAAATTTTTTGGTGAGGTGTTAGTATGGTTAAGGGCTTAGGAGTACCGGCTGAGTGTGTTGACGTGTGTGGATGACTTTGGTAATGTGTGGATGACTTTGGAAATGCGTGGATGAAATTGGTGGTATGTGGATGACTTTGTTACTGTGTGGATGACGTTGGGAGAGTGTGGATGACTTTGGTACTGTGTGATGACTTTGGAAGAGTGTGGATGACTTTGGGAGAGTGTGGATGACTTTGGTAGTGTGTGGATGAATTTGGTAATATGTGGATGACTGTTACTGTGTGGATGACGTTGGGAGCGTGTGGATGACTTTTGTAATGTGTGGATGACGTTGGGAGCGTGTGGATGACTTTTGTAATGTGTGGATGACTTTGGGAGAGTGCGGATGACTTTTGTAGTGTAGACTGGACACCATTTTGCTCATTTATTCCTTCGGAACCTGACACGAGAGAGCCAAAATACATACATTACAAAAATACATAATTATTAATACACTACGACTAATCCCTATCTCTTATATCAACGTCCAGTTGGAGGTTCCTAAGAGCGCAGCTTCAAGATAATATATATATATATATATATATATATATATATATATATATATATATATATATATATATATATATATATATATATATATATATATATATATATATATATATATATATATATATAGGGGGGTACCACCTCGGGTGCAATTATAGGGACCCACAACAGAGAAGGGAACACAGAGCATTCAGGGAAAACTTGCCACTTAACTCTGAATACATAAGAGTGTTCACTTCCCCTACCACCCCCCTGTTTTGTGGTGTGCACTTTATTATGCAAAGTTATACAGTTACATATCTGATTTTTTCAAAAAATGAACATTAAGAGAACACCAAAAAAGTTCGCTTCCTAGAGGCTGTAGATTTCCACGAACTCCTCCGACGTCGGGCAGGAACCGAGGATGCAGCGAGCATTCCCTCTCTGGATCGCGACACTGAGGCGCTGAAAGAGAACATTTGCCGTTCTAGGGTCTCTTGTGGTGTCAATGAGCTTGGAACCAAGATCTTTAAGAAACCTTCTTGTATTCTCTCCCCATTGGCCTAGGGGTCTCAGACCCTATTGGAACGAAGTTGTACCGATGATCTAATTGGCTGTACTTGGCTGACTTGTCTCTTTCTCTGTGTGTCGCCGCGGCTCCTGCTTGGCCAACAGAGAGGTTGATGTATGTGGTTGCCAGGGTGGATACGAAAGTATAGTCCCAAACCAACTGTCTGCCACCCTTCCACGGACGCAGTGTGATTCCGTCTGGTCGGCTGGCAAAGCTAACAGAGTCACGGTTCAGTAGTTTGCGGGGCTCTCTCTCCGCTGGACACTGAGCAGAGGCAAGGCTTCTTTTAATGATGTCGTTGACTTCGTCGTGTCTAGTGTGCCAACCCCCAGATTTTCCACAGTGCAGGCCATGCAATCCATATTCGTCAGCATCTGCCTCGCCGCAAATACACCTATGAACAGTGCGGATAGGGGCAGCAAGACGGAGAGCGACTGCAATACAGAGCTCCTGCAGATCAAGACGTGTGCCTGTCGCAGACATAGGGACTGCCAAAAGGAAGTCCCCTGCATGGATAGCCTGCACAGCTGTGAGGCATGCACGATCACTGGGGATTGTTGCTGCTTCCAGCAAAGCTGTGGCTTCTTTGTCTACAATTGGGCTGTCCCAACTGGATTGTTTCTTGGCTTTCGGCATGGCTGGTCTGAGTTCTGGGTCTGCCATGGCATCCCAGTTCGTGTCGCATTCCGTGTAGTGGGGGTCCTGGATCTCCCGCTACATCACTCAGGGTGTCAGATAGAATTTCCTTAACCAGGTCATCTGATTCTGAGGAGGAAGACAGGAAGACTGGGACAGCAATTTGGGTGGCGTTTAACATGGCGTTCAATTTTGGTGTTTAACGAGGATAAGTTCCAGCTCATGCGCTACGGAAAAATTGAAAATATAAAAACAGAAACCACGTACAAAACTCAGGCAAATCATAACATAGAACGAAAAGGCAGTGTAAAGGATCTGGGTGTACTCATGTCGGAAGACCTTACCTTTAAAGAACACAATAAAGTCGCCGTCACAACTGCAAGAAAAATGACAGGTTGGATAACAAGAACTTTTCACACTAGAGATGCTATACCGATGATGATACTTTTCAAAACGCTTGTGCTCTTTAGAGTGGAGTACTGCTGCACAATGACAGCCCCTTTCAAAGCTGGAGAAATTGCTGACCTGGAGAGCGTGCAGAGATCCTTTACTGCTAGAATTCACTCAGTAAAACTGGGACCCACTAAAGAGCCTATATCTGTACTCCCTTGAGTGCAGGCGGGAGAGATACATAATAATTTACACGTGGAAAATAATTGAGGGGCTGGTCCCAAAACTGCACACAGAAATAACATCACATGAGACCAGAAGACATGGCAGGATGTGCAGAATACCCCCGTTGAAAAGCAGAGGTGCAACAGGTACTCTGAGAGAGAACTCTATCAACATCAGAGGCCCGAGACTGTTCAACACGCTTCCACTACACATAAGAGGCATAACTGGCCGACCCCTCACAGTGTTCAAGAGAGAACTGGATAAGCACCTCCAAAGGATACCTGATCAACCAGGCTGTGACTCATACGTCAGGCTGCGAGCAGCCGCATCTAACAGCCTGGTTGATCAGTCCAGCAACCAGGAGGCCTGGTCGACGACCGGGCCGCGGGGACACTAAGCCCCGGAAGCACCTCAAGGTAACCTCAAGGTAGGCGGTGCGGACACCCAAGCCACCGAGCCTAACAGGAAGAGTGGCTTGTTTCCACTGGCATTCGTTGAGGGAGAGGTTAACAACTTTTTCCAGCATGGTCTTCAGTAAGAGATCATACTCTTCAAGTTTTCGGCTGTCGTAAGATGGGGCGCATCTCAGAAAGTAGGTTAGCCTCGGAAGGGATAGGCATTTGGTGAGGAGATAAAAAGCATCGTGGGCATCGATGTCACCTATTCTGTCTTCCATCCTCCTAAGGTCTGCGATTTTCTTGTCAAGGATCTCCTCAATGGCGTTAGACCCGAGGGAGGCCTCCAAGGAGGGTGCTGTTCTCGGCCCTAATGACATGGGCTCCAGGCAAGGCAGACCTTATTCTAGCTACGATGTCTGGGTTGGAGGAGACTACTTCACACTTGGAAGGGTTCAGGACGAGACCCAGGTTTACTTCTTGCTCCCTTATTTTCCTGATATAGTGCCATCGTCCGAAAACCAGATGTTGAACTCGCTGGACAAGCTTTCGGTGATTTCTTTTAAGACTAAGCAGAAAAGGGGAGCAAGAGGATCACCTTGCTGAACACCTTCACATGATCTGATTTCATGTTCACCAAAGAACAGTTTTAACTTACCACTGTAGCACGATAGTATGAACGGGTAGAGGGGCCGGAAATGGCGATGTACGGCACAAAGTACTGCATCTCTTCTGACCATGTTGAAGGCATTCTTAAAGTCCAGTTTGAGCAGGGCCATTTCATCAGAAATGTAGGTGATGTATGCTCGTGCTGCATGGGCAGCCGCTTCACAGACTTGGGGGATTCAAAATCCTAGCTGGATTGGGTTCAGCAATTCAGCCGCTTACTGGCTGACTACCCTCATAGCAGCCTTGGCAATCAGGCGTCGGAGAGTGTTGCCAACAGCGATTGGCCTGATTCCTTCGTCCTTCTTTTGAGAGCACAAAAGGAGGCACCAAAAAGGAGGGGCCTGATGACCTCAGGTATATCACCAGCCAGGTACATGTTGACGAACCTTGTGAGTGCCATAAGAAGATCTTGTGCAGCATCACCAACCGCAGGATTTAACATTTGCTTGATGTGTTAAGGTTTTAACCCTGTAAAGCCGCCTGCTGCCCCAGGTGGAAAAGAAAGAGCTGATTTGTAGACCTCAGATTCACCAACGGTTAATGGGTCTGAAATAGTGTCGGCTGATGGCGGAACGATGTTGTCGCCTTGAGAGGCTCTGGGTGAGTGCTTGTTTTGCAGGGCCCGTGCTGTGGCTGAGTTTCGAGAAGCAATTTTCTCGTCACTGGTGAGGACTCTAATAGCACTTGCAGTATTTCCCTCTTAAATTTTCTTGGTGATTTGTGCTTTGATTTTGTACGTTTCCGGTATGTTGTTGTTACCATTTCTGCGGTGGATGTGTTTTGCTCGGAGAGGCAGGCGAACTAGGTTGTCCCCCCTTGGGTATTCCTTTATCGCCCTCTGGACCGAGGCAGCAAGTGATTTGTCCCTCATTGGAGGGATGGTGAGGCATACATTGCCAAACAGAAGGACATTATGCCACGCTTGAATGTTTTCCGGGGCATCATTAACCCTTTTCAGAAGATTGCAGAGTTTGGCTGCTGCATTTGGGCGGGCTGCTTTTGGGATGTGCGTTCTAGCAGACGTCGCTATGATCGCTCAGATCCGAGTATATATATATATATATATATATATATATATATATATATATATGTCGTACCTAGTAGCCAGAACGCACTTCTCAGCCTACTATGCAAGGCCCGATTTGCCTAATAAGCCAAGTTTTAATGAATTAATTGTTTTTCGACGACCTAACCTACCTAACCTAACCTAA
>NC_091163.1:20132466-20177466 GCF_040958095.1 Procambarus clarkii
GGTTGCTTCCTGGGGGTGTGTGTAACAAAAAGGAGGCCTGGTCGAGGACCGGGCCGCGGGGACTCTAAGCCCCGAAATCATCTCAAGATAACCTCAAAATAACCTCAAGATACCCTCATGATAACCTCATGATAACATCAAGATAACCTCAAAATAACCTCAAGGTAACCCTAGTGAAGCGTTAGGCGAAAGCACAACAAAAAACAAACGGAAATGTTATTGAACTGAAAACTTCATTCACTGCAGAATTCACTCACAGCGTACTTCATTCACTGAAGATTTCATTGACTGGTTATCAGGGAGTTTTGACAGGCAAAAACTAAGGCTAAAATATTTACCTTGCTATCTGGACAAGTTGCACACCTGTTAATGGGTGCATACACCTGTTAATAGGTGAACACACCTGTTAATGGGTGTACATACCTGTTAATGAGTGTATACACCTGTTAATGGGTATATACACCTGTTAATGGGTGTAGACACCTTTTAATGGGTATATACACCTGTTAATGGGTGTATACACCTGTTAATGGGTATATACACCTGGTAGTAGGTGTATACACCTGTTAATGGGTATATACACCTGTTAATAGGTATATACACCTGTTAATGGGTGGCTGCACCTGTTAATGGGTGTATACACCTGTTAGTAAGTGGATGCACCTGTTAATGGTTGTATACACCTGTAAATGGATGGATGTACCTATTAACGGGTGTATACACCTGTTAATAGGTGTATACACCTGTTAATGGGTGTATACACCTGTTAATAGGTAGATTCACCTGTTAATGGGTGGATGCACCTGTTAATGGGTGTATACACCTGTTAATAGGTGCATACACCTGTTAATGGGTGCTTACACATGTTAATGGGTATATACGCCTGTTAATGGGTGGATGCACCTCTTAATAATGCATACACCTGTTAATGGGTGTATACACCTGTTAATGGGTGCATACACCTGTTAATGGGTGCATACACCTGTTAATAGGTACATACACCTGTTAATAGGTGCATACGCATGTTAATGGGGTGGCTGCACCTGTTAATGGGTGGATGCACCTGTTAATTGGTGTATACACCTGTTAATGGGTGGATGCACCTGTTACCGGGTGTATACACTTGGTAATGGGTTTATACACCTGTCAATGGGTGTATACACCTGTTAATGGGTATATATACCCCTTTAATGGGTGCATACACCTGTTAATTGGTGTATACACCTGTTAATGGGTGCATAGACCTGTTAACGGGTGTATACACCTGTTAATGGGTGTATACACCTGTTAATGAGTGGATGCACCTGGTAATTGGTTCATAAACCTGGTAATAGGTGCATACACCTGTTAATGGATGGATGCACCTGTTAATTGGTGTATACACCTGTTAATGGGTGCATAGACCTGTTAACGGGTGTATACACCTGTTAATGGGTGTATACACCTGTTAATGGGTGCATACACCTGATAATTGGTGCATACACCTGTTAATGGGTGTATACACCTGTTAATGGGTGTATACACCTGTTAATGGGTGCATACACCTGTTAATAGGTGCATACACCTGTTAATAGGTGCATACACCTGTTAATAGGTGCATACACCTGTTAACAGGTGCATACACCTGTCAATGGGTGTATACACCTGTCAATGGATGCATACAGCTGTTAATGGGTGCATACACCAGTTAATGGGTATACACACCTGTTAATAGGTGCATACACCTGTTAATATGTGCATGAACCTGATAATGGGTGCATACACCTGTTAATGGTATATACATCATTTAATAGGTGCATACACCTGTTAATAGGTGCATACACCTGTTAATAGGTGGATGCACCTGTTAATGGGTGTATACACCTGTTAATGGGTGCATACACCTGTTAATGGGTGAATACACATGTTAATGGGTGTTTACACCTGTTAATGCATGCATACACCTGTTAATGGGGGCATACACCTGTTAAATAGTGCATACACCTGTTAATGGGTATATACGCCTGTTAATAGGTGGATGCACCTCTTAATAAGTGCATACACCTGTTAATGGCTGTATACACCTGTTAATGGGTGCATACACCTGTTAATAGGTACATACACCTGTTAATAGGTGTATACACCTATTAATGGGGTGGATTCACCTGTTAATGGGTGTTTACACCTGTTAATGGGTGGATGCAGCTGTTAATGGGTGTATATACCTGTTAATGGGAGGATGCACCTGTTAATGGGTGGATGCACCTGTTAATGGGTGAATGCACCTGTTAATGGGTGTATACACCTGTTAATGGGTGGATGCATCTGTTAATGGGTGTATACAACTATTGATGGGTACATGGACCTGTTAATGGGTATATACAACTGGTAATGGGTGGATGCACCTGTTAATGGGTGCATACACCTGTTAATAGGTGTATGCACCTGTTATTGGGTGTATGCACCTGTTAGTGGGTGGTTGCACCTGTTAATGGGTATATACACCTGTTAATGGGTGAATGCACCTGTTAATGGGTGTATACGCCTGTTAATGGGTGGATGCACCTGTTAATGGGTATATACACCTGGTAATGGGTGTATACACCTGTTAATCGGTGGATGCATCTGTTAATGGGTGTATACACCTATTAATGGGTACATGCACCTGTTAATGGGTATATACACCTGGTAATGGGTGGTTGCACCTGTTAATGGGTATATACACCTGTTAATGGGTGAATGCACCTGTTAATGGGTGTATACACCTGTTAATGGGTGTATACACCTGTTAATGGGTGGATGGACCTGTTAATGGGTTTATACATCTATTAATGGGGGGATGCACCTGTTAATAGGTATATACACCTGTTAATGCTTGTATTCACCTGTTAATGCTTGTATTCACCTGTTAATGCTTGTATTCACCTGTTAATGCTTGTATACACCTGTTAATTGTTGAATACACTTGTTAATGGTTGTATGCACCTGTTAAGGCTTCATACACTTGTTAATGGGTGTATATACCTGGTAATACTTGTAAAAGGTCAATCGGGCGCAGGAAACGTAATCATCAGCTTTGCCCCGCTGTGACATCTGCCTGTCTATCAAGGTGACACCTGACTGTCTATTAACGTGACAGCTGCCTGTCTATCAACGTGACCTCTTTTGGACGGGATGCTTGTCAAGCCACCAGTCTGTTCTCCCGAGCATTTCCAACGTTACCAAACTCTTGTGCTAAATTGCCCGAACCAAACCTTCCCGAGAACTCACGAGCAGAAAACGGGATATTCCGTCAATTTTGGAAACCACTGCCATTCTTAATGCGTTTTTTTTCGGACGGTGGGGAGGGAGTTATACGTCAAAATACGATGTATTAATCAAAAGAATTGCTGGCACCAACAGGGAAGGTTTAAGGATTGTTGACCAATCACAATACGATACTGATAAGTCTGTCAACCGTCGTTAGTGGAGCTAACGACGGTTGTTGCACAAGGTGAACACCAAACCACACATCAGAAGAGAGAGAAACGACGATGTTTCGTAATATAATTTGTGATTCTTGGGAAGTATTAAGTCTTAGAGATCAGT
Source organism: Procambarus clarkii (assembly GCF_040958095.1). Taxonomy (NCBI): domain Eukaryota; kingdom Metazoa; phylum Arthropoda; class Malacostraca; order Decapoda; family Cambaridae; genus Procambarus; species Procambarus clarkii. Next base: position 20,136,034 of record NC_091163.1, read on the forward strand.
GATGCCTCAAAAGTTTAGAAAAGGGCTCTTATTTCCCACTATTTTTTTTTTGCTTTGAATTTTGTCTCAGCCTTGCGAAAATGTCTTGAAGGTACCTGAAAGTAGGTCAATCTTTATATATATATATATATATATATATATATATATATATATATATATATATATATATATATATATATATTTCATTGAATATGACCGCATATTCTGTATTTATTATTTTCTGGTTTAGGGCTTCTATCCCTCTAACTATTTTCTTAGCATCAGGGCTTAATTGAAATAGGAGTTCTCCAAAACTCATTTTCGTACTTTTAAGGTGAAGAAAAGAAGTGATTTACTATAGACCAACGTATATACCAAGCCCACCAACATAGGATTATGCCTGAACGGTAGAAGTGAGTGCCCCCAAAGATACAAAGCCAGTGTTCTCAATGCTTATATTCGTCGAGCGCTTACCCACTGCTCTGAATGGAGCAACGTGAGTAGAGAGTTTGAAAGAGTAACTCAGGTATTGGTGAACAACGGATATAGCAACGCGGAAATAAACGCTGCTATAAGAAGACACTTGGACCGTTGGTATAATTCAGAACCTAGAACAGAAACCACAACACCCCCAATAAAATTATATTACAAATCAACCATGCACAGTGAACATATAAAAGAGGAAAGAATAATGAAAGAAATAATCCGTAAAGGAGTAAAAAGCACTACTCCTAACCAAAACATAAACCTGATAATATTCTACAAAACCAAGAAGACTTCCGAACTCCTTATCAAAAACAGCCCGAAGCCGACGGAGAACCCTCTACAGCAGTCAAGCGTTGTATACATGTACACTTGCCCCCACGAAGGATGTAACCTTCAATGTAAGTACATAGGTATGATGTCGACCAAGCTGACGAGGCGTTTGACATGCCATCTTCAATCTGGTGCCCCTAGGAATCACATGAGACAAGCCCATGACATTACTCTAACAAGAGAAATGTTGAACAAGAATACTTGCATAATAGACAAAACCCAAGATTCAAGAAGATTACAAATTCTTGAGGCAATTCACATAAGAATAGAGCGACCTACCATGAACACCCAAATCACGGAACTATTTACTCTACCCACCATGAGAGTAAGGACAAGACAAGAACATATCGAAGCCAACACAGAAGACAATGTCCAACATAACAGGCCAATTACACTGGATTAATCTTTGTGTTTGGATAGGAGATGCCTCGTATGGGCCAATAAACCTTCTGCAGCCCCTATGTTTATCCCTTATGTATCCCCCCATGTTTTCACCTTCATTGTATTATCACCTGACCTAATGCGGGTATAAAATCAACTAGTATTGTAAGATCTGTTCACTTGAGAATGAACCATGGAGGTTCGAAACGTCGTGCAAATTATACAAATAAGTGTAATACACTCTATAGTAAATCACTTCTTTTCTTCACCTTAAAAGTACGAAAATGAGTTTTGGAGAACTCCTATTTCAATTAAGCCCTGATGCTAAGAAAATAGTTAGAGGGATAGAAGCCCTAAACCAGAAAATAATAAATACAGAATATGCGGTCATATTCAATGAAACATGTTTGAAAGAAAACCTGCTGCCAGTATACACCAATATATATATATATATATATAATGCACAACTATATTCTACCCACCTCAAGACTCCGCTCCAATATAGAAGCATCAAGAAATATGGACCAATAGGCTTTCTACAAACACTTCTATTCAATACCCATTGTTTCGTGTTCTGTCTTGTGTTGATGAAATTAATACCCTATTAATGCCACCTCTTGTTCTGTCTTGTGTTGATGAAATTAATACCCTATTAATGCCACCTCACCCCCCCATCCACCTCACTCAAATGTAGATATATATATATATATATATATATATATATATATATATATATATATATATATATATATATATATATATATATATATATATATATATATATATATATATATATATATATATATATATATATATATATATATATATATATATAGTTAGAACAGTTAGTGATGCAGCGGCCAACATGCTGAAGCCAAAACAGCTCGGGTTCGGCATTCCACAAGGGTGTGAGGCGGCAGCCCATGCAGCTCGAGCCTTCATCGCCAACATTACAGACGAAAAGACCCTTATCAAGCTAGATTTAAAAAATGCCTTCAATTTGGTGCGGAACGATGCTGTACTCCGTGCGGTCCATAGTCATTTCCCTTCCCTCTACCCTTTTGTACATTCATGCTACAGTATGGATCTTAAGCTACTTTTTGGCGAACATGAAATTGACTCGCGAGAAGGCGTCCAACAGGGTGACCCCCTTGCTCCTCTCCTTTTCTGCTTAGTCATCAAACAAGTTACAGAGGTCCTTTCCAGCGAGCTTAACATTTGGTTCTTGGATGATGGTACCCTAGCTGGTTCCCAAGACTCCCTCCTGGAGGACATCAGAAAAATCCAGGAGCAAGGTGCAGTTTTAGGCCTCACCCTGAACCCTTCTAAATGTGAAATAATATGTTCCAACCAGGGCATCGTAGAGAGAATAGAGGGTCTTCTGCCAAATATCCATAAAACTAAACCTGAAGACAGCACACTCCTAGGAGCTCCCCTGGGGTTGAAAGCCATCGATGAGGTCCTTGATAAGAAAATCGCCGACCTTAAGAGGATGGATGGGAGGATTGAGGATATTGATGCTCATGATGCACTCTACCTCATCACCAGATGTCTTTCCTTCCCCAGGTTAACCTACTTTCTGAGGTGTTCACCATCTTACAGAAGCCAAAAACTAAGTGAGTATGACCGGTTACTGAAATCAATGCTAGAAAAAGCCCTTAACCTCTCTCTTGATGACCTACAGTGGAAACAAGCCTCTCTTCCCTTAAGACTTGGGGGCCTCGGAGTTCGAACAGCAACGCAAATCGCTGTTCCAGCCTTCCTGTCCTCCTTATCAGCATCTGACGACCTTGTGAAGGAAATTCTACCTGCCCACCTACATCAGCTGGCAGGTGTACATGATCCCAATTTTACACGCTGTGCCACAGAGTGGGCCTCTCGTGCAGACCCATCACCTCAACTACCATCCCCAAAAGCCCACAAGCAATCCAGCTGGGATGGCCTCATTGTAGACCAAGTTGCTGCTGAGTGCCTGGGTGCTGCAACAACACAACACGACATTGCTCGCCTCACAGCAGTAGCAGCCCCACATGCAGGGGATTTCCTGTTAGCAACCCCAATGTCGGCAACTGGCACGCGTCTCACACCACACGCCCTCCGAATTGCTGTGGCCCTCCGACCTTGCTGCCCCAATCCACACCAGATATAGGTGTATTTGCGGCGAGGTGGTGGCTGACAGGTACGGCCACCATGGCCTACTCTGCCAAAGCACAGGGGGATGGCACTCGAGGCACAGTGAAGTTAACGACATCATCAAGAGGAGCCTCACGACAGCTGGATCCCCAGCCGAAAGAGAGCCATTACCTAACGCCCCGTAACTCTGATGCTCTTATTGGTCGCCCAGATAGTATCACAGTGAACCCCTGGAAGAATGGCAAGCAGTTGGTATGGCACTACACGTGCGTATCAACCCTGGCTAACACCTACATTAACCTCAGTGTTGCACAACCAGGTGGCGGTAAAGTAGGACGCTGGATACTCAGTTTTCTGTCAAACAGGACTCAGAGAGTAACTGTCAACCCATATAAAATCTAGTCCAAGTGCAGTGAAAAGCTCTGTACCTCAGGGTACAGTCCTTGCACCGCTGCTTTTCCTTATTCTCATATCAGATATAGACAAAAATACAAGTCACAGCTTCGTATCATCCTTTGCAGATGACACAAAAATCAGTATGAAAATTACCTCGGCTGAAGACATTGAAAAACTTCAAGCTGATATTAATAAAGTTTTCGACTGGGCATCAGAAAATAACATGATGTTTAACAGTGATAAATTCCAGGTACTCAGGTACGGTAAAAATGAGGACCTTAAACATAATACAGAGTACAAAACACAATCAAATGTACCCATAGTAGGAAAACGGCATGTAAAGGATTTGGGAATAATAATGTCTGACGACCTAACGTTTAAGGAGCATAACCAAGCAAATATTGCGACAGCCAGAAAAATGATAGGATTGATTACGAGAACTTTCAAATCCAGGGATCCCATCACAATGGTTGTACTCTTCAAGTCACTTGTGTTGTCCCGTCTTGAGTACTGTTCAGTACTCACTTCCCCCTTCAGAGCAGGAGAGATTGCTGAAATAGAGGGAATACAGAGAACATATACGGCACGCATAGACGCAATAAAGCACCTATATTATTGGGATCGTCTCAAAGCCCTCCAAATGTACTCACTAGAAAGAAGACGAGAGAGATATCAAATAATATACACCTGGAAGATACTGGAGGGCCAAGTACCAAATCTACACAGTAAAATAACAACGTACTAGAGTAAACGATATGGAAGAAAATGTAGAATAGAACCAGTGAAGAGCAGAGGTGCCATAGGCACAATCAGAGAACACTGTATAAACATCAGAGGTCCGCGGTTGTTCAACGTCCTCCCAGCAAGCATAGGAAATATTGCCGGAACAACCGTGGACATTTTCAAGAGGAAACTAGATTTATTCCTCCAAGGAGTGCCGGACCAACCGGGCTGTGGTGGGTATGTGGGCCTGCGGGCCGCTCCAAGCAACAGCCTGGTGGACCAAACTCTCACAAGTCAAGCCTGGCCTCGGGCCGGGCTTGGGGAGTAGAAGAACTCCCAGAACCCCATCAACCAGGTAACCAGGTATCAACCAGGCGCTGCCACCCACAGGGAAGCAGCCAAATCCCGTAAGTATAGAGAACTCGATCACCACTACAATTTTGTCCCTATTGCTTCTGAGACACTCGGCGCCTGGGGTAAAAGAGCTACCAGTTTTTTGAAGGAACTGGGTTCTAGGCTCATTGAAACAACAAGGGACCCAAGAGCTGCCAGCTTTCTTTTCCAGTGCCTCAGTGTGGCGATACAGAGGGAAAATGCGCACTGCATCCAGGGTTCCTGCCATCTGAGGAGCTGGAGGAACTCGACAACCTATGATAACCATCTTTGTAGCCTATATGTAACTCCTATTTTGTAACAAAGTTCAAATAAAGCAAATATATATGTGTACATACAAAAGAATGGGGGTGGTAGGAGAAGATAATATTAGTGTTTAGTGAGAAACCACAAGGTCTCCTCTGAATACCTTTTATTTTCTGCTCCGAGGCTATGGGTCCCCACCATTGGCACCAGAGGTGGTACCCTCACAAACTTTATTTATATATATATATATATATATATATATATATATATATATATATATATATATATATATATATATATATATATATATGCGAACAAGCCTGAATGGTCCCCAGGACAATATGCAACTGAAAACTCACACCCCAGAAGTGACTCGAACCCATACTCCCAGTCACTTCTGGGGTGTGAGTTTTCAGTTGCATATTGTCCTGGGGACCATTCAGGCTTGTTCGCATTTTTGTTCCTCACGTGTGCCCTAAAGAATGAGGTGATTTGGTAAAATGCTATGCCCAAGATTACCATCCGAGTGCCGGCGGTGGGGTGGTTCAAATAGCTTCGGCTATCACCTCATTTTGTCCGGTCGTAATGGTCAAGTGGATTAAGGCGTCTTGTACATACCAGTTGCGTTGCTCCTGGGAGTATGGGTTCGAGTCACTTCTGGGGTGTGAGTTTTCAGTTGTATATTGTCCTGGGGACCATTCAGGCTTGTTCGCATTTGTGTTCCTCACGTGTGCCCCAAAGAATGAAGTGATTTGGTAAAATGCTATGCCCAAGATTACCATCCAAGTGCCGGCGGTGGGGGGGGTTCAAATAGCTTCGGCTATCACCTCATTTTGCCCAGTCGTGATGGTCAAGTGGATTAAGGCGTCTTGTACATACCAGTTGCGTTGCTCCTGGGAGTATGGGTTCGAGTCACTTCTGGGGTGTGAGTTTTCAGTTGCATATTGTCCTGGGGACCATTCAGGCTTGTTCGCATTTGTGTTCCTCACGTGTGCCCCAAAGAATGAGGTGATTTGGTAAAATGCTATGCCCAAGATTACCATCCAAGTGCCGGCGGTGGGGTGGTTCAAATAGCTTCGGCTATCACCTCATTTTGTCCGGTCGTGATGGTCAAGTGGATTAAGGCGTCTTGTACATACCAGTTGCGTTGCTCCTGGGAGTATGGGTTCGAGTCACTCCTGGGGTGTGAGTTTTCAGTTGCATATTGTCCTGGGGACCATTCAGGCTTGTTCGCATTTGTGTTCTTCACGTGTGCCCCAAAGACTGAGGTGATTTGGTAAAATGCTATGCCCAAGATTATCATCCGAGTGCCGGCGGTGGGGTGGTTCAAATAGCTTCGGCTATCACCTCATTTTGTCCGGTCGTGATGGTCAAGTGGATTATGGTGTCTTGTACATACCAGTTGCATTGCTCCTGGGAGTATGGGTTCGAGTCACTTCTGGGGTGTGAGTTTTCAGTTATATATATATATATATATATATATATATATATATATATATATATATATATATATATATATATATATATATATATATATATATATATATATAAATATATATATAAATATATATATATATATATATATATATATATATATATATATATATATATATATATATATATATATATATATATATATATATATATGTTGGTGTATACTGGCAGCAGGTTTTCTTTTAAACATGTTTCACTGAATGTGACCGTATATTCTGTATTTACTATCTTCTGATTTAGGGCTTCTATCCCTCTAACTGTTTTCTTAGCATCAGAGATTAGCTGAAGGAGTTCTCCAAAACTCATTTTCGTAATTTCAAGGTGAAGAAAAAAGTGAATTACTATAGAATGTATTACACTTATTTATACAATTTGCACAACGTTTCGAACCTCCATGGTTCATTCTCAAGTGAAAAGAATTTTCAGAACTGGTTGATTTATACCCGCACTGGGTCAGGTGACAAGACAACAAAGGTAAAAACATGGGGGATATATCCCCATCACCATCACCAGAGAACCATCACCAGAGAAATCTTAGCAAACAACACAAATCATCGATAGATACAGCGATAGCAGGCGGCTTGACATCTGCGAGGCATTACACATCAAGAAGTCAACACCAGCAATCAACAGATAATTAATGCACAATTATATTCTACCCACTTCAAGACTCCGCTCCAATATAGAAGCATCTAGAAATATGGGCCAATAAAAACAGGCCTTCTGCAGTTACCTACCTTTAATACCCATTGTTTCGTGTCCTTTCTTATGTTAAAAGTTTATTTTCACCTCATCCAAAACTATTGTAACATGTCACCTCACCCAAATGTAGGTATAAAAACTCGAAGATGTTTAAGCTCTATTCAGTTAAAGTTGTGCGTGTCCGTGTAAATTAAAGTCTTTGAAAATGTAATAAGTTTTACGAAACGCGCTCAAGTGTCGTGTCAGACTAGAAATAAAAATGAATTTTGGAGAACTGATTTTTGAATTACCATCAACAGTGAAAAGAAACGTAAGAAAGATCGAGTAAATTCGTGTTAGAATTATTAATCTTACTTTTTCGGTCATAATAATATATATTATATATATATATATATATATATATATATATGTATATATATATATATATATATATATATATATATATATATATATATATATATATATATAAATATATATATATATATATATATATATATATATATATATATATATATATATATATATATATATATATATATATATATATATATATATGTCGTACCTAATAGCCAGAACGCACTTCTCAGCCTACTATGCAAGGCCAAATTTGCCTTATAAGCCAAGTTTTCATGAATTAATTGTTTTTCGACTACCTAACCTACCTAACCTAACCTAACCTAACTTTTTCGGCTACCTAACCTAACCTAACCTATAGAGATAGGTTAGGTTAGGTTAGGTAGGGTTGGTTAGATTCGGTCATATATCTACGTTAATTTTAACTCCAATAAAAAAAAATTGACCTCATACATAAAGAAATGGGTAGCTTGATCATTTCTTAAGAAAAAAATTTGAGAAAATATATTAATTCAGGAAAACTTGGCTTATTAGGCAAATTTGGCCTTGTATAGTAGGCTGAGAAGTGCGTTCTGGCTACTAGGTACGACATATATATATATATATATATATATATATATATATATATATATATATATATATATATATATATATATATATATATATATATATACATATATATAAAGTACAAAACCTCGGCCTTCTTCCATCAGACATGTCTCATTCTCTCCCCCAAGCTCAAGGTAAACCTGGCCCTAATAAGTTACCATGACAAAGAAAGATAATTCATTTCGTAAAAAAAAAATAATATAAAAACTCATTTACCCTAAGAATTCACGTATCCGAATTATCAACGCAAAGCTATTTAAATGCATTATATATCACCTCTTTAGCGTGTCATTATTTGTTAAAGGACAATCATTCTTGATGACCGAAGGTCGTTACGGAAAATTAACGAACCTCATAATTCAGCACAATTACAAAACCTGATTTTGCCTCGACAAATTAATTATGCTTAGTTGGTGATGTCAGCATTAATAATGCCCAGTCAGCTGTGTTATTGTTGAGTCAGCTGTTGCTATCTCTGGTGTGTGGCTGGCTCCAGAGTGACAGGAGGGAGCCATGATGTTTCTGTCATATTCCTGTCTGGGTCTTCTGTCATTTGGTGGGGTGGGGTGGGGGGGGGGGGTTATACATGACTACAGCTATAAGTTGTTATTCTCTAATTGCTAGCTATGGTACCTGTTATGTAGTCACTGAAACCTTCACACACACCCCTGGATAACCATCTCCTCAAAACTCCAGTCTTTTCTTATCTGTGTGTGTTTGTGTGTGTGTGTGTGTGTGTGTGTGTGTGTGTGTGTGTGTGTGTGTGTGTGTGTGTGTGTGTGTGTGTGTATGTGTGTGTGTGTGTGTGTGTGTGTGTGTGTGTGTGTGTGTGTGTGTGTGTGTGTGTGTGTGTGTGTGGGAACCGACCTGTGAGATTTATATTTATTTAATTTATATGAATTTATATTTACGTTAATTTATATACTTCGATAGCAATTTGTATAATGATAAGTGGACTGTATTTCTGCAATAATCTCTTAATCTCACAAATCGATCCTCTACACATTAGGGGGGGGATTTATATTAATTAAATATATGCAGCCAATCAAACTGCAGGAATAGACTACATACATTGAAAAGGTTCCTTATCTTATAGTACAGCAGGTTAGTCCACCAGGTATAACTAGGGTGTAGACACCAAATTATCCTCTTTGAGGCAGCTTCCATCACCCAGTAACTGGTGCACAAAGTCTTCCTCGTCTTGACCTGTCAAAAGGGCGCTAGCTGTGAAGCCAGGTTCTATATATGACAAGCTATATCAGAGAAAACACTATACATGGAACATGAAGACCTGGCTTAATTACCTTTAGTATGAGGCTGCCTCGCATTCTAACCGGATCACCCTATATAATGACATTAATGGCCACTAATGATAGATAATGGGTTTCGGTAAGAACACTTAACTTGATTTGTAGACAGCGTGTTGAAAATGTTACACCTTTGGTTTCTATAACACTACGTCCAAGTAAAATTAACAGGAGCCGTATTTGCTCCTGTGAGCCTCTGGTCTAGTATCAACAATGGCTGCCCTCCCTCACCCTGACGCCTGGCTTACATTGTCCACATGACAGAAAGTGATAGAAGGGTCACATTTACTCTACTTTAATATTGATAATTAAGTTAATTTATATCAGATGTTTTTATGATGGTAAAGTCCAAAGACTAATGTATTTAAGAATAATTCCCACCATAATAGGTGGAGAATATAATAGTATGTGGTGATGATATCCCGTTTTCTATAGACGGTAATTCCACTACAAGTTACGTTTTCTATGGGTTAACTTGTTGGTACAATGCAGCTATTATCTGTATGATTATTAAATGGTGTCGGATTTTCCGACAGTGTGTGTGTGTGTGTGTGTTTGCGTGCGTGCGCGTGTGTTTAGATATGTCTAAATATGTCTAAATATCTGTGTAAATGTATGTAAAGAAATATAGCGTGTACATGTCCGGGTTAACAAAGCTTGTTACCAAAACCGTGGAAAACTTGCTCCTGAGGTTAATACTGTGGGAGGGTGGAGAGCAGAAGTGGCTGAAGCGGAAAGCTGGGATTATGTGCGGTGGGTGAGCCGGCCGGCACCTGGTTGAGAGTTCCTGCAAAGACCACACCAAGTAATGAAAGAGGGAGAGAGCCTTCGTGCCAGCGAGCGAGCGAGCGAGCGAGAGAGAGAGAGAGAGAGAGAGAGAGAGAGAGAGAGAGAGAGAGAGAGAGAGAGAGAGAGAGAGAGAGAGAGAGAGAGAGAGAGAGAGAGAGAGAGATAGAGAGAGAGAGAGAGAGAGAGAGAGAGAGAGAGAGAGAGAGAGAGAGAGAGAGAGAGAGAGAGAGAGAGAGAGAGAGAGAGAGAGAGAGAGAGAGAGAGAGAGAGATATAGAGATAGAGAGAGAGAGAGAGAGAGAGAGAGAGAGAGAGAGAGAGAGAGAGAGAGAGAGAGAGAGAGAGAGAGAGAGAGAGAAATGTTTACATGTGTGTCCACACCTCCTTGTACCATTCCTGTTGTGTTCTCACAGGGAGAAGAACATCTGTTATAACTCTCTACACTCCGTGTCCTCGTCATATTTACATATAAAACTGTTCCACGAATTGGTTTCGACAGCTTCCTCATCTAATCCGTTTCTCTCATTTACGACTCTAACTGAAAGATTTGCTTCTGACAGCTCTACGAGTCATCTATGTTTCCAGTTTCTAATTATATTTCCTCCCGTTTTACTGTTTCTCAAGGTGAGAAACAGTAAAGTTTCCCTGTGATGTATATATGGCCTCTCTAATTTATATCCTCATAAGCTTGCATTTGTCACGGTTGAAGGCCAATAGCCATTTCTCAAACCATCTCTTGGAATTGTCTAGTTCATCTTATCATGTTGTGCAGCCCTCCTTAGTTCTGATTCACCTCATTAGCGGAGCCTCGTCAGGATACACGGCTAAGAACTGACGTACGTTCTCTGCTCTATCGCTTACGTATAATAGAATGGACCCAAAAACCCTTGCGGGACTCCACTCACTACTTCTCTCTATATATATTCTGATATATCTCGCCTGTTACTATGACTCTTTACTTTCTCCATGACATGTCGTTCTTTGCCCACTGTAGTAATTCCGTTACTACAATCTGTTTAATTTTTTAGTTTGCCTAACAGTCTCAGGTGACGAACAATGCCAAAAACGCTCTAAAGAAAATCCGAGAAAATGCTGGTGGCTGCCCAGTCCTCTATTTCTCTCTCCTGATTGATTGTCACCATGTCAAACAAATCAATTAAGCTAGTCAAGCTGGATTTTTCCTTTGTGCTCGATTTATGTTAATTGTTTGAAGACACTCGTTCGTGTCTCCTAAGTGTTCAACGAGCATTCTTTTTATCAGTTTCTCAAATATCTTAGGAGGGAATTTTTGTTAAACACGATGTGATGATTAAAATACTGTGAATGAACCCTCACAAATATAACGTAATTAACGCGAATACAATGAAGAAATTTCACAATTTCCTCGCCACCGAGACGCGCCTGAGAGCATTTCGCAATCCTGTTTTCGGAATGTCTCTGAAGTGCAAATGCTATGGGGAAATTACATCGACTTTAGGGACAACGAGTTACGTAACGTGAGCCTCCTGAACCCGGATTACTCGCTGCGCAGTTCAACCGCTATTTACTTCAGAGATACAATAACAACTTGTATACTAATTGCTTGTTTGTAAAATGTCAGCCCAACCGCTTGGACCTGAGGATAGAGTGACGGTTTCGCGTCTTGAAGATTGGCGTTAAGTTCCCAACTCTACAAGAGGTTGGGCACCATTTCTTTCCTCTGTCCTATCCGAAATTGTTTTCCCCATATTCCTAGCAATATTCAGCCATTGTCATTTACTCCTGAGAAACCATTATCATCCATTATGTTAATCGCAGGATCTGTTTTCTACTTTACTATTAGGAGCTCCCATTACAAGTACTCTGTAAACTGTGGGTACCATGTCACTCACAATGTGTAAACTGTAACCTACAATTTCTTTTTCATTCTATCTCTTGTAATCACTCGGTGCAGATCCAATAATAGTTTTTACTTTTTCAAACATGAATTTCCCCTAAAATCGTCTTCAACTACAGAGGGAAAATTTATTTATAACAAGATGCCAAACTTTATTCAATAACAGGCATACACTTCCCTTTTCTCATTCACTTCCCATCCTTTTTTAGTCACATTTATTCATTTCTATTATTCATTAGTGTCTCCTTAAATATTTGGTTATCATGAACCTGACCCATTAAACCTGATTTTTTTTAATATCATCCGAAACATAAAATTTCTTGGTTTTGGTTGATTTCTTTCACATTTACTGCTACTATACAACCTTGCCCTTGCTTTCAGGAACCAGGGTCCAGATTCACGAAGTAGTTTCACAAGTACTTACGAATGTGTACATCTTTCCTAAATCTTTGACAGCTTTTGATTACATTTATTAAACAGTTTACAAGCATGAAAACTTCCCAATCAACTGTTGTTATTGTTATAAACAGCCTCCTGGTGGTTCGGAGCTCATTAACTGTTCAATAATTGTAAACAAAGCCGCCAAAGATTGAGAAAAGATGTACAGATTCGTAAGTGCTTGCGTAACTGCTTCGTGAATCTGGCCCCTGGACAGGTGTCGACCTTAGAATCGAAACTAGTTAAATCTTCAATAGATAGATTTCTTGGGAGAAATTTGATCTCGTTACAATGGAGCAGAGGTTTTGTATGAAGAGAATCTCGACACTCTGAACGTGAGGTTGTCGAAAATAGACCTTGACAAACTAGATTCTAGGAAGCAAGGCAGAATAAACACATATGTAATGTTCATCATAAGGAACAGCAAAATGGAACGATTCAGATGGAAGGTAAAGGAACACATCAGGCTCCGTAGTATGAGTTGAAAGTTAATACAGTGTATTTGAAAGAATGAAAGTTGAGGATCACTCAGTACACAGATCTGTAATCCAAATATAGTCAGAAAAATATTGTGTTGGAAAATACACGACTCAGGTTGTGTATCAACAGTGGCTAGACACGCACACACACACACACACACACACACACACACACACACAGGAGTCAGAGAAGGAAAAAGACTTGGGGGTTGATATCACGCCAGACCTGTCTCCTGCAGCACATATCAAGCGGATAACATCAGCGGCATATGCCAGGCTGGCCAACATACGAACGGCATTCAGAAACTTGTGTAAAGAATCATTCAGAACTTTGTATACCACATATGTCAGGCCAATCCTGGAGTATGCAGCCCCAGCATGGAGTCCATATCTAGTCAAGGATAAGACTAAACTGGAAAAGGTTCAAAGGTTTGCCACCAGACTAGTACCCGAGCTGAGAGGTATGAGCTACGAGGAGAGACTACGGGAATTAAACCTCACTTCGCTGGAAGACAGAAGAGTTAGGGGGGACATGATCACCACATTCAAGATTCTGAAGGGGATTGATAGGGTAGATAAAGACAGTCTATTTAACACAAGGGGAACACGCACAAGGGGACACAGGTGGAAACTGAGTGCCCAAATGAGCCACAGAGATATTAGAAAGAACTTTTTTAGTGTCAGAGTGGTTGACAAATGGAATGCACTAGGAAGTGATGTGGTGGAGGCTGACTTCATACACAGTTTCAAGTGTAGATATGACAGAGCCCGATAGGCTCATGAATCTGTACACCTGTTGATTGACGGTTGAGAGGCGGGAACAAAGAGCCAGAGCTCAACCCCCGCAAACACAACTAGGTGAGTACAACTAGGTGAGTACACACACACACACACACACACACACACACACACACACACACACACACACACACACACACACACACACACACACATCACACACACACACACACACCACTCACACACACACACACACACACACACACACACACACACACACACACACACACACACACACACACACACACACACACACACACACACACACATCACACACACACACACACACCACACACACACACACACACACACACACACACACACACACACACACACACACACACACACACACACACACACACACATCACACACACACACACACACCACACACACACACACACACACACACACACACACACACACACACACACACACACACACACACACACACACACACACACACACACACACATCACACACACACACACACACCACACACACACACACACACACACACACACACACACACACACACACACACACACACACACACACACACACACACACACACACGCGCGCGTCTTGTCAAGCACAAGACGAAGCTGGAAAAACTCCAAAGGTATGCCACTACACTAGTCCCAGAACTAAGAGGCATGAGTTACGAGGAAAAGCTGCGGGAAATGCACCTTACGACCCTGGAGGACAGAAGAGAAAGGGGAGAGACGATCACAACCTACAAAATCCTCAGGGGAATCAACCGGCTAAACAAGGATAAACTATTCAACACTGGCGGGACGCGAACAAGGGGACACAGGTGGAAACTGAGTTCCCACATGAGCCACAGGGACGTTAGAAGGAACTTTTTCAGTGTCAGAGTAGTTAACGGATGGAATGCATTAGGCAGTGATGTGGTGAAGGCTGACTCCATACACAGTTTTAAATGTAGATATGATAGAGCCCAGTAGGCTCAGGAATCTGTACACCGGTTGATTGACAGTTGAGAGGCGGTACCAAAGAGCCAAAGCTCAACCCCCGCAAGCACAAATAGGTTAGTACAAATAGGTGAGTACACACATACATTCAATGTCATAGTTGTTAACAAATGGAATGCATTAGGCAGTGATGTCATGGAGGCTGACTCTATACACAGTTTCAAATGTAGATATGATAGAGCTCAGTAGGCTCAGGTATCTGTACACCAGTTGATTGACGGTTGAGAAGCGGGACCAAAGAGTCAAAGCTCAACCCCCGCAAACACAACTAGGTGAGTACACACACTCAAACACTCAAAAAAAAAAACAGAAACGATAAATACCGATAATACCCGGCACTTAAGATGGAGTTAATAACCTAATCAAGTTAGAAGAACCGCAATATATTTCCTCAAAAGTTACTTAAGATTCCCCCCCCCTCCAAAAACAAAAAAAAAGATCTCAGAGGACAGAAAATCTAAAACTGTGAAAAATTGGAACTATTTAAAGGAGACGAGCAAACTTGGGCTTCCAATAGTGGTCATTATGGCTTCCAACAACTGTTGCCAGTTTCTTGAGAGGTTTTTCTTTGACGTCCTCTGCCCGGAATGAGGTCGTTCAGGGCGTCTCACCATAAGGGCTGCCTGCACCTCCTTGTTATCTCCATAGTGGTAAACTTGAAGGTAATATCGTGTGCTGCTGTTCTGGTGCGTTAAAGAAGAAGGTTAGTCTTCTTCTAAAGAGTCTTTAACTTAAAGATACTCTTAATCTAAGAATCTTCAGCCTAAAGATACTTTTAGTCTAAGAGTCTTCAACCTAAAGATACTTTTAGTCCAAGAGTCTTCAGCCTAAAGATACTTTTAGTCTAAGAGTCTTCAACCTAAAGATACTTTTAGTCTAAGAGTCTTCAACCTAAAGATACTTTTAGTCTAAGACTCTTCAACTTAAATATACTTTTAGTTTAAGAGTCTTCAACCTAAAGATGCTTTTAGTCTAAGAGTCTTCAACCTAAAGATACTTTTAGTCTAAGACTCTTCAACTTAAAGATACTTTTAGTCTAAGAGTCTTCAACCTAAAGATACTTTTAGTCTAAGAGTCTTCAACCTAAAGATAATATTAGTCTAAGAGTCTTCAACCTAAAGATACTTTTAGTCTAAGAGTCTTCAACCTAAAGATACTTTTAGTCCAAGAGTCTTCAGCCTAAAGATACTTTTAGTCTAAGAGTCTTCAAACTAAAGATACTTTTAGTCTAAGAGTCTTCAACCTAAAGATACTTTTAGTCTAAGACTCTTCAACTTAAAGATACTTTTAGTCTAAGAGTCTTCAATCTAAAGATACTTTTAGTCTAAGAGTCTTCAACAAAAAGATAATATTAGTCTAAGAGTCTACAACCTAAAGATACTTTTAGTCTAAGAGTCTTCAACCTAAAGATAATATTAGTCTAAGAGTCTTCAATCTAAAGATACTTTTAGTCTAAGAGTCTTCAACAAAAAGATAATATTAGTCTAAGAGTCTTCAACCTAAAGATACTTTTAGTCTAAGAATCTTCAGCCTAAAGATACTTTTAGTCTAATAGTCTTCAACCTAAAGATACTTTTAGTCTAAGAATCTTCAACCTAAAGATACTTTTAGTCTAAGAGTCTTCAACTTAAAGATACTTTTAGTCTAAGAGTCTTCAACCTAACGATAATATTAGTCTAAGAGTCTTCAATCTAAAGATACTTTTAGTCTAAGAGTCTTCAACAAAAAGATAATATTAGTCTAAGAGTCTTCAACCTAAAGATAATATTTTTTTTCGTGTTTTTGTCTACATAGGACAAATTTTTAGCATTTTGTTTTTGTTTCCCTGATATCATGGTCGTTGATTATATAATGCCCCTGATAATATATTTTAAATATCTACGAAAAGAAAAATAATGTTCGTTGCTGCTAAGTTGTTCTGAATGATTTTCTAATCATTTATGTCTGTATAATTTGTTTTAATGGTGTTATAAAATTGTTGTTTTCTAATGTATGTTCCAGTTTATTTATGTTCTCATATGTGTTATTATTTTCAATAATTATGTTGAGTTATGTGTTCTAATCTAATTGTCTGCGTTTTTATGTTCAACTGCTTGATCTTATTTGCAAGTCTGAGTTCTTCTGTTCTAATCTATTTCCTTGTATGAAATTATTATATAATACTTCATACTCCTATGTTAAAGATTTTTGTTCTTATTCTAATTTGCATGTATTTTCCATACGTTAATTTATTTCCTACGCTAAGCTACTCCCTAAGGACGCTTACCCGCCGCCCACTGCGCGATTAATCTCAGTAAATCTATGAAAATCGCGGGGATGCAAATACAGAGTTACGTATATGACACATTCTTGAAGGGCTTGGTGTATAGTCTCGTCCCATTAGGATACATGCTTACAATACAGGACATACATGCACCGAGATGTGTCCTCCCCACGTTTCTCAGTGTATATACACTGGAGGACACTTTAGGTTAAGTGTGAGAGGAGAGAGCAGGAAGAGAGATGAGAGAGAGAGAGAGAGAGAGAGAGAGAGAGAGAGAGAGAGAGAGAGAGAGAGAGAGAGAGAGAGAGAGAGAGAGAGAGAGAGAGAGAGAGAGAGAGAGAGAGAGAGAGAGAGGGAGCAGCAAGAAGTAGACATGTGAGAAAGAGAGAGAGAGCAGCAAGATAGAGGAAACGTGTGTGAGAGAGAGAGGGAGAGAGAGAGAGAGAGAGAGAGAGAGAGAGAGAGAGAAAGAGAGAGAGAGAGAGAGAGAGAGAGAGAGAAAGAGAGAGAGAGAGAGAGAGAGAGAGAGAGAGAGAGAGAGAGAGAGAGAGAGAGAGAGAGAGAGAGAGAGAGAGAGAGAGAGAGAGAGAGAGAGAGAGAGAGAGAGAGAGAGAGAGAGAGAGAGAGAGAGAAAGAGAACTGACAGAACATGAACAAAATTAACTACACTTGCGGAACAACTCCCTCATTAATCAATGCCTCGAACGTCGCTCCCAGAATTTTTCATGCAACATTTTAAATCTTGATAAAGCTGTAAAATGATCAAGCTTCCCCAGGATGCAAACCACAACAGTTCCCTAACTTCCAAATACTTTTTTTTTAACTCCAAACTGACCAAAACGCATTAAGTATATGGTCACATGTCCAACTGTTTATCTCCTGTTCGAGGATCGAACCCGGGACCCCTTGGTTGCGAGCTGAGGTCCTAATGCTTACAACTAGTATTGTTAAATCAGACACATCATTGTGTATTCTTGTTTATATAAGATTATATATAAACTTGTATGAATTTTCAGGCCTAAACTCCCTATTAATATATTACCCAGCAGTCATAACTTCAATTATATATTGAGACAATGTCTTCAGTTTCGCAAATACTGCTGTAATCAAGCCATCAAATCTCTATAAAACATGTTTCACTGAAATCAAAGTTCTTATATAAATTTCAAAAGCTTAGGTTCAGGAAAGACCTGGGTAAATACTGGCTCGGAAATAGGGTTGCTGATTTATGAAACAAATTACCGGGATAACATAATACGTGTGTGGAATTGCTGGGATTGTTTCTAGCGTAGGTTTGACATTTGTTTCAAGCCAATAGGAGCTGCCTCGTATGGGCCACATTTGGGGCTGCCTTGTTTGGACCTTATGGGCAATAGGCGCTAACTCGTATGGACCAATAGGCGCTGCCTCGTATGGGTCAATAGAAGCTGCCTCGTATATACAAATAGGAGTTGCCTCGAATGGCTCAATAGGCCTATATATAGTCAATTTTACTCCCTACATTTGTAAGTTTCTCAATAATTCAGTTTTTGAGAAAATTGCTTTTTGTTTTTATAAATTTTTTCTCAATACCTCAGCAAATTTTCTCAATTGTTTGGTAAGTCAGCCAAACTCTCTGACACTTGTCTCAAGTTTAATTCTGTACACAAAAACTGTCCTGTTACCGTATTAAACAGTCGTAGTGCTTTGGCATCCAGTCAAGTTATGACATGCAACATATAATCATTACAAACACGGATAAATTCATGCCCGCGCGACTTGCTTTAATATTTAGTCCAAATCAGCATTTTAGGTAATACCATTATCTACTCTCATCCACAGTGTCGCACAGTTTCCAGGATAATGGCTTATAAATCATTTATAACTGTCAGAGGATCCAACAAATATTTATATTACGTTAAAGTTAATGGATATTTGTGCGGCTGATTTATATGTAAAATAATGGAGGTTTTCACCATTAGTAATGACACGCGACGGTGCACTCTGGCTATTTTTACTTATATTGATTCTATTGGATCTCTTGGGGTTAATGAGGATATTGTTTTCAGTTTTCTTAATTCACTTAGAGGTTATACTCTTGCAATGGCTCATCTTAAGACTTATTCTACTAGTTTTTTATCATAAACATGTAATTTGAACATTAACAGTGGTTTATATAATTTAGATCCATTTTTGATAGATCAGTTAAAGGGAGATTTGAGTAGGATCATTGATACACATTTGTCTCGCTAATTCATTGTTTATATTCTTTATCTTATGCAGGCGATGAGTCACAATAACGTGGCTTAAGTATGTTGACCAGACCACACACTAGAAGGTGAAGAGACGACGACGTTTCGGTCCGTCCTGGACCATTCTCAAGTCGATTGATAGAGATTTAATAGAGATTGCAGTACAATAATCCATGCAGGTTTTCCTGGTGTAATATCTAAGTAATGTCATGATTATTACTTTGTGTGCGGTGTAGTCTTGAAAAATCCTTCACCCTCTCCTGCTCACTTTCTTGCCTCGTTCAGTCGTCATTCAGGTCAACTGCTCCTTCCTATCTCTCTCTCTCTCTCTGTCTGTCTCTCTTAAACTAACTTTCTTCCGAGATCTCAAAAAGAGATTCGGAAATTATTTTTCGTGTGTCACATATTTCTTAGCCTTTTCTTCTTGATCTCATTTTTCCATATGGTTCAGTGTCTCTCTCCATCATCAACCTCCAATATGCGTTTATATGCCCCAATTTTCTGCCAATATCTGTCCAACTTCATATGTCAAAGCCCATGATATCTTAAATTTTATATCTCACTGCTGATGTTTGTAATATATATGTATATATGTATGTATGAATGGATGGCTACAATCCCTCTCTTCACGAACGTTAACAATGTTCATTGTAAGTATTTATATTTGAGGTAAATATTTTACAGATAATTACAGCCTTGTATACTGCAATCCTACGACCGGCAATATTTTGACTGCAATACTTAATGGAGTCATTTGTTGCCAAACATGAAACACAAGAGTGGATTGAATGATTGTTCCTGGTACACAACTCGTTTACTCGCTTGTGTTTTAGTTGGTTAGTGTGTATTAGTTGGATGATGTTTGAAAGCTGATGCGAATCAAAATAAAAGGCCAGAGAAAAAAGGGGTATAAAAATCATCTCGTTTTGAAGAATACAAGCGTGCAAACTGAATGGCATTCAAAATACGCAAAAGCTTTGGCTGGGTACACGCTTTCAGTGCTAATTGACAACGGCATTGATGAGTTAGGTGATCTGGTGATCACTGTCCACGATGAGTTAGTTAAGCTGGGGTTAACTATCACTGATAGGTTAGTTGAGAATATCTCAGGGAAGACAATTTGGAATTAGGTGAGCATGAACTGTTTACAGTGGAGTGCCTAATGGGAACCTACGTGGAGGTGAAATTACAAGTTTGTTGTTGGTTTAGATTCAACTACACAGAACAAAAATTTCCAAGTAGCACGGGCTATAGTGAGCCCGTAAAGTACACAGGAAAAATGTAGATCTTTGTAAGTGTGAGTACACCCTAATCTATGCTTCACCTAACACCCTTAATCGTAGGGAGCGGCGAAGGATAGAGTAAGGTGATTGCTGTCTGATTCCGGCAACAGGACAAATAGCTGACCTTTTGAAATTGTCCATTTTCTCCTTGATTTTCCTTATTTTCTTGGCACAGTTTAACACGGAATTTGTATAATATAAGATAACGAAGATCTTAAACTTTCTTACTGTCTTCTTGACTTTTAATTCATTTATTCAAGAGGTGCTTCTTATATGTATCTTTCAAAACAGTACTTGATTTAAAAAGATACATGTTAATGAAATGTGTTGAAATGATTCACAAACATTGCTTCAAAATCAGTGTTATTTCGATCCTTTCGCTCACGTAAACACTTTTCGCGCTCAGTACAGCCTTTGAAAGCAATCTAAAATATTGAAACGTGATTTGTAATTTTGTTTTTGATATATGTGAATGTATGCGCCACTTAACCCTTAAATTACGCATCGCATCATATGATGCTTTGACCGACATGCAGTAAATTGTGCATCGCATCTTATGATGCTTTGAAGTACTACACAAGATTTAAACGGCCCGCGGATACACGGGGTTCACCACACCTTCATCAGGGCTCTTGAAAACAGACGCCATTTTTTTTTCCTGGACCAAATTCCCGGGTGTTAGGGGCTCAGTATTGAGTGAGCTACCAAGCCTGACGCACGTAGCATGAGCTCACAGCACTGCTGTTCAGCTTGTGACCACAGCATCGCCTAAAAATGCCATAATATACTTGTTCATGCTATTATGTAGCGATTATATTATTACAGAAGACCCCCTGACTGTGATAAAACTGACCAGGGTTCTGATAATAGCAGGATTGTGGTGATATTTAGCGCTGTGCTCCATGGAGGGAGGAGTAATGCTGTGGGAGGGAGGGTGGTGGCGTTGTCTTCTGACTGTGTGTGGCCACCTTTTATTGACTGCACTCACCATACCAGCTTAGTGGTTCGCTATGGTGAACACAAATGTAGATACTTATATATAACGTAGGTATAGAGGGTATAAACAGCAAGAGGAGTAGGTTGGGAGCCGCCATTTTGGTGAGGCCGGTGGCGTCGTGTGCACGATTTATCATGTTGTTTACTGGTGACCACGATGGTCTTTGGGCACCATACCAGTTTACTTGTACAAGGATGGTGAATAAAACAGGTACATATCTATATATAATGTGTGTATATAGCGTAATAACACCACAAACAGTATTGTTGGAGAAGACATATTAGTGCGTCTGGCCTTGAGGGCGGCAGCAAGCTGTGTGAGGTCCTACGTCTTTGTGCCTTTACTCACCATACAAGCTTAGATGTACAGTTATGGTGAACTAAACATGT
Source organism: Procambarus clarkii (assembly GCF_040958095.1). Classification (NCBI taxonomy): domain Eukaryota; kingdom Metazoa; phylum Arthropoda; class Malacostraca; order Decapoda; family Cambaridae; genus Procambarus; species Procambarus clarkii. The sequence goes on from NC_091163.1 coordinate 20,158,102, forward strand.
AAATACTTATATATAACGTCTTTATATAAAAGCAAAAACAGTATGGTGGGTGGAGAATGGAGGCAAGTCAGGCGAGGTGAGGGAGGGAGGGAGTGGCAGCCAGTGGCGGGCTGCCACTGGCTGCCACTGGCACTGCCACTCAGCATGCCAACTTAGTGGTTCGTTATGGTGAACACGAATGTAGATACTTATATATAGCGTCTGTATATAGTGAATAAAAGCAAAAACAGTATTGTGGTAGGAGTATGTGGGCGAGTGAGGTGTTAAGGGAAGGCGTGAGTGGCTGGCTGGTACACGGCGGTCACTACTAGTTACTTTTTGACTCATAATAGCAACTTAGTGGTTCGTTATGGTGAACAAAACATGCAGATATTTATATATAACCTGTGAATATAGTGAAATAACCGACAAAGTATTTGTTCACTGTTTGATGAACATAATTGAATCAACAATATGCATACCATATTTTTGAGTACACCGATGATTCACTCATTTTATTATATATATATATATATATATATATATATATATATATATATATATATATATATATATATATATATATATATATGAGGCACAACTCTCCTAAACACGAGAGTTAAGTATACAACTTTAGAACACTTTCCCACCAGGAGACTCGAACCCTAGCCAGCACAGAAGCCTTCCAGCAACTGGCATAACAGGTACGCCTTAACCCGCTCCACCACCTGCTCAGACCCTTAAAAGAGACGGTAATTTTGGAGTATTTAAATACACCAAAGATCACCACCTCCCAAGAGCACTAGAGCAAGTGAGGGGTCATTTAGACGTTAATTTCATCAAGTCCCTGTTAATATGGGAAGACACAGTGTCTATGCTTAAGGCACAACTCTCCTAAACACGAGAGTTAAGTATACAACTTTAAAACACTTTCCCACCAGGAGACTCGAACCCTAGCCAGCACAGAAGCCTTCCAGCAACTGGCATAACAGGTACGCCTTAACCCGCTCCACCACCTGCTCAGACCCTTAAAAGAGATGGTAATTTCGGAGTATTTAAATACACCAAAGATCACCACCTCCCAAGAGCACTAGAGCAAGTGAGGGGTCATTTAGACGTTAATTTCATCAAGTCCCTGTTAATATGGGAAGACATAGTGTCTATGCTTAAGGCACAACTCTCCTAAACACGAGAGTTAAGTATACAACTTTAGAACACTTTCCACCAGGAGACTCGAACCCTAGCCAGCACAGAAGCCTTCCAGCAACTGGCATAACAGGTACGCCTTAACCCGCTCCACCACCTGCTCAGACCCTTAAAAGAGATGGTAATTTCGGAGTATTTAAATACACCAAAGATCACCACCTCCCAAGAGCACCAGAGCAAGTGAGGGGTCATTTAGACGTTAATTTCATCAAGTCCCTGTTAATATGGGAAGACACAGTGTCCATGCTTAAGGCACAACTCTCCTAAACAAGAGAGTTAAGTATACAACTTTAGAACACTTTCCCACCAGGAGACTCGAACCCTAGCCAGCACAGAAGCCTTCCAGCAACTGGCATAACAGGTACGCCTTAACCCGCTCCACCACCTGCTCAGACCCTTAAAAGAGATGGTAATTTCGGAGTATTTAAATACACCAAAGATCACCACCTCCCAAGAGCACTAGAGCAAGTGAGGGGTCATTTAGACGTTAATTTCATCAAGTCCCTGTTAATATGGGAAGACACAGTGTCTATGCTTAAGGCACAACTCTCCTAAACACGAGAGTTAAGAATACAACTTTAGAACACTTTCCCACCAGGAGACTCGAACCCTAGCCAGCACAGAAGCCTTCCAGCAACTGGCATAACAGGTACGCCTTAACCCGCTCCACCACCTGCTCAGACCCTTAAAAGAGATGGTAATTTCGGAGTATTTAAATACACCAAAGATCACCACCTCCCAAGAGCACTAGAGCAAGTGAGGGGTCATTTAGACGTTAATTTCATCAAGTCCCTGTTAATATGGGAAGACACAGTGTCTATGCTTAAGGCACAACTCTCCTAAACACGAGAGTTAAGTATACAACTTTAGAACACTTTCCCACCAGGAGACTCGAACCCTAGCCAGCACAGAAGCCTTCCAGCAACTAGCATAACAGGTACGCCTTAACCCGCTCCACCACCTGCTCAGACCCTTAAAAGAGATGGTAATTTCGGAGTATTTAAATACACCAAAGATCACCACCTCCCAAGACACTAGAGCAAGTGAGGGGTCATTTAGACGTTAATTTCATCAAGTCCCTGTTAATATGGGAAGACACAGTGTCTATGCTTAAGGCACAACTCTCCTAAACACGAGAGCTAAGTATACAACTTTAGAACACTTTCCCACCAGGAGACTCGAACCCTAGCCAGCACAGAAGCCTTCCAGCAACTGGCATAACAGGTACGCCTTAACCCGCTCCACCACCTGCTCAGACCCTTAAAAGAGATGGTAATTTCGGAGTATTTAAATACACCAAAGATCACCACCTCCCTAGAGCACTAGAGCAAGTGAGGGGTCATTTAGACGTTAATTTCATCAAGTCCCTGTTAATATGGGAAGACACAGTGTCCATGCTTAAGGCACAACTCTCCTAAACAAGAGAGTTAAGTATACAACTTTAGAACACTTTCCCACCAGGAGACTCGAACCCTAGCCAGCACAGAAGCCTTCCAGCAACTGGCATAACAGGTACGCCTTAACCCGCTCCACCACCTGCTCAGACCCTTAAAAGAGATGGTAATTTCGGAGTATTTAAATACACCAAAGATCACCACCTCCCAAGAGCACTAGAGCAAGTGAGGGGTCATTTAGACGTTAATTTCATCAAGTCCCTGTTAATATGGGAAGACACAGTGTCTATGCTTAAGGCACAACTCTCCTAAACACGAGAGTTAAGTATACAACTTTAGAACACTTTCCCACCAGGAGACTCGAACCCTAGCCAGCACAGAAGCCTTCCAGCAACTGGCATAACAGGTACGCCTTAACCCGCTCCACCACCTACTCAGACCCTTAAAAGAGATGGTAATTTCGGAGTATTTAAATACACCAAAGATCACCACCTCCCAAGAGCACTAGAGCAAGTGAGGGGTCATTTAGACGTTAATTTCATCAAGTCCCTGTTAATATGGGAAGACACAGTGCCTATGCTTAAGGCACAACTCTCCTAAACACGAGAGTTAAGTATACAACTTTAGAACACTTTCCCACCAGGAGACTCGAACCCTAGCCAGCACAGAAGCCTTCCAGCAACTAGCATAACAGGTACGCCTTAACCCGCTCCACCACCTGCTCAGACCCTTAAAAGAGATGGTAATTTCGGAGTATTTAAATACACCAAAGATCACCACCTCCCAAGAGCACCAGAGCAAGTGAGGGGTCATTTAGACGTTAATTTCATCAAGTCCCTGTTAATATGGGAAGACACAGTGTCTATGCTTAAGGCACAACTCTCCTAAACACGAGAGTTAAGAATACAACTTTAGAACACTTTCCCACCAGGAGACTCGAACCCTAGCCAGCACAGAAGCCTTCCAGCAACTGGCATAACAGGTACGCCTTAACCCGCTCTACCACCTGCTCAGACCCTTAAAAGAGATGGTAATTTCGGAGTATTTAAATACACCAAAGATCACCACCTCCCAAGAGCACTAGAGCAAGTGAGGGGTCATTTAGACGTTAATTTCATCAAGTCCCTGTTAATATGGGAAGACACAGTGCCTATGCTTAAGGCACAACTCTCCTAAACACGAGAGTTAAGTATACAACTTTAGAACACTTTCCCACCAGGAGACTCGAACCCTAGCCAGCACAGAAGCCTTCCAGCAACTAGCATAACAGGTACGCCTTAACCCGCTCCACCACCTGCTCAGACCCTTAAAAGAGATGGTAATTTCGGAGTATTTAAATACACCAAAGATCACCACCTCCCAAGAGCACCAGAGCAAGTGAGGGGTCATTTAGACGTTAATTTCATCAAGTCCCTGTTAATATGGGAAGACACAGTGTCCATGCTTAAGGCACAACTCTCCTAAACAAGAGAGTTAAGTATACAACTTTAGAACACTTTCCCACCAGGAGACTCGAACCCTAGCCAGCACAGAAGCCTTCCAGCAACTGGCATAACAGGTACGCCTTAACCCGCTCCACCACCTGCTCAGACCCTTAAAAGAGATGGTAATTTCGGAGTATTTAAATACACCAAAGATCACCACCTCCCAAGAGCACTAGAGCAAGTGAGGGGTCATTTAGACGTTAATTTCATCAAGTCCCTGTTAATATGGGAAGACACAGTGTCTATGCTTAAGGCACAACTCTCCTAAACACGAGAGTTAAGAATACAACTTTAGAACACTTTCCCACCAGGAGACTCGAACCCTAGCCAGCACAGAAGCCTTCCAGCAACTGGCATAACAGGTACGCCTTAACCCGCTCCACCACCTGCTCAGACCCTTAAAAGAGATGGTAATTTCGGAGTATTTAAATACACCAAAGATCACCACCTCCCAAGAGCACTAGAGCAAGTGAGGGGTCATTTAGACGTTAATTTCATCAAGTCCCTGTTAATATGGGAAGACACAGTGTCTATGCTTAAGGCACAACTCTCCTTGATGAAATTAACGTCTAAATGACCCCTCACTTGCTCTAGTGCTCTTGGGAGGTGGTGATCTTTGGTGTATTTAAATACTCCGAAATTACCATCTCTTTTAAGGGTCTGAGCAGGTGGTGGAGCGGGTTAAGGCGTACCTGTTATGCCAGTTGCTGGAAGGCTTCTGTGCTGGCTAGGGTTCGAGTCTCCTGGTGGGAAAGTGTTCTAAAGTTGTATACTTAACTCTCGTGTTTAGGAGAGTTGTGCCTTAAGCATAGACACTGTGTCTTCCCATATTAACAGGGACTTGATGAAATTAACGTCTAAATGACCCCTCACTTGCTCTAGTGCTCTTGGGAGGTGGTGATCTTTGGTGTATTTAAATACTCCGAAATTACCATCTCTTTTAAGGGTCTGAGCAGGTGGTGGAGCGGGTTAAGGCGTACCTGTTATGCCAGTTGCTGGAAGGCTTCTGTGCTGGCTAGGGTTCGAGTCTCCTGGTGGGAAAGTGTTCTAAAGTTGTATATATATATATATATATATATATATATATATATATATATATATATATATATATATATATATATATATATATATATATATATATATATATATATATATATATATATCACACTACACACTATTGAATAATATTACAGCAAAAAAAAAAAAAACTACGAAAAATCAATCAGAGACATTGAAATAATTAGGTAATTATCTCTTTGTGGCAACTTCGGCCTGACAGCTGGCAAGCAACAGACCACCTGGGACACGCGCTGAGTCAGCGCCTGTTTTTAGCCAGACTTCCCTGCCATATAGTGGACAATATATGCCACTTACGATTTGTTTATTATTATTAACAGGTTAGGAAGAAAAAATAATTTTTTTTGTATGTGCCTGTGGGTGTCAAATGATATATAGCTATGTGCCATTTAAGGGTTAGTACAATGTGCGGCCTAAAGAAATTTTCGAAAAGAAAAAAAATAGGGTTTCTGAATAGGGGAAAAAGGTTTCCCTCAAAGTCTTATTTCCTCCCCTGTAAGGTAGAAGGGAAGGGAATTATCAGGTGATTGCGCCAAGCCGTTACGACTATATAGCACTAGGAAGGGGTCAGAATAAGGATTTGGGATGCGACGGGGAAAGGAATGGTGTCCAACCACTTGTGGACGGTCGGGGATTAAACGCCGACCTGTATGAAGCGAGACCGTCGCTCTACCGTCCAACCCAAGTGGTTGTAGTAAGGTAGAAGCTCTTCCATTCTCATCACATGTTTTTCTCCTCTAATAACGCTATAAGAGAACTCCTACATAGGCATAAACCCGTGCACAATGTCTGCTTCTCTACGCATTTTTCCTTATGATATGACCCCAAAGACTTGACAATGTTGTGTGTTGCAGAGGTTATGGGGTCCAGGCGGGTGCTATAGGGAGGACCTGTGTGTATAGGGCCAGCTTGGCTCTCTCCCGGCCTTATAGTGGCCCTAGGAGTGTTTGTGGATTGTGTTAGGTTATTGTGCTTGTATTAATGGATGTGGTAATGATGGGGAGGTTTTCTTTATTAATTTAAGCGTGAATTCTCATTATCTCTCTCTCTCTCTCTCTCTCTCTCTCTCTCTCTCTCTCTCTCTCTCTCTCTCTCTCTCTCTCTCTCTCTCTCTCTCTCTCTCTCTCTCTCTCTCTCTCTCTCTCTCTCTCTCTCTCTCTCTCTCTCTCTCTCTCTCTCTCTCTCTCTCTCTCTCTCTCTCTCTCTCTCTCTCTCGGTGGGTATTCTCCGTTTATATAGGAGCCTCCTTACTCCTTTTTACTCCAGAGAATTCTCCATTTCTGATTGTTTACAGCTATTTACTTTTCTTTGGTGGTGTATCTTCTCCACGTCAGACCTGTCCATGTTAGACACGTCCCTAAAGGCTATCACTCGAAATATTGGGTAAAGTTTGCCACAAACGCTTGGCCTCCAGCCTCAGACAAGCTGAGAGATAAACAAATATATATATTTATTTAGGTCAATAGAGTAGAATTATATAAAGTGATAAATTGACAATAATTGACATCATAGGCTAGACATAACTCCCGCGTACCTGAATATAATCTTCATTTGACTACAGATTATCGTCAAGTTGACTGTCCGTTGTTGAGGGCTCCTATGAGGCCTGAATGTAATTATAACTTGATGCCTTCTAAATGAGGTCATAACTCTTCCTAATTGGATTACAAAACGTAGCGTTTTTCTCCAATTTTTTGACTGCTCCAAGAATGAAAGAACGACTAATATGCTCTCATTTTACGATTTAATAATCGTTGTCACTAATATTTTAGGCATAACATGAATTTTTTTTTAATTAAATCTTTATATAATATCGAAAATTAACAAGCAAATCTTTGCAAATATAGCATCCATGATCTGTGGAACTGTATTTAGGGAACACAGATAAACCCTGATAGTTCTATCATTATTCATACCAGAAATACACTAGATTGAGTAATTTTTTTTTTATTTCTAATCTAATTTCAATCTCTAATTTCTTTCTAATTTCTAATCTAAACTAGATTAAGTCAATTTTTGCTTCTCTCTGGTTACAAAAACTATTCTGCCAGTATTTTGAATCAGCTTCTGATCGGTTTTCATTTCCAATTTCTAAAAATATTTTAGGATGTTTTTTCAAGTTTTCAGTTTCTTTTTTTCAATAGCTTCATGGTGTTCGGGGAATTGTTTTCCATACCGGGAAAATCCACAAAAGATCCACATCCAGCTCTGGCGTGGAAGAAGAATTCGTTCGTGGAAAGCCAGACTCGTACAAGCCAGACTCGTACAAGCCAGACCCGTGAAAGCCAGACTCGTACAAGCCAGACCTGTACAAGCCAGATTCGTGCAAGCCAGACCCGTGCAAGCCAGATTCGTACAAGCCAGACTCGTACAAGCCAGACTCGTACAAGCCAGACTCGTACAAGCCAGACTCGTACAAGCCAGACTCGTACAAGCCAGACTCGCACAAGCCAGACTCGTACAAGCCAGACTCGCACAAGCCAGATTCGTACAAGCCAGACCTGTACAAGCCAGATTCGTGCAAGCCAGACCCGTGCAAGCCAGATTCGTACAAGCCAGACCTGTACAAGCCAATCTCGTACAATCCAATCTCGTACAAGCCAGACCTGTACAAGCCAGACCCGTGCAAGCCAGACCCGTGCAAGCCTGACCCGTACAAGCCAGACTGTAATGTAAGGTATTGTATTAAAAGTAATGTATTGTTTGAGGAAATTAAAGCACTTCTTTATTCTACTGAAGAGTTATACAAGGCAGTAAATCTTCATTGGGAAACTGTTTATACAGGTAAATGACCTCATAAATCTCCATATAGATGACCTGCTGACCTGCTGACTTCCTTCATAGGTGTACAAGGTTCGACACCTGTACAAGTCGTGTTCAGGACCATTTAGAGGCCATTATTATCGTATTGCTTCTGTATTGGGGGAAAGATAGTGAGGGACGTGTGTATGATTGAGGGGGAAGGGAAGTATGAGGAGAAAGCGCCTAGCCATTACGACTATATAACACTGGGAAGGGGTCAGGATAAGGATTTAATTGGGATGGAACGGGGGGGGGGGAAGGAATGGTGCCCAACCACTTGTAGACGGTCGGGGATTGAGAGCCGATCTGCATGAAGCGAGGCCGTCGCTCTACCGTCCAGTGCAAGTGGTTGGGTGCGAGTCAGTGCAAGTGTGTGTGTGTGTGTGTACTCACCTAGTTATGCTTGCGGGGGTTGAGGTCTGGCTCTCAGGTCACGCCTCTCAACTGTCAATCAACTGGTGTACAGGTTCCTGAGCCTACTGGGCTCTATCATATCTACACTTGAAGCTGTGTATGGAGTCAGCCTCCGCCACATCACTTCCTAATGCATTCCATTTGTCTACTACTCTGACATTGAAAAAAAATCTTTCTAAAGTCTCTATGGCTCATTTGAGCACTCAATTTCCACCTGTGTCCCCTAGTGCGTGTGCTCCTAGTGTTAAACACTCTGCCTTTATAAACCCTATCAATTCCTTTGAGAATCTTGTATGTGGTGATCATGTCCCCTCTAACTCTTCTGTCTCCCAGTAACTAGTTGAGTCCAGACATAACCCCCCCACACACTCACACACACATCGATCCTAGCAGTGAAGCATATCCACCCAACACAAACTACCTAACGTTACTCCGGTTTTTCTCTAGATAATTACGCGTTATAAATTGTCTCCCACACACAATATTGTACACACGGCTCCTAGGCCGCGATACCCTAGCATGTTACGTCCCAGCACTACGTCCTAGCTGAACGTGGTGCTGAGTAGCACCAACACAGTAACGCACGTGATGGTGTTTGTCGACGTTTCGAATATAAAAGTATAGGAGGGGGTAACATATATGATTATATCCTACCGCATATACGGTGTGTTGCTTCCTGGGATTTACGTTAAAAATGTTTCAGTTGCGTGAGTTGTGGCGATTACACATCGAGACGTCAGTGAACGTTGACCATTCAGAAGTCTGATCCACGACTGGTTCCGGAACTGAGAGGACTGACCTATAGGGAATGAGTTGGGGAAACTAAATCGAACCGTGCATAATGAAATGATATCTTTAAATTAAACAATTAGTTGCCAAATCAAAACAGTTCGAAGAGAGATGTTATTAGCTCAGTTAGTAGTTGCTTGGAGCTTGCCTGGAGACGGTTCTAGGAGTTCTTCAACTCCCCGACCCCAAGCAGACGCCAGGCTGGGGTCGGGGATATGATAATATTATATACAAACTTTGGAAACACAAACACACACACAAACACACACACACACACACACACACACACACACACACACACACACACACACACACACACACACACACACACACACACACACACACACACACACACACACACGTTATTCTTAACCATAACAAAACCGCAGCATCACTAAAATAGAACTGCCCCTTAGGAACGACAAGTAATGCCAAATGTAATTCAAGGCGACATAATTCTTAAGGCGAGACGGGCCCAAAGAGATAAGGGAAGCTGTAGTGAGAGACGTCTTGTGTCAGCATTAGTCATCTCCACAACAGTGTAGTGTTCTCCCTACAGCTTCCTAGTCCATCATTTTCTACCCCCTTACATTGCCTCAGGTTCCTGGCTCCCGATTGTTATCATAAAATGTGGGAGAGAGAGAGAGAGAGAGAGAGAGAGAGAGAGAGAGAGAGAGAGAGAGAGAGAGAGAGAGAGAGAGAGAGAGAGAGAGAGAGAGAGAGAGAGAGAGAGAGAGAGAGAGACAGACAGACAGACAGACAGACAGACAGACAGACAGACAGACAGACAGACAGACAGACAGACAGACAGACAGACAGACAGAGAGAGAGACAGACAGACAGACAGACAGACAGACAGACAGACAGACAGAAAGACGAGAATAAAGAAAATATATGAGTTCATAACGTTCCATCTTTTTCCTAGGTACCTCTTTCCATCTTCAACTCCAAGTCTCATTTACATATAAACAGTCAAGTGAAGCTCTCAGGACTGACGATATTTTGTAGCGAAAGAAAAAAAGCATAGACACAGAAGAGTGCCAAGGTCACTCTGGGCCATGCCAGAGTGCCACACTGTCATGGCTGGCACAGTGAATGCCAATGTGGCCTAATGGCTCTCTCTACATAGTGGTAGAAGATGTGTACCAACTATACAGTTATACAAGGACCCCAGCATCTATCCTCTCTTGAGGACCCCAGCATCTATCCTCTCCTGAGGACCCCAGCATCTATCCTCTACTGGGGACCCTAGCATCTATCCTCTCTTGAGGACCCCAGCATCTTTCCTCTCCTGAGGACCCCAGCATCTATCCTCTACTGGGGACCCTAGCATCTATCCTCTCGTGAGGTCCCCAGCATCTATCCTCTTTTGCGGACCCCAGCATCTTTCCTCTCCTGAGGACCCCAGCATCTATCCTCTCCTGAGGACCCTAGCATATATCCTCTCGTGAGGTCCCCAGCATCTATCCTCTCCTGGGGACACCAGCCTCTTTTCTCTCTTGAGGACCCCAGCATCTGTCTCTTGCTTGCAAAGTGTCACCAAATACTCCCCCTACCACAAGAACATCTATGATATGTAGCGACACTTTGGCACTCCTCGTCACCCCCTTGTCTGATGACAGTTCTCTACACCTGCTGAGTATTTGTTCACATGTTTCGTAAATATGTTTCAAACACCCCCACACACACACCTATGTGTTCAAATACACTCACGCACACACACATACATACAGAGTGATGTAGATACAACTGCAGTTGACCAAAGAGAAAACATTAAAAAAAAAATTATCAACACGATTTGTTTTCTTTAGTTGTTTTATACAAAATAACGTCGAAGACCGAGTAATGAAAGAAATATTTTCAATAAGGAAGTTTGATAAGCGCGTTTTGAGCTTTTATAAACGCGGTTTGAGCTTTTATAAACGCTGTTTGAGCTTTTATAAACGCGGTTTGTGCTTTTATAAACGCGTTTTGACCTTTTATAAACGCGGATTGAGCTTTTATAAACGCTGTTTATAAAACGAGCATTTTGAGCTTTTATAAACGCTGTTTAAGCTTTTTTAAACGCGTTCTGAGTTATTATTAATGCGTTTTGAGCTTTTAAAACGCGTTTTGAGTTTTATAAGCGCGTTTTGAGCATTTATAGTCTCGTTTTGACCTTTAAAAGCGCGCATCTGGCGAGAGTGATCACATACCAATCGTACGATCAATCAATACGAATCACCAGTACTCAATTGAAATATTGTAAAGTCAAAAAACTTCATCTTGTCTCGAGTGCTTTGTCATACATCTTCATGATGTCATACATCTTGAGTGCATATGACATCACGAAGTACTTAATTTGGTTTACTATCGTACTGCGTGTCATATATATACCCATTTGATATACATGTCATATACACGTATAACATACATGTTATATACACGTATGCCATCATGTTGTACATTATATATGTGTGACATCAATTCTGCTCCCTGTATTCCTATCTTCCCCTTCTAGCCGATACAGCCAGCCAGGAAAATCATAAATATACAGTTAGGAGAATATTAAAACACCTAGGCCTCGGAGGCTGTTTCACAACTTTTAGAGTTGTTTTACAGCTCTCAGAGGTTATATATATATATTATATATATATATATATATATATATATATATATATATATATATATATATATTGTGACGAAAATCTCTTTCAAGAGAGATTGAGCCTGCTCTTCCCTACATAAGTACGTCAATATACAAAAGACTATATACAAAATACGTTCACCAAGTATCGCCAAACGTTTTGCCTGGAGAGCAAATCGCACCCAGCACACCGTGACACCTGCTACCACCGCCGTAACCAGCTAACTGTTCATCCTCTGCCTGCCTGTCGCTGATTGGCTGGTGTCTCGTCGCCCCTGCCCTCCGCCTCCACCACAAGTCGACGTCTGGGCTGCAGTGCGCCAGTATCGTCAGAATATCTCAGTGCTCCTTGCAGTTGACATCTCTCGCTGGTAGACTAAGCCTTGGCTTTCCTGTACTAAGGGAGGTGGCAGCTCGAAGCCAGTATTCCAGCACCACTTGTATTTTATTTTGCTATCATTGTAACTTACTTGTCTTAACGTAACTTTTCATTTGCCAGTGATTATTCATGTTATTTTGTTTGTTGACTTATCTTGCCTATTTTATGTGATTACCTTTATTCATGTCTTGTTTTTCTAGAGTAATTAAAATTTCATTGTTTATATACTTGTGTTTTGTGTGTCTTCCCATTACCTTACCACAGACGAAAGGACCAACTTTTATCTTTTTTTTTTATTATGTGACGAGGCCCTGCCCCTAGCTTTTGAAACAGCCGAACACCAACGCTTTACCGTCACATAACGTGGGGGCCTGTCCGGGAGCTTCACTCAGGTACTGGTGCCAAGTAGTAAATTTATGGTAAGCGTATTTGCCTTTGGTAACGTAGCTTTTTACTATTTTCAATTTTATTTTCATATGGTGCTGTGTGTATTGTGCATTCCGAGAGTAGCATATGGTGAAGGTGAAACAACTTTGGATTACGTGGTGACTGTAGGCCTCAGTCATTCTCTTAATTGGTCATCTCTCCTTCCATGTTATTACTCGTGTTTACCATCTTTTGTCCCTAGGATATTTCTCATATTTTCGACAGATCATCATATTGGTACCCTGGTACTGTGGTCTGTCCCCGGGTCAAGTGCACCTAATCTTCTGCAATCTGACAGTAGGAGGATAAAGAGGGCCATAGTTCCTCTCGCACGAACTTTAGTTGCTGAATTGGGACCTCAGCAGCAGTTCTCGTCACCAGTTGACACTCGCACCCCTACACGTCGGTCAGAGATGATGATATTTACATTGGTAGGGAATTAGCCTTCTTTTTCAGAGCACAAAAGTTCGCTAATTCTGTAAGTATCATATTAATTTCAGTGGGAAAACTTGCTTATGTCCTATAGAGACTCGGCAAGGTATGCCTACATTCTTGGACTACCAATTTTACTTTTGAGGCAATTAACTGTTTCATTTGTTTTAGAAACTCAGTTTCACTTGTTTAGTAGGATTTTCTTGCCCTTATCCTCTTACATGAGTACCGGGTACAAGATTTCCTGCGACCTTGATTTAATTAATCATTTATCATCTTGTAATTGACATTAATTGTTAAAGATTCCACAGGATAGGTACCAGTTGCCACGTTGTCCTGTTTCTGACATTCACCATATAACAACAGTATATTCGTTGTGCATTTATTTGCTAATTTCACCATGTTTCGTCTCCAAGCTTTCCGTGCAGATCCAGCAGGTGAAATAGGGACTTTAACTCGTGCCAAGAGGACTGAATTACAAACTCTTGCACATGAGTATCAACTAGAAGTTCCCTACCAAGCCAACAAAAATGAAATACATAACCTGTTACTGGATCATTTCTTAGAGAAAGGTAAGATAGACACTGAAACTCACGAAACTTACTTTATTGCAGACAAAACTGATTTGGCCACGATGAAACTCAGACTAGAGCTGGCCAAGATCGAACGCGAACAACAAAGAGAAGCAGCTGCCATAAGAAAGGAAGAACAAGAACGTGAAATCGCCATAAAGGAACGTGAAGCTGCCTTGAGGAAAGAAGAACAAGAACGTGAGGTTGCAATACTCCGTGAGCGGGAACGAGTACAGCTTGAAACAAAACAACGCCAATTGGAGATGCAACACGAACATGACAGACAACAAGCAACCCTGACCATGGAATGTCGTAAACAAGAATTCGCGTTGGAAACTTCACACCTCGCTCAACGCTCAACGCCAGCAAGCTACCGCCAATCTTCCCGTCAGTTTCAATATATCACATGCAAGTAAGTTAATGCCACCATTCGTAGAAACAGAAGTTGATGTGTTTTTCACCACCTTTGAAACCCTTGCTAATCAACTTAGTTGGCCTGCCGACCAATGGGCAACCCTTCTCAGAGTACATCTTACAGGTAGAGCTGCAGTTACACTCAGTACTTTGGCGTCTGAAAATGACTATCAGACTCTGAAACAAGCAGTGTTGGACGCCTACCTTCCCTCCACCGAAAGTTATCGAAGGAAATTCCGTGACCATCTGAAAGCAAGTACCACTACCTTTCTCGAATTTGCTAATACCAAAAGGAGATATTTTATGAAATGGCTGGAAGCAGCACATGTCTCTACCTTTGCAGAACTCGTCAACCTCATGCTAGTTGAAGAATTCTTGAGGCGTGTGCCTCCCCTGTCCGTCTATATTTAGCAGATAAAGAAGAAACCGACTACCTAAAGTGTGCTAAGTCGGCTGACACTTACAGCCTCATCCACCGGCTGACACCAGAACCACCTTCCAGTAAGAAGTCGTGGTACAGTTGCGAGAAAGTGAGTACCGATCAAGCTGGCTCGCAATTGTACTGTAAGTATTATAGATTCTATGGACAAACCATAGATAAATGTGGTAAGTCTCAATACAAAGGAAACACCGAAACGCCAAAACCCAAACAGACTCCTCCTAAGTCCGGTAAGCCTGTGATGAATGTTGGTGTTCATGTTAATGATCTTTCTCTTTTCAGTAAACACCTGTATACTGGAACTGTCTCTGCCAACGGTTCAAATCCGGAGGGACGTTTCAAATTGAAGATCTTGAGGGACACAGCGGCTCTTCAATCGATTATTTTGAAGTCGGCTGTGCCCAACATCGCCTACACCGGAGAAACTGTCTTCATCACTGACCTCACTGCTACCACTCCTTATCCTCTCGCCAGAGTCCACCTGGATTGTCCCTTCGTGAGCGGAGAAGTCCAAGTCGCCATCAGGGAAAAGCCTTTTCCCATGCCTGGAGTGCATCTTCTCCTGGGCAACGACTTGGCAGAAGACCTGCAACCGACCAACCTGATCGTCATGGACAAACCCCAGGTGTGTACCTCTGTGATGGATAATCCCATTTTTGAGTATGTTCCAGCAAAGGTTCAAGAGAGTGATGAAGTTTCTCCTCCGGTTTTAGTGACCACCCGTGCACAAGCTGCACGACCACAGCCAGCTGACTCTACTGCTACCGCTGTCCTTCAAGACCCTCAGAAACTACCCCCGAATCTGACCAAGTTGGAGTTCCGTAAGTTACAGAGGGAAGATCTTACCTTGACACCATTATTTTTCCACGCTGAGACTCAACCCGACAGTATTCCTGGGTTCTTCCTAGAGAACGAGTTGCTCTACCGCAGATATAGACCCAGTAAACTGAAGGAGGAGGACGATTGGGCCAACGTCAAACAACTAGTGATTCCTGCCAGCCTGCGGCCCACTATTCTACACCTGGCCCACGGAGCACTCTCCCACTACGGATTTAACAAGACTTACCATGGAATCCGTCAAGACTACTACTGGCCAGGTATGGTAAATAGCGTCAAACAGTACGTCAAACAGTGTCATACATGTCAGATGGCAGGTAAACCGAACATCTCTATTCCCAGAGCGCCACTGATTCCCATACAGGTGCCTGCGGAACCTTTCCACAGACTTATTATAGACTGTGTTGGTCCTTTACCTCGGACCAGTTCAGGTAACGCCTATATCTTAACCATCCTGTGTCCTACCACCAGATTCCACATAGCAGTTCCAGTAAAGAACATTACGGCTGCTACGGTTGCGAAACACTTATTGAAGATCTTCACCCAGTTTGGATTTCCAAGGGAGGTTCAGAGCGACTGTGGCACCAACTTCACAAGTGATCTCTTCAAGAGGACACTGGAGGAGTTCAACATCAAACAGGTATTGTCCAGCCCCTATCATCCTGCTTCACAGGGTTCTCTTGAGCGTAGTCATCAGACTATTAAAGCACTCCTGAAGAAGTTTTGTAATGAAACCTCTAAGGATTGGGATAAGCAAATCGACCTTATAATGTGTATTTGTAGAAGTCTTCCCAATGAGTCCCTAGGAGTATCTCCTTATGAGATGCTCTACGGACGTAAGAGCCGTAATCCCCTCAAGGCTTTCAAAGACTCTCTACGTGATGCCACCTTCAGTGAGCATCAGAATGTTCCCCAGTTTCTTCAAAACCTACAACACATTCTAGAGAGGGTCCACAGTTTTGCCCAAGATAATCTATTGAAAGCACAGGAGAGGATGAAGACTCATTACGACCAGACCAGCAAAGTAAGGAAATTTAAGCCGGTAGACTTCGTACTTGCTTATTTCCCTATCCCAGGTTCTCCTTTACAAAACAGGTTTTCAGGACCCTACCGCATCAAGGAGTGCAGAAACAACCATAACTACGTTCTAGAGACTCCAGATAGGCGGCGGAAGACCCAGTTGTGCCACGTCAACCTCCTGAAGCTATATAATGGTACTCCTCCCACTGTCATGCTTAATTACTCTGCCTTTAAAGAGTCATACATCCACAGTGAGACCTTCCCTGCTTCTCCTCCCGAAAGCACTGACAAGAAGTCAGCGCTTTCCAATTCGGAAATCCTTACTGAACTTCCCAACTATTTTCAGGACAATCATAGTGCACCTCTCGTCAAGATCTTCAAAGAACATCAAGAGTTGTTCCGAGATGACCCACAAGAGTGTAATGTTACCCAGCACGACATCCAACTGCTCCCCGACACCCGGCCGATTCGTCATCCCTTCTACCGAATCAGCCCTAGCAAGAAGGAAGTCATGCGTGCTGAGGTGCAGTACCTCTTGGATCATGGACTGGCTACACCTTGTGAGTCCCCCTGGGCCTCACCCTGTATCTTGGTGCCAAAACCCCAAGGTAAGGTGAAACTTTGCACTGACTACCGTAAGTTAAATAATGTGACTGTCAAGGATGCATACCCCTTGCCAAGGATAGATGACATTCTTGACGCCATTGGTAATGCCCAGTACTTGTCCCAAGTGGACTTGCTTAAGGGGTATTACCAAGTGTGTCTAACAGAGCGAGCCAAAGAAATATCTGCCTTTATCACTCCCTTTGGACTTTTCAGACATGAACGCCTTCCTTTCGGACTATGTAATGCCCCGGCCACCTTTCAGAGAGCAGTCAACCGCGTCATCCAGGGCTTGGATAACACCTACGCCTATTTGGATGATATCGTCGTAGCATCCAACACCTGGAGCGAACATCTGCTACAGCTGCAACGACTGTTCGCCAAGCTCCTGACAGCCGGCCTCACCATCAACCTGGGCAAGTCCACCTTCGCCAAAGGTAAAGTGCGTTATCTGGGTCATGTAATTGGGAGTGGCAGCCTAGCTCCGTTAGACACACTCACTCAAGCCATCCAGCATTATCCACAGCCTACCACCAGGAAGCAGCTCCTGCACTTCCTTGGTCTTGCCTCCTACTACCGTAGGTTTGTGAGAAATTTTAGTACAGTCGCCACACCATTAATCATTTTAACCAGTCCCAAGCAACGGTATAATTGGACCATGCAGCAAACCGTTGCTTTCGAACAACTCAAATTCCTCCTCTGTTCTAATCCCATTCTCGCCTCGCCAGATATCACCAAACCACCAAGGGAGCCGGTCGGCCGAGCGGACAGCACGCTGGACTTGTGATCCTGTGGTCCTGGGTTCGATCCCAGGCGCCGGCGAGAAACAATGGGCAGAGTTTCTTTCACCCTATGCCCCTGTTACCTAGCAGTAAAATAGGTACCTGGGTGTTAGTCAGCTGTCACGGGCTGCTTCCTGGGGGTGGAGGCCTGGTAGAAGACCGGGCCGCGGGGACACTAAAGCCCCGAAATCATCTCAAGATAACCTCAAGATAAGAAGCCTTTCGTCCTTCATGTCGACGCCAGTGGTACCGGCATCGGTGGTGTCCTGATGCAGCAACGAGGCGAGGAGGTTCTACCTGTCAGCTACTACAGCTACAAGTTGAAACCCCACCAGAGGAACTACAGCACTATTGAAAAGGAGCTACTATCCATCGTCCTGAATCTCCAGTACTTTGCTCCATACCTACAAGGTGACAGGTCTACCACCATCTTCTCAGACCACAATCCTCTCCGCTTCTTACATCAAGCCCAATTCACTAACCAGCGTCTTCTACGATGGGCTTTATATCTACAAGATTTCAACCTGGAGATCCGCTATATGAAGGGTTCTGACAACATCATAGCCGACGCCCTCTCCAGAGTTTATGAAGTAGAAGCAACTCCACCTATTACTCCACCACATGAAGACGTAACTTCTTCCAGAACCGCAGGCTTCGGGGAAGAGTTGACGATAATCTCTTTCAAGAGAGATTGAGCCTGCTCTTCCCTACATAAGTACGTCAATATACAAGAAACTATATACAAAATACGTTCACCAAGTATCGCCAAACGTTTTGCCCAGAGAGCAAATCGTACCCAGCACACCGTGACACCTGCTACCACCGCCTTAACCAGCTAACTGCTCATCCTCTGCCTGCCTGTCGCTGATTGGCTGGTGTCTCGTCGCCCCCTGCCCTCCGCCTCCACCACAAGTCGACGTCTGGGCTGCAGTGCGCCAGTATCGTCAGAATATCTCAGTGCTCCTTGCAGTTGACATCTCTCGCTGGTAGACTAAGCCTTGGCTTTCCTGTACTAAGGGAGGTGGCAGCTCGAAGCCAGTATTCCAGCACCACTTGTATTTTATTTTGCTATCACTGTAACTTACTTGTCTTAACGTAACTTTTCATTTGCCAGTGATTATTCATGTTATTTTGTTTGTTGACTTATATTGCCTATTTTATGTGATTACCTTTATTCATGTCTTGTTTTTCTAGAGTAATTAAAATTTCATTGTTTATATACATGTGTTTTGTGTGTCTTCCCATTACCTTACCACAGACGAAAGGACCAACTTTTCTCTTTTTTTTTGATTAGGGGCCATGGTAAACGAAAATCCGATGAAAAATGGAATATTTACGAAAAATTACGAAAAATACTACAACGTTCTGGCAACACTGTGGTCCAAACCGTTTAATGATATCTTGAAAAATAACGTAATTAGAGTCAAATTTCCCGCTGCAACTTTCGTGAATCTGGTCCTCGCGCCGTGAGTACGCCGCGGGGTATTGTATCTTACGTTGTAGATGTCTTATTTTTCGTAATAGTGTTGAAAATAACATGTTATGCATAAAATGAATATAAACTCACACAAATGGCAACACTCTATTGTCTGACACGAGGGTGGTGCAGTCAGTGACTGCGTGTCTCTCATGGAGAGAGGATGTATGCTGACGCGCTCACACAATATCTCCCAGAACATGCTATTTTTGC